>NW_017306374.1:1716391-1730273 GCF_000935625.1 Nanorana parkeri
TGAGTCATGTTAATATTACAGCAATCCAGCATTGTCCTGTATAACAATCATGTGCCGAGCTAAATAAATATATACAATTCAGTGAAATATGTGATATGACGATAAGATAGATAAGTATATGCTTTCAAATACATATTCAAAAGAGCATATCAAAACAAGAAAAGATGTGAACAGAGTGATAAAAACAAAGTCCAATGTACAACAATTATAATCGTGCAAACAAATTAAAGGGATAGTCCACTACTAGATTGATTCAAAATTCCAAGTAAGCAGTTTCCACAGAATCCTGACAGACCTTCACCTCCACCCCGTGAATGCAAAAATTGGAACAGTGCTCACCTGGGGAGGAAGACCCACAGAACTAGGTCTCAAAGCGTGTTTCCCTTCTTAATAGGGGACGGAAGCCAGATAACCTCCTCAGCTCACAAATCACATCATCATTTCAAAGGGAGACAAAATATAAAGAGGACATAATGCGAATCGTCCAAAAAATACAATTTATTGAATAAAAGCAGGTACTCACAATGTCACAGGTGACAAAAAGCATCAAGAAAATATCCACTGGACACCACAGTACAAATATATGGGTGCAATGGGACTCCCGTCTGTCCGGCTCAGCTGAGAAGAGTGACGTCAAATGCTCAGCCCTACGTACGTTACGTCTATGCGTGACTTCGTCAGGCATTGTCCTACTGCAATCCGCCAAACTACTACAGCATGCCGTTCCCTGTGCCACCATCTTCTTTACTTATGTTATCAGGGGGCCAGCTGCCACCCTCATGATGTGCATTGAGCACCTCAGGGTCCAGGGGTGTAACTAGAAATCACAGAGCCCCATAGCAAAATTTTGTGTGGGGTCCTGTGATTTCTAGTTATGCCCCTGGCAGAGCCCACCTGAGATCCTAAACAGCCCACCTGAGAGTGACCCTCCAGAGCCCACCATAGACTCTATGGTGGGCTCTGCAGGGTCTCAGGTGGGCTGTTCAATATTTTATGGGTCCCTTCGCACTCCTGATCTAATATCGGGTGGCTGCTAAAGTGACCGCAGATGCCTTTGCAGATCAATGAGCAAGTAGTAAAAGCCACTCGCACTCCAACTTGATTCTCAGTCAATATTTATTCACCTTGGTCGTGTCACAGTGTGAAGCTTTACAGTGTGACATGACCAAGGTGAATAAATATTGACTGAGAATCAAGTTGGAGTTCAGGAGGGCTGGTCACACCCCTGCCGACCTCTTACATGTCAGCCCCGATCCGCTGTCAGCCTTCTCCACCACCGGGCCCTGCCTCCTCCTCGGTCGCCAGTGGGCCCCACCTCCTCCACTGTTGTGCGGCCTGGCCTCTTCCTCCTCCTCCTCCACCGCTGCTGGGCCCCGCTTCCTCCTCTGCTGCCGCTGCCTCCTTCGCGAGCTGCTGGTTGTCACTGACTCAGCAGCAGCTGTGAGAAGGAAAACGCCGCGGCACAGATCACTGACAGGTTGTCAGTGATCTAGATAGTGGCGTGTTCCTTCTCACAGCTGACATTGACAGCCAGCAGCCTGCGATGCAATAGCAACCCATGTAGTTAAGAACCAGCTGCACTCCTTACCGGAATAGTAGTAAACCTGCCAAGCAGGTGGGTGCTTAGACGTAAATCTTGGCTAGATGTGGAGGGAGGGGTCCCAAAGAGAAAAGGTATGGTAGGGCATCCGGTAATAAAAAAAGGAAGGGGGAAGGAGAACAATTATGTACAGCGGGAGGGGGGGTGAAGGTCCACTTTAAAGCAGGACTCTGGGCAGAATTTTTCTTAACCCTTCAGTTGGGCTACCCCTGCACTGCAAGGATTACGTGCTTGTTTTTGTCTAGGTGCTAAAAAAAAGTTATACTCACCTGATCCTTCTAGTTGGTTCGCTATTAGATCGGTCACTGGAGCCTCTCTCCCCCTCTGCTGCAGCAGGCTAAGATCCCATAAATCATCATGTTCTATAAACAGTGTGTAAGAGGTGAGGTCATTGGGAAACATTCCAATGCTGCAGCGTAGGAGAGAGGCTTCAGAGACTGGAATAGCAGGCAGCTCAGCAGTTTGGGTGAGTATTGTTATAAATATAACCGCACATACTGTTCTGATATAATAATGTTCTGAGATGTAATATGTCTTTTGAGCTGTAGATTGCAGTGTAGTGCAATGTTACTCTCTATGTACATGTTTATCTATGATACACAGGAAGCTGTTTTTTTCTATCTATATGTTTCCTGCACAATGCTATATACATACATGTAATGTTCTTCTAAGCAAGTAAAACTTAATTCATTGAGAGGTGCATTGAACCTGTACTTGGCCTCATTTTGGCTTCCATTTAACCTGCTTCAAGCAGGTTTTGCATTCCTATAAACTTGTAAGGGAATGCAAAACTCATCTGACAAAATCCCATTGACAGGTCCTTAATATGATTTCAAAAGCTTTTTCCATTCATTTTAAGTCAATAGCTTATATTAAAATACCAATATTATTTGGTGATCCTGCCATGAAGGTCCGTATTCACATACTTTCTGTTATAAGGGTGATAACAGTCACCCATCTGTGCTCTTGTGTTGTCACCCTGTCACATGCACCCCCAGTATAGGCTACAAGGGGCCATAACAACACACATTGCGCAGGCATGGACCACTGTTGTTACTATCAGGAAACCGGTCACAATGGTGTCCTGCTGACTCTAGAGTTTGTGCCTGTAGGCAGGAAGTAGTTGAAAAAGCCTGGAGGAGACAGCACTGAGATGCAAATAAGGATGAAAAAAGATGTACACAGTATGAGAGGTGTGACAGTATGCAGTGCTTATGATTCACAGTGCTGTAGCAAACGAAAGGTCATCCTGTTTGAGTTTAGGTCTATGATGATGTTTCCTGCACTGCCTGGGCTTCAATGATCCAATGGACTTCCAAAGGGCAAGAAGATTGATTTAAAGATTAACACAGGTACTTGCAGGCATGTCTGCACCCAAAGTAACAATTGCCCTTTTTAAATAACAATCTCCAATATAACATTTAAAGCTGCTGTTTTTCTGTTCTCTCTCAGATCTGCTCCTCTGCTCATTGACAGCAGGCAGTGGGCAGGTGCAATAGCCAGACTGCCCCCACTATTGCAGTTTGAAAAAGCCAATAGCAGGCTGGATATTGCTCTTACCCAATACCCGCTGTTTACATTCACCTGCTGGCTGTGGAATCTAGCTGGCAGATGAATGCGGCCATGGGGAAGGGGGGTGATTGAGAGTTAATTGTAACTCTCAAGCAACCCGAAACAACAGTTATCTGGAATCTACCAATCCCTAAGAGTGCCGGATAACTGGAAGTTTACTGTAGTTCATATTGGCTTATGCACATGTTCCCCATGGTAGTGATCAGCTTCCCACGCCTTTTGCTTGACAATAGCTTGTGCATTAGCCCTAGAAATTGCCAGAAAAGAACAAGAAGGTCGCCTCCTCCCAGTGGCGCCACTAGGCGGGTGCAGCCCGCACCCGGGTGACACAATTGAAGGGGTGACACCAAAATGACTGACAGCCATTTTGGTGTCACCCCCTCTGAAAAGCCAGGCATTTGGTCATGGACCGAGAGCCCGACAGTTGCCCGAGAGAGAGAGATGAGGGGACCCAGCAGCATACCTTATCCCGCTGTGTGAATGTCCCCTCCTCTCTCTTTCGATGTCCATCAACAAGGTGGCCGCAGGCAGGCGTCACACGCATGCGCAATGGCTTCACTGCTGTGTACCCGCTCTGGGTGACATCCTGCCTCGGGACACCCCTGCCCCCTCCATAGACTTCAATGTGGTTTGATACAAATCTCACCAATATCAAGCAAGATTTGCAAAACTGTTCATAAATGTAAACCAGACAGGTTTACTCATCCCTAATCCTAAAGTAAACCTGCACTGAAAAATCATGATCCAAAAAAAATCGAAGCCAATACATGCCACTCTCTAATGCCTATGGACAGTGTTATGCCTATGAGATGTCTTCCCCTCAGCAAGGTTGGTTCTGGAGCAGGGGTGGACAAACACTGTCCTTCCAGCTGTGGTGAAACTACAAATCCTATTATGTATCTGTCTCTGGGAATCATGCCTGAGGCTGTGAGAATTACATAGTTCATAGTTAGCCAGGTTGAAAAAAGACACAAGTACATTGAGTTCAACCTATAGAGATAAGATAAGAAAAAAAAAGAAAGAAGAAAAACCTAAAACAGAATGCTATACCCACAGTTAGCCACTGTAGATGCAGAGGAAGGCAACAAACAAAAAAAAACCCCTTTTAAGCATAGATCAATTTGCTCTAACAGGGGAAAACATTCCTTGCAATGCCTCATGGGATTTGTAGTTCCAGCAGTTTACCCACCTGCTCAAGAGCAATACAGAAAGGGCATTTGTCCAAAGCCCAACCCATCCTAGTATCCTCTGGACATGCTGCAAGCAAAGCAAGTCGCACTATCACACAAGTTCTCTGTTTCAGCAAAGCAATATCACCTATCTGTTTTTTGAGCCTAGCAATATCTGGCTGTGGGCCCCCATCCCAGTTTCCTTAACCCCCACAACAGCAGAAAAAATAGATACTGAGTGATCGATTTTTGTGAATCAGGTTTTGGGTGCACTTACCCTTTAAAATGCTAGTGTAGAGTACTGATACGGAGAGAAGAAAATTATATATATACCTGCCAGCAGTAAATTGTAGATTTCTGTTTCAGTCTCCCAGAATCCCTTGTGACTCCAGTACTCCTCGCAGTCATAGCCTGTCATCTGGAGATTGCACTGCGCATCTAAGCGAACACTGGAAACATTATGACTGAAAATATAAACATCAATACGGCAACAAAAGCAGGAGATGCGAATGCATGGGTTCCACTCATAGCGACTCCGTGTGTCATTATCGTGCCTGCGCCTTTTGGAAAACCGTATTAAAGGTTGATAGCATTATCGCTGCAAAATAACTTTAAAAGTCTGTAATTTGTAACTGTAGGCTTTCAGCAACATTAAATTGTTTGGAGCGATCGCTATAAACCTGACAGGAACAGACAGAACGTTTGATAACACAATTTCCATGTATGCCAAGCAGGGAAGAGTAAATTGTCGTCTGAACTGCTTGGTCTGGATTTTGCTAGCAACATTTTAACCCTTTCATGCCTAGTGCCAAAGTGGTGCTGCCTGGAAAAGCTTTAGCGGTTCTGTCTGTACTTGATAGAACATGTTTTCAAGTATCTTCATTCATCTATAAATTCTTAATGAAACTCCACACAAAACCCACGTTTATTAATAGAGGGAGTCTAAAACGATTTAATGATTATGACTAATGATATGTTGATAACACTGTATGCAAAGTCCTTAAAGTGACACTAAACTCAGGAGCTGAATCTTAAATAATGCATTCAAGTACCATAACTATTAACACAAATGTAGTTTATTTGTGTATCACTCGGCTGTAGATCCTCAAATCATCTCTGAATTGGTGCTGACACTGTCCTTCCTTCTGGAGGAGCTGGATTCCCCCCTCCCGACTCCGATCCTCCAGCGCTGACTGGCAGAACGGACGGGGGAGGGGGCGTGTACAGCCGGCTCTGCCTCTAGATAGGCAGAGCCAGCTGTCACTCACGCAGCTGGGCGGATCCAGACATAATTGTCGGGATCCGCTTCAGCTGCGGCGTCTCAGTATACCGCAAGCTGTAGCTCGCGGTATACTGAGCTTAGGGTGACGGGAGGACGCTAGTTTGTGTCCTCCCGTTACCCTAAGGAGAACTATGGGGAAAAGCCTTAACCCAATAGTTCTCCTTTAAGGCCAGTTTTCTTTGCTAGGCCATTAAGTGACTTTCCCACTCACTGGTATTCATATACAGAACAGCCATGTGAGATGAGAATACCCAAAATTTACACCTAGAAAGTTATTTGGTGACATTTCCCTGGAAGCTTTACCTGAAGTCTCCCTACTTGTGCCTTATACTCTAGTAAAATGATTACTGTCAAACTCTTTCAGAGAAATAATTATGACAGCATGAGAAAAAGTGTCTACCTATGAATCAAGTAGTAAGTGCCCCCTCTTCCTGCCTCTCAGGAAAGAGATTTTCCTATCTCTGTCTCTAACACTTGTGATTTATTTGCTGATCTTTGCAAAGCATGGTCATTTCTAACCTATGGAATTGATACCTCCATAATCCACACATCCAATAATATTGCTGATCTCTAATGAAGCTTCTGCTCTCCGGCTGAGGGCGACTGCAATAGATAAACCATACCAGATAAACCTTGATCTGCATAAGCCTAGTTGATCCTTTACAGGTTGGAAGTGATGTGGAAAAAAAGAACTATCTCAAAGGCTCATATACACTGTGCATTTAGATAGTTGCCAAAACCATGTATAAATATTTTGCATCAATACTTTAATAGAATGTGAAGCACAGGTGGCTGTCATTGCTTATGCACATTTCTAGGGAAGTTTAATAGAATCTAATAATAAAGTTTAGATGAGGTTGACAGTTGGGTTGGCTTTGGATTGCTGAACTGTGGAGTCTTGGATACGGTGATCTGGTCTAAACAGAGTATTTTTTAATAGCAACTGAATGAAACAGGCAAGCTGTAGTATATTTGAGGTCAGTTCCTAAGCCTGCAGAAAATAGATTTGCTACATGGGAGATTGCTTAAGTCTGAAATGTGTGGGTTGATTTTGTTAGAAATATTGCAGACTTCTTTACTGTTATACTTGTGATAAAACTGGCCGATGGAGAATATTTTTACAAATATGGTAGAGTACCAAGATTCTCTGGGACTGATAAATTACGGGAGACTCAGGATTACAGCTGCCACTAGCCCTGAGTTATTCAGAGTGTTCCTGTACACCTTTAGACCAATTGCTACATTTTTAAAAACATAATACATCCCATTTGTTTGTGCATTTCCTGAAGGTACGCTCTATGCTAAATCTCTAATGCATCTCATATATGTTTGAATGACATGGCAGTGACATGTAACTCTTTACAGTTTGCTTTAATTTAATTTTCATATGGGTAGGTCTAATGTAAACCTGTCACTTTGCCCAATTGGAACAAACTGATAAGTTGTCTTAATTAAATCTTCCCAACTTCCACTAATATTGTCTTGCTGTGCTCCTCCAGTAGTCCATTCTACTGCCAGAGCCCATGAAAATACCTGGTACTCCATGAATAGGAAAGAATGTGATCTCGCTTTCTATGATGCAGTGCTTGTAGTCTGAGAACTAAGTGCCAAACTCATGCATGCTGTGCTTGCCAAAGTCAAAGCCTTGTGTAAGCTCCAACATAGAGCTAACACATGACTTTTTACTCAGGGTTTCTTAAGGTAAACAGCATGGTGGGGATTGCAGGGAGGGTAAGTATCAACAAAGTGAAGGGGTGGAGTTATCAAGAGAACTTGCTACTTTGTTCTAAATGGACAAATAACAGCTTTACTTTAATTAAACCTGTCACTACCCCTCAAAAACAAAACTATCCTTTAAACGCTAGAATAACCTCTACCAATTGTTCATTGTGGCCCTTCCTGTTTGAGAACATTGCTACGAAGAGACCTCAAAACCCTAGGTTTTGTGGGCACTTAGGCATACTCCTAACACGTTTCACAATGCAGTAAGGAAGCCTATCAATAGGTTGCTGAGGCCCTGAATTTCATTGTGCATTATGACTGTAGCACTCCTATTGGTCAGCAAAGAAGATTCCTTATAGATGCTCCCTTTAGGAAACCATATTCTTGCAAAGCTCCCGTTAGATACTACCTTCCAGCAGAGCAGCAACAGCCCTGGGCCTCCAGCACATATCCTGAGCTGAGGCAAGGCCGAAAAGAGAAACAATGCTGACATCCTCTCCAGGCATAAGCCCAGGAGAGAAAAACAATACTCTCCAAAAGTGCTCCAAATATTTATTATTTCCCCAGTCCACACCACTGAACAAAGACCCCAGTGATTTGACAAATATTCATAATACATATAGTATACAAATCAGTGATTGCCCTTTCCACACTGATCACTGGAACAGGCAAAAATAATCAATATACTGGGCTTAGGAGAACCAGCAAAGGTCAGAAATTGTAAACAAAGCCCAGGCTAGTTACAGCCTAGCTGAAAAAATGCACTACATTTAATTAAGGACACCCCAGCTTAGCAGAGGGTCCCTACACAATGTTGCAACGTACATATCATGCACAGAGGGAAGTCATTTATCCAGCTACTGAGATGGCTGTAAATGTAGTAACAAGCAACCAGGTGTCTCCTGCAGCACTGTCCTGTGACCTATAATGTCACTTCCAGAAGACAGAGCATTGCTGATACATGAAAAGGCCACTTTCCACCTTCTATGCAGTAAGCTAAATATGACATTACAGCAGCAACGAGGAACAGTAATACGGTAGCATACACTTTGCCACCAACCAGCAAAAGATAGATGTAATTGTGGGTCATATCTTGATCCCCCCAGCTGTACGCAGGCCATTGCTGCACAAAGCATTTAAAAAAGGAACAATACTCAAATGTATAAGGCAGCATGTAAAGCAGAAGGATATGGCCCCAGTTAATTTCCAATACATACTTCACATGGTCCAGGTTTACAAAAAAAGATATATAACACCATCACATTTTACAGATATATATATACAGATTTTACAGTACATACCTTAAGTTCTTTCTTCTTAGGCCTACCAAAGTTCACAGATAAAATCAAAGGATACAAGTTTCTTCTGTGTAGGGTATTGTGCTACTGGTCCCTCCTACCAGATAGCTATAGAAGGAGACTTCCAAGGTATAACAATATGAAGAATCATCTAAAAGACCTCCCAAAAACCTTCTACCGGTCCCAGCCTTCATGGTGTCTCGATTGAAGGATGTGCTGGACTGTAAAAAAAAAACAGTGTAAAGATACTTGTAGGGGGAAATTCTGACTTCAAATGACAAGACATTTAATTTTGTGAAAAAAACATACAGTGTCAAACTTATGCATCTCATTGAGTGGAAGGAACATACAGATGAATAAATCATATTTAGGTCAAAATCAAATGTAAGCCACCTATCAACTTTATGAGATTGCAAGGAAAGGAAGTCTTTTAGTGTCTCCTTCATATTTTTGGAGCAAGTTTTAAAAACGGAACCAGACACAGTTATATTCCTACTTTCCATAATGCTAACATGTGTTAGCATTATGGATAGTAATATTAACACTTTTGAATGTTCACAATAGCCCGTACAGCTCCCGAACTTAGCCGAGCGGCTCAGTTGGCCGGCCGACAGCCTGCTTCTGACAGCTGGGCGGAGCCAGGCGTTATCTTACGGCTGGCTCCGGCCACTTGCAGAGAGATCAGCGTCCCTGGTTACCAGCTAACCAGGGACACTGATCTCCAGACAGCAAACTCTCACGGGCGCTCCAGTAGAGAAACACTGCTTTTTCTTTTTCTTTATTCTGACACGGAGCCGTGTCAGAATAGAAAAAAAAATTATAATTTTGCCCATAGGAATGCATTGCTAGATTCCTATTGGCTATTTCAATTTGCAATAGCCAGCGGCATTCGGCTATTCACTCACTGCTGTTCGGCATCTATAAGAATAGACCGAACAGCAGCGAGTAGCCTGCCGGAGGTTCGGCTTAGCCGATTCAGATGTTGGATCGGCTGAGTCGAACTCCTCCTGCACTTCGGGTCGGCTGAACATGCTGAGCATGTTCGGCTGACCCGAAGCCATGTGAAGCCACCCGATGTACGGCTGATTTCAGCCGATATACGGCTGAAATCAGCCGTACCAGCCTGAAGTGAATAGCCGAACAGCGTTCAGCTCACTTCACTTCAGGTCGGTCTTTCACTCGGCTGCCTTTGGCAGCTTAGTGATTAGACCCCTGTATGTCGAGCTGGGTAAGGTATGTCCACATACCTGTCACTAATTGAAGCTCTATCCTTAGATTTGGTCTGTAAGTTGGGGGATTTCCCTGGACTTTGTCTCTGCGCTTACCAATGGATTCTTTTAATCGGTAACCTCTGATATGTGGCTCAAATGTTTTTCCATTTTTCACATTGAAGACATTTGTCTTTTAATGACTAGAACTGAATGCATCAAATTTTGTGCATATGTAGTTTGATGTACTGTCACGGGAATGGGGTTGTCGGGACTTGTAAATGAACACTATTTCCCTGAAAGAGCGGTTTCACAATGAATTACCGGGGTTGGCGGTTTACTCTGATTTGGATTACTGGATTACTGGATCTGGAATATCTGAGAAGAGCTGAGTACTACCAGACCATTAACTTTTTCCATAGTTCAGGGAGAAGAAGAATCTGCTGCCACTAGGCGGGTCTCAGACAAGATCGCATGGAACTGTATCATGGCTGGAGACCAAGATGGCTGCTGATGAATTTAGACCCATGTCGCTTCCATATCCCTGTACCCTAGGATGTCACTCTTCAAAGGGGCTCCTTGGGAACAGGAGTTGTGCACGCTAACTTCCAGCGGGAGTTAAGGAGCGCACATCCCATGTACATGGACATTGCCCAGAAACGTTGAACTGCTGTCACTTGAGCCAGTGTCCACAGATCATGTTGCTTTTTGGACTGTAACATCCAGGTGCTCAGAGCTACTAAATGGTACCATGGGCTCTCCTCCATTACCTTCAAAAGTACCCAAGAATTGTATCAGTCCTGTGGGCTAGGGACATGCGACTGAAATGTGGTGTCAGGTTGTCTGGGGGTCATAACGTGATTATGCTCTCATCAGATTTTGTACAGTATAAAAATGGTGTGTTGGTTCAATAAAGCTCACTCTATCAGCTTTACTCCACAGCCTGTTTTGTCTGGTGTATGGGGTAAACATGCTATAACACACTATTCTTTGTGGGTGTTCCAGTGAATGGGACTTACAGTATGTTTTATGCATTTAGAATGTCTCTTGAGCTCCTGAAGAAGTTACTTTACCAGTGAAACGCTTTCCTTTAATATCTCCACTGCAATATGATATGTTGAACCTGAAATTCTGGTTGATGTAAGTGTGAATATTAAATATATATGGTAGAAGATGAAATAGATGAGGATCAATGAGACAAAAGCCTGTTGGAGGAAAGTCACTTTTATCGTGAAATAGATCTATACATCATATGCTTTTATTTGTAAAAAAAATATGTACATAACGTTTCTTGATTTTATAATACTTGATGCTTTATGTGGGTACCTTAAAAGTCCATCAGTCACTCAAATTACTTATGCTCTTTAACTGTGGTGCCCCCTGTAGTGTAACTCACTTCACTAAATTTCATGTGAACACTTTAAGATCATTGCAAATGACAAGGGGGCACTCTTTGCGGCTGAAGGAAAAGTGGTTTAACCTCCTATACAGAAAGAGTTTTTAATAGGAACAGTGAAAATGTGGACTCTCACAGGGGCTACCTCTAGCCAACTCTATGTGTTTTTAAATGTACAAAATGTAACTGGCTATTATCATATATTTGTTCATCCAAAGATTGCCTTAGGGGATCAGGAAGGAATTTTCTTGCCTACTTTGAGAAAAATGGACCCTGCGTTAAAAAAGTTTTTCCCTTTCTCTGCATCAACTGCAAGTTTACTGCCTACTGGGGCCGACTGTTTGCATCCACATATGAGTGTCCACAGGTAGTCTCAGTGTGGTGGCAGCTATCATTGTCACAGCTCCTACCACCCGCAGCAGATCGCATGAGTTGTATGGAAGTATTCATGACACTCATGTGATTGGTCCAATTCGCAAGTGAGCTTGGGTCCTTCGGGATTTGAGGATACAGGTTTTTATTTTTGTCTTTTGATTAAACTCAATGGACATGTATGTTTGTTTCAGCCTGACTAGCTATGTAACTGTTACAAAGCAAATGGGCCCAAAATATTACAAAAGCTAATGATGCTGAAAAAGTAAAAGTGAAAATTAGTAAGTGTAGTTTAAAATGGTATCGTGATTTTATAATAACTCCAAAATGTTTCTCAAAGCAGAATAAATCTGATAAAGCATTACCTTACTCTGAGTCTGGAAGCCAATGTCATTAATACAGGCAACTTCATATATCAGCAGAACAATTAACAAAAGCAGCAGTTTGAAAATGAGAACATATTTCTTTCGAGTCCTCTCCACTTGTCATTGATATATGAAGTGTAAAGAGGGCTCTTTCCTTTGTACTCACCACCTGACCTTCTGGATTCCACACATGGAGAAGAGAATAGGTTACACACAGTGGATTGCAGGCTATATTAAGAGAATGAAAGAGCATTTGGCTGACGTATGGAGGAAGATGCTCTTTTGACCATATGACATAAAGACAGAGGCATTACTAAAAACCACAGAGCCCTGGAGTAAAATCAGACAGGGGCCTTTCATGCTGTCATTGTCAATTTTATTGCCTATTTAAAAAGTTTTCTGCTTTGCCTTAAAATAATCCAGAATTAAAATAGTTAAAGTAGAAATCCAGTTTTTTTTAGTTCATTTCACACTAATGTTTATAATTAGTGATAGTGCCTCCTAAGAGCCCACCACCACATTCCCTTGCTGCCTCCATACCATACCCCACAACTATCCCTCATTTGTAGGGACTTTCCCTTATTTGTAACCAAATCTCTCTGTCCCTCTTATCTCCTCAAGTGTCCCTCTTCTTGGCCTGATGTACAGATATCTAAGAAAAAGTTCTATTCAACTACCTAAACCTTTACATTATCTCCTAATTATCTTGTTTCCTGTTTTGAAAAGCCAGTGTACAAAAATGTAATGGTGGAATAAAACATCCATTCTGGTTTAAAAAGAGAACTATGGCTCAAACTTTTTTTGGCCATAGGTCTCTTTAGGGTCACAGGAGGACATTTATTATGTCCTCCTGTGACCCAAAACTCAGCACAGTACAGCGTTGCGGCCGGGAAAGATCCTGACAATAATTCCTGGATCCACCCCGCCATCTGATTGACACACTGCCCCCTCCCCTGTCTGTCCCACCAGTCAGTGCTGGAGGAACGGAGAGGGGTGGAGGGAATCGCTGTGGGGAGGGGTGACTGCCAAGTCACCGATCTCTGCAGGGAGAAGATCGGGAACTGAGCGATCAGCGGTATGTGATCACTCTCGGTCTCTCGGTCTATAGAGCTAAAGTGTAACACCTTCAGTGTCACACATCAGCTGTAATTATGGGGATGAGTGTATTTTATTCTCCCCATAACTCTCCTTTAACCAATCATTTTTGTCATCAAATTCCTAACGGTCCATTACCTACATTATGAAGGAATAGGAAGGTGTTCTTTCTCACCTCAGAAGGTTGGGAGGTATGCTGTGTGGTCTGTCAAAGTCCTTCCTTCAAAACTCTAAAGGTATGATGCATCATGTGACCTTCCCCATGTGACAGTGCCCAGGCCTTAGCGAGTAAGTGCCATGCTGGAACACTGTCAGATGGGGGGAACTTGGGCTGAGCAATGATGTCATCCACCTGGGTAAGCTCATCCAACACCAGAGCATACCTATCATAAAGCATAAGAATCTTAATTTCTGCAAACAAATTGCCAATTTTACAACTTATGTTCTTTACACTGGAATAGAACATAATAGAACACTTTATAGAGACCTTTTAAGAGTCACTTTAGAGAGACCTATACAGACTCACTAATGGATGGCGCCATTGTCACCAGATTTAGTTAATGAAATGGTGAATGTCTTACCAATGGGCTAAAAATGCTTGCCATGAGCTTTTATTTGTTACAAGAAGAAATGCAACACTCTAGACCATTGGTGGGTCCCTTTACCAAGTCCCTTTACCCTGTTTCCTGAGGAAGGGGGCCATAAATTACTTTGAAACTTTGCATGTCTTCTTGTGACAAATAAAAACTCACAAAGAGCATTTGTAGGGTGGTGGTGATGGTTGTGATTCATTGAACCCCCCC
>NW_017306374.1:1730558-1732029 GCF_000935625.1 Nanorana parkeri
CCCCCCCGAGCTATTTTCCCCCCATCTAGGCCCTCCTATACAATGTATAACTCCCTTGTCTGTCTGCTGTAAGCCTGAACCCAGCTTTCAGCTAGTAGGCAGCAACACAGTTTAAAGAAAGATTTCAGGTCATTACACTAACTGATTTAAAAAAAGTATTTTATTACTTTTGAAGTCATGCATATGTAAACATATATTTTTGTAATATATACGTGAATAATTCACTGAAACATTAGCAGCCACATATCCTGTTACTAGAACGTTAGAAATTACGTAACTGCAGGTCAAGGGTTAACCCTTCCATACATTTTGGGTTGTTATTACTGTTTGCATCTCATAAATTACCACCGTATCGCCAGCAAAGCAGACACTCCGAAAAGAATACCACCCAGGGGAACTTATAATGGAGCAGACACAGAATAAATGACATATAAGTGGTGAATTCCAATTTCACGTTCCGTGCTCCTAACTCTGGCAGTTAATTCTAAAACAACACCCCGAGGTCAGGCAGGATTGGACTCTGTGCCACCATATGACAAGGCTGTCCTATTTATTTCAGTTTTTCTTCAGGGCTGCGTTCCTGCTGAGAGAAAGTGGAGAAAACACACATCTTTTACAGTCTGTTAGTCTCTGTCACCAGCACACGCCTGCAAAAATCTGCGTGAGATGGTAGCGCGGCCAAGACGCGCTCTCTGCCCACAGGACAGAACTGGTGGCTGTGTCTTTATACTGGAAAATATCATAACAAAGCCTCGGGAAGCACTTTCTCCCAACAGATTGAGCTGTATTTATTTTCAATTGTTCCGGAAAATATCACAAAATGGTCTGTACGCTTCACTTGTACAGCAAAGGGCCTGATAGCACGAGCACTGAGATGTGGCGGACAAATCTGGGATTTTATCATTTTGTTTCATTGGCATCTAGAGGGAATAATAATCACTCTGAACACATTTAGGGGTATAATCTGACCTGTCAGACACAGACCACAGTGAAAGCCATCTTGTCAGCTGGAGTAATATTTATGACAGTGTTGCTTTATCTATACCTCATGGCCTGGGCTGAATTTGTTACCATCTAGACCACTTTAAAGGAGAATTATGAGGTGAATGATTTTCACTCAGCCTCATAATCTGAGCCGACCTGTGACAATGAAACTGTCACAGGTCGGCTCAGTAGATCGGGAAGTGAGCGAACACATACGGGCGCTCGCTCACTTCTCGATCCTGTGTCGGCAGAGAGCCGTGACAGGGGAGGGACTGGATTATCCCCTGTCCGATCCTCCAGCGCTGACTGGCAGAACGGACGGGGGAGGGGGCGGGTACAGCTGGCTCTGCCTCTAGATAGGCAGAGCCAGCTGTCACTCACGCAGCTGGGTGGATCCAGACATAATTGCCGGGATCCGTTCCGGCTGCGGCGTCTCAGTATACCGTGAGCTGTAGCTCGCAGTATACTGAGCTTTGGGTGACGGGAG
>NW_017306374.1:1733579-1734389 GCF_000935625.1 Nanorana parkeri
TCACTCACGGCTCCCTGCAGGGATTTCCCTCCTCCCCTGTCCGATCCTCCAGCGCTGACTGGCAGAACGGACGGGGGAGGGGGCGGGTACAGCTGGCTCTGCCTCTAGATAGGCAGAGCCAGCTGTCACTCACGCAGCTGGGTGGATCCAGACATAATTGCCGGGATCCGTTCCGGCTGCGGCGTCTCAGTATACCGTGAGCTGTAGCTCGCGGTATACTGAGCTTTGGGTGATGGGAGGACGCTAGTTTGTGTCCTCCCGTTACCTTTAGGAGAACTATGGGGAAAAGGCCTAACCCCATAGTTCTCCTTTAATTGTACCTCCATTTTTATTTCAATGCCCCCAATGTCCCATATACTTCAAGAGATGTAAATACTCTATTCAACATGTGAGCAGTACTGACTCACCAATGGATGGCACCATTGTCATCAAATTCAGTAAATGTATTTTGTTATATGAAAAAACACAATGCTGCAGGCCTTCAGTGGGTCCCTTTATATGGTCAGTAACTATGTTTCCTGGGGAAGGAACCCATTAATGACTTTGAGTTATCTTACCCCTTTAAGACCACCTATATACTGTATAACTTCCCTTTCAGAATGCCGCATTCCTGACCCAAGCTTTTATTGTGCCTCCATCACCTAATTACATGCCCGCAATGTTCCATTTACCTTAAGTGATGTAAATAGCGTGTTCAACACCAGGTAAAGTGTGAGATTTCTAATATTTCTTACGTAAGGAAGATATTTGGTAAATATGACTATGTGAATAAAATATGGCTTTCTCCCACCCCCCCCCCCCCCACACAAG
>NW_017306374.1:1734439-1741630 GCF_000935625.1 Nanorana parkeri
GTGAAAAAAATATGTTTTTCTCCCCCCCCCCCCCCCCCTAGAATGTTGCCGACCAACGCTTCATTCCCATACCCTTTCTGTTAATCAGGGCCTGTTTATACCTCATTGATGTGGCCAATTTATAATATCAACTCATGCTACAAAATGGCTGTCTAAGCTGTGTGTTTATGAAAAATGGCTGCAGTTATAAGTGGGCTTTTTCAGTAACCAGTCATTTTGTTTCCAATAAAAAGCAAAGAAAGCATAGTAACCAGCCCCACAGTTGCAAACATTCTAAATAACTTTGGTTTTTCTTCACAATACTGTGTCTGAAGTGCATGACCAGTGCCAGCACAAGGTCCTTTAGCACTCAAGGTGGAAAGGCCAAAGTGTCGTCGCCCCCCATGAGCTGTGAAAAACTTCAGTATTGTAGATTACAGGTCTTTCCCATTTTGCACACCCACTTCCTGCTGAAGCACGCAAGGTGGCCTCTTCTTCTGCCTACCCCTCGGTCCGGCTCTCTGTATGATTACCTTTCAGTTATGTCAGCTGAGCCCTATGTAGAGGTTCAAGAATGGCTAGTAGTGCAAATAAATTGCAGACAACCTTTTTTTTTTTCTTCTTTTTTCTATTGAGTGGTTTTATTATAGGGTCTGATGATGTATTATGTAACGATTTGTGTTCATAAGTGAATATTATAGATGTTAAGTAATTTATGAATTTAAAATGTATTTTAAAGTTAAATTAGTAATTATATATTTATTTATACACAAGTATATATTTAGACGCTAAATGAATGATTATGTACCACTCTTCTTTTGAAATTAATAAAAAAGTGAATTTGAGAAAAAAATTGCAGACAACCACTGCATCACAACCACAAAAATACAGAAAAAAAAGTAAACGTAACTAAATAGAAACATTTAAAAAATAAGTAAAAACCAAAACAAACAAAAACAAAAATAGAAATTGTGGATGGGAATTTGCCACTGGCAAACCCAGTCTAGGAAATTTCCACTAGATTATATGGTAGGGGTTTCAGCATAAAGAGTTTGGACATAGTGGGGCTCGGCAGTGGTTATAGTGTAGTTTGTTTTTGCAGCTTCAGATGGCAGCTGATGCCTGCTGCCATCTGCAGCTGTACTGTAGGTCATTTTACAATAGTTGTAGCTACTGTTGCTCATATAATACACTCTAATTTCTAGATAAAATCTGTCTTGTCTCTGACTTATATTGCACGGTTACCAAGCTGATCACATACTAGCCACTGTACAATATTTCTGGATATTGTCTCTCAGATAATGCAATTGCAAGAAAAAACCTGCCTTGTCTCTTTCTATTTTCTGTCTATTCAAAGGTTTACATACACTAGCCAATTTTTTCCAAACACATACCTGAAGTATATATTTTAAATATTATGGGTATATGGGGGTATAGGGATGGGAAAGGGTTTATAGAATGTGAGACTGTGAATTTAAAGTGTTTTGTACACTCTGTTTTGGAATTTTATTAAACATCAAGATAATGTAGCATGGTAATGCAAAAAAAATAATGTTAAACTGTTTTGCTACTGACTAATTTCTACACATTTGAGGGCTTTATCTTTATTTTTCAAAAGTAAACATTTCTATAGCTTTTAGATCTGTTGTGGCTGCTACTTCCATCATTCAATTCCGGCCTATTACCGCTGTATAACAAAATCAGGTGCCGCAGCTACAACAACCAAAAAAAAAACCTTTTTTAAAATATAGTAATGAAGCAGATTGGGGTGCTGCTGCTTTTTTTTAAGCCAAGATTAGTGAAAACTTGGAAAAAATCAATTATCTAAAATATGTGATGCCAGAATATGGTGGCATAATGTCTCATAACCTTTCTGTGTTATTACCACCTTGTATGACATCATCACTGGGTCTTTGTGCTACTCTGTGCAATGCAAGCAGATCATAGCTCGTTGGAGAGCCCAGCAGGGTGCTATATACTGTATAACTTCCTGAAAAAATAACACCCCCAGTAGGCTGGTTCTTGGGATTATGCAAATATTAAACTGTCTTGATGGGTGAAGTTAGTTAGGAGGAGTGGGCATTCTTTTGCAGGCTGCCTTGGCGTACAAACCACCCTTGGTAACACCCAGCTTTGTTAAATGTCTCCTATGGCAGTTCCCAGCCCCCAGGTGCTTTTTAGGCAGTAGATTACATATTACCCTTGGCAATAGCCAGAATTTATCAAGACAATATCAGATTATTCCCCTGTAGACTTCAGTAGTGTTTGCGTCTAAGTTTGGGTTTCGAGGATTTAAAAAAAGGATTTGATGAACCCTCCTTGAATCGAATCCAGGCAGATTAGATCATTCCTATTCTCAAGTTTGATAAAATTCAGTTATTTTGTTTTTCTGTAATGCGTAGCCAACAGAAGTCAGTATGGCTGAATTAGAGTATTGTAGATGAAAAGAAGAGGTGGTAGTCTAGAGAATACACAGGGCAGGAAAGGTCAGGCCCAGAGCCGCTGCAATCTCTCTTTACCGATTACATGAATTGCCAGCAGCGTGTGGGAATGAATAGAGAAGGCTGGAAAGAGAGAGCAACAAGGAATAATCCCTGTGGTAAACGCCATAAGTATTGGTAAGCACATGATTGTGTGCCTATGTGCAAATATGCTAGTATCCATGGTATGTACTTGATATGCTCACATATGTACTAATATTGAAGGTTAACTCCATGCAGATATATATAAAAAAATAATAATGTAGCTGTGTTTTCTTCAATACAATGTGCCTTCCCGGGTTTAAATCTAGTTTCAGCCAGGACACTATCTGCATGGAGTTTGCATGTTTTCCCTGTACTTGGGTACATTTCCTACCTCACTCCAAAAACATGCAGGTAGGTATAATGACTTCTATCTAAATTGGCCCTACTATGTGTGCATATGAGGACCATAGATTGAAGAGAGGACAGATGGGAATGAATAGTATGTAAAGCATTGCATAAGCTGATGGTGCTACATAAAAAACTATATGCAGTGCTCATGTGCTAACAAGGCACATGCTGATAGGAAGAGAGAGCATACTGACAGAGAGATGAGCTCATCAGTGTGCTGCTTCTCCTTTCACTATTCAGTCACCGGCATGGGCTCAGACCATACCTGTATGTGTTACTAATTTGCAGCAAAAAGAGATCAGCTCCCTCCCAGGGCTGATCTCAGGACTGAATGGATAGAAATATACATTATTTTGCAGGCATAACAGCAACCTTATATATATATATTTCATTAAGCTCTTTGCCTGGAGTTCAACCTTAAAAAAAATATATATATATATATATAATTTTTGGGGGGCGGAGGTTGGCATGGTTGTAATTTTTATTTTATTCTGTGCAACCATGCTTTCTCCTGATTCTACAGAACATTTATCTATGTACCTCTTCAGGTGCAAATCAGCTATCTCTTCTCTGAGCCAGCTCTGTCCAGCAGGGTGTAATGCACTTATCCACTCACTGGAGGGAGAAAATGTCAAAGTTAACAAAACGCTACAACTTTGTTAACGCAGCGCAGGCCCGGGTAATGTAATGTGTTCAGTTTTTTGTGTCAGCAGCTGACAATTCATCCTTTTAAAGAGGCCCCGGCTCCAGAGGAGCTTTGAAGCAGATGAAATTGAAGTAGAAATGAAAAATCATTCAATCTGTGCTCAGGGTATTGTGACACTGGCCTGTGATTAGAATACCGAGGAGCGAGCAGCACGCGGAATAACCACAGCTTACTGGAACACAACAATGTTTATTCACTATAAATGAAACAAATGTCCCTTAGCCCACAGAACCATGTCAGATAAAGCAAGCCAGGATAACCAAAGTTGGAATCTTATAGGTGATCCTAGTTCATACTAGAACTCATCTAATAAAGAGGAGGTGTCTATTATCTGTAGCAGCCAATCAGCTTCTCAAGTTCAAAGATCCAACGTCTCACCCTTGAACATGCAAGGGTCATTTTGGGAAGTTTCCATTTCTCCCCTAGTATGGAAGGAAAGGGAAAGGGCATTTAAAAAAAAATATTTGTTTGGTAAGTGCAAAAAATACCTGCATCAAATTCAAAGGTACCCCATGCACTGTAAGCACTTCTTATATTAACCCACACAATCTATTTAGCCTTAGCAGTTACTATTTTGGACCACAAAAATTAGTCTTTATGTTGTAGAGATCTGAGAGTGGGAGGGATTCAGTAATTCAGCAAAAGACACTGGACAGGGCTGATACCTCTCAGTCTACAAAAATGCTGTGCACTGTCAGCCAACAACAGGGCTTAGGAGTGCATTTCCGGCAGATCAACAAGTGTTGTTTTGTACTTGCAGGGTCTGTAAAAGAATAAAACAATGGGACATTTGCATGTATTGCAGAGATATATTGTAGTGCATGTTTTTTTGTTGTTTTTTTCATTTGTCCTGACATACTAAAGTTGATTTTCTTCTACAGTGTTTTACATTTTTAAAATGTACATTTGAGACCTTTTTTCTATAGTTTACAATCTTTGTTTCAAAAATATACTATGGATACAATAAGGTTAGCTAAAGGGCATGGAGGCTCCGTTTATCTGAAACTTTACACTCAGCTGTATGTTGAGATGAGTTGCTGTGATGAGCCATTCAGTTCTTTGTGTACATTTCCAATGAAGCTATTGAGGTCAATAAACAACTGGCTTTTTTAAGACAGGCAGTAAAGAGAAACATGGAAATATGTACAAAGAAACAGATAGATACTCCTGCTGGCTAAACAAAATCAAATATTAATATTTTGTATTAACTTGACAAATAAAACAGAGTTTTGTTTTAGTCCAGACCATAGTAAATAAAGTAAAAGGAATAATAAAGAGTATCTCTAGCCAAAACATTTTTGGGGATAGTAGAGAAGGGTCAGTTTTACTGAGTTTAGTGAATGAGGTAAAGATCATTATCCAGTCATATGTAAGCAAAAATACAGTTTTTGTTGTTGTTTTTTTTTTCCTGCACATGATTGGGTATTCTTTGCAAAGTGAAATTTCACCACATTCACTAAGCTATGGGAACCTTTTCCTGCAAAGTCTAAATTTCCCAGCAAAGTGAACAGCCTATTTGCCTTTGGTAAATCAACCCCACTCTCTCTGGTTGTCCTGGTGACCACTGCCAAATGTTGGAAATCCAACATTTTATAGATGTTACTGGAAATGGAGGTGAGGGGAAATCTTTCCAATGGGGAAACTATTTCCAGTGACTATAAAGCTTTCATGCCTTGACCTTGCAGCAACTTAAGAAACAAGTTATCAATGGCAGCTCCTGTAGCTTACTCCTAACAGGTTGCCTTTAAGACTCCTACCCCTTCCTACAAATTCTCAACTCTCAAGGAAATGTAGCATCCGCTGGGCTGTGGCTCCTTTAACCAGTTTAGCAGATTATTGCTCCCTAGATGATGTACTGGCTATCTCCCTGCTTGATGGACAGCTGAGGGGAAAGAAGAGCCAGGGAATGTTCATTGGCTTCTGCAGTCAGAACAAGCCCACCCCTAGCAATCAGTGGCAGGGGGAGTCAGATAGGTTGTAGAGCAGCCTGGGTAATCACAGCTCACTCATGGGGCTGCAAAGACTTTTTGGAACTGAAGTCCAGGTACAGGAAAAGTGCTTGCAGTCAAAGGAACATAGAACTACAGCTCCCAAAGTGTCTGAAGGAGGAGTTATCGCCTGAGCACCCTGGAGTTTTTAGACACCACAATTGTGCAACTGGTGTTCCCATAACACCAGAACTACAGCAACAAGCAGTGTTCAGGTGTCTAGAGATGTGACCTGGGACCAGGTGAGCCGCGCTGCCTCCCCTTTGTTGATTTTAAGGCTTAGTTTCCAACTCTGAATGGAAAGTACCTTTAAGGAATGCAGTCTAACTTCCAGCAGATGAGTAACTTAAAGCTCCTGCAACATTTCCAATTCAGCTGGCGTATTTCAGTTGGAAATAAATGCAGATAATGAACTACACTGAGCAACCCACCAAACTGACCTTTGGATATATGAATACATTCCTGGCATGATCTCAAGCAGGCAAAAATAAAAATCCACTGGAGCCCTTTATCCAGAGGACCAAAGCGCAGCATGAAACAAAAATCATATTTGGCATCCACACGAAATGCAATACCATTTGCTACAGCAGCAGCATATTTAACAAATCAATTAGATTGCAAAAATTGCAGCAGCCATTCCAACCTTTGGGTGTTAGTTTCCCGCATGTTAGGGGTGAAAAAAGGAGCCTGTTGCCTAACCTAAATTCGGTCCATAAGCCACATAACAAAATCCGTTTGAGCCGTGATTCATTTAAGAGAGATCCTGGTACACGAAAGCAAGAGAATCCCATTTCACAGCAAACAAGTTATAAACTCGATCTGGCCGGTTTGCATCCGAAAGCCCAGCAGATTATTAGTATAATCTGAAATTCTTTTTTAGTTTGCTGTGATAAATGCCCACAGAATTGTATCTGCGCTTGAAACCTTTTTAGTTTGCAGTGCTTGGTAAATCAATCAGGGCTGACAGATGCTTTAAGGAGAGTAATCTTTTCAATGTGACTGTCACTGGCTAATAGAACATTGTTTCTCAGCTTGGCTCAGGCTGGGAGACAGTCAATTATGGACGGGCGCTGCTAGACTGCAAGGCCCAGAAGCAACCTGCACTCGCTAATGGAAATAGCTCAGCTTCATAATCATTTTATTCCTGTGTATGGTGCATGATTAAAGCTTGATGTCGGAAAGGTTTGCGCACAGTTCTGAAAATGTTAGACATTTTTTATCTCCTTCTTTTTTATTGGAGATTTTTTTAATGTGTTTTAAATGTTTTCATATTGCAGATTGGCAGGCACTGGGGATCACTTGCCGAGTGGAAAATATGTATAGTTGCCCTTGAAAAGCTGATTTGTCTCTTTTTGTGATATAAATGTGTGTTTTGCTAAGTTTTAAAGCACCAAATAAAATTCTTACCTGCAAAGTATGGGTGATGTCACGCCACCATTTCATGATTCAACCAAATCACATGACTGATAAATTCTTACTTCCGTGCACTTGATAACATTCCCAATAAACACACAGACTGCAAAACCACATTTAACCACATAACAATTAATAGTTACAATTAGGAATGCCTAAATAAAAACATGCCAAATAAATAACCTTATGGTCCTTTGTTAAAAGAAGGGGTATTTGGTGCCTACTAGTCAAA
>NW_017306374.1:1741674-1755970 GCF_000935625.1 Nanorana parkeri
AAGGGACTGACCCCCTCTTAACACTGACACCAACAAGGGAGCACCATACCAACAGATGGGGCTTCCGCTTTGTAACCGGGACTTCCGCTTTGTAACCCAAATCTCACCTTTTTCCACAGAACCCCAAAGACCCCCCAAGCCACCAAGCTGTCGTGATAAAAACAAACATATAAACTATCTGCTGGCAATATTTAACAGGATGAGTAGTAAACCTTCTTGCTTCGTCAAACTTTCCTAAAGGTCCAACTCCTGCAGCTCCTCTCTACCACATGACCCTTATCTCATATCAGGACGTTTTCCAGCTCTAATATTTTACTTTTTCCTGGGGATCATCCTCCCCCCTCAGCTTATCTTCCCGGGGTCTGTCTCAACTATGATCCTGACCATACCCTTTACATTAAGATTTGCACTTTGGGACTCTTCCGCCCAAACTGTCTAGTTATTAGTTTTACATATTTACCCCCAATATGAGTTGAAATACAGTATTCTCATATAAAGTTCAGAGCACATTTTCACAATATTCTAATTCAGTTATGACCAATGCAACTACAAAATGTATGCATGATCCTAGTAAAGGGGTTTTCCATTCAGCGCCAAAGGTTATATGTCTACAGGCTCCAGTGATGGAAATCTGACTCTGGGTAGGGTAGGAAAGGCATGCAATCTCTGTCAATTCTTGCTGTTTATTTCCCCATTGGGGAGATTTCATCTCACTTCCTGTCCTAGTGATCACACAGGAAATGAGGAGAATCATCCCATTGGCAAAACAACAACACAAACCTAAAAGAGGTTTTAACCCTTTCCCACTGTACTAAAAATCGTACATATTATTGTCTGTGTTCCTGTTAGATTATCAATAGTTAGATTGTCAATCCTCTGGTCTCCCACAATGCTAGGTGGTTTCTGTTATTCTCCCTGATTTAATAATAGAACACATTACTAATATAGGTTCTGCAGAAAGAACCATCGAATGAGCGGGGAACTGGAAGAAACCACTGAGTGCATCTGGGGAGTGGGAGAACGACACTCCCAATAGTGATGGTTTCTGAAGACCACTTCATCTGGGAACTGTAGCAGTGTTTGGTGTTATGAGGGGCCAGCAGGTTAAGTATTCCCTTTCTTCTTTACAGGTACATCTATAAGCACTTCAAGTATACCGACGTGGTATATATTGAAAATGACTTTTGAAATGTTATTGTCATGTTGAAGCAGATTTTAATGATTAGGTTTACATCTACTTTTAGAAACAGAAAATGTGCAGAATAAATTAAAATAGTTGTAGGTGCCACACCAGCATTACTCCCATACATACAAGAAAATGTAATCAGCATTAAACAGTCTCTATAATTACATCATTATTGCTTTTCACAGGCTCGGTATAGAAGCTAGTAACACAAGGCTTTAAAATCCCGAAAACAGGGAAATAAAACCATTTACTGTATGCTTGCCTCATTGATGGAAACACTTCTATTACTTTCCATCAGGCAAATAGCTTATTTTTTATTGTGTCTCCTGAAGTTTGCAGACTCTGCTGTTTTAGGTCAAAATGACCTTCAGGATTTTTCTCCTTATTATTATTTCACGGAAGGTTTGATGAACAATAATAAAACTAAACAGCAGCAATTCCTAAATGCAGCTCCTCACATCTTCCCGATAACAACAGGCAAATCTCCTGCATACAAAGTAACACAGACTGGTCCTCAGCTGATCTGCTTATCAGCCGGACAAGCTCAGATCTTCATTTAATCCACATCCTGCTATTGTGAACACTGATATTCTAGCTGTTATCTGGGTAAGTATAATTAAAAAAAGAAAAGTTTAAGATGTTAGTGTTCATGTAGAACGGTTAGTAGCACCAAAGGTAAATGCAGTTATAGCCTGTCTGTGAAGGAGGCAGGTAAGGAAGATTACCCTTTTAATTAGGAAGCTAAAGGTGTCCACAAAGTGTGGGCGCCTGTACAAAATCAACCTTGCAACCTGCATCAGTCATACATAAGTGTTTAAGAGTCCAACCCACACACATACCTCATAGACCAAAAATCCAAATGAGGTACTATAGTATCAAGTAGTAGAAAGGCCAACAATCCAAAGATGCTCTTTGCTGAAATCCTAATTTCAGTTTCAAATAATAATTTAGGACTTGTTGGAAAGTGCCAGTGTTTCGGGGCCACATTAGCAAGACAGATACAGTCTGGTTTTTGCAACAGTGATGTTCTAAGGTGCTGTATGACAGGGCCATCTGACGTTCTTGCATATGTCAGATAAGGATATTTTCTTGGCAAATATAAACCCCCCCACCCACCCCCACTAACCAATTCTGCATGTTTTTTTTTTTCTTTCTTACCAGGGGAAGAAATATATACTCATGTAAGTCTGATGTCCAAGTCCCTTGCTGGTGTAATTTTCAGGTTCAGGAAACCATTAATCCAGTGCTGAAATTGTGCCTATGCCAGCCACATAAAGTTTCCTCACGCCAACTCTTTTCTAGATCTTGAGAGGACCCCACTGCTGGACAGCCAATAGGAATTGTTCACATCAGTGTGTGGACACTCGAACAAGAGAGACAACTTGGGACTGGAGCCTCACATGACCACAGCTGTAGGTGAGTAAAAAGGGCATTTAGATTTTTTTTTTTTGAGGGGATAGGGGGAGCCCAGAGACCAGCTTTAACGCTGTAACTCAGTAACAGAATGAACGAGGGTTAATCTTAACATTTTAGGTTAGGTGAGATTTACTTAATTAAAGTCATTTTTTTTAATTTTAGGAAGAATTGGAAAAGGTTGGTTGCTTTGTCAGGTTTTATTGTTATCTGTGTCCAATTTGGGGAAAATTGAGTATCATACAAAAATATTAGGTAAAATGTAATTAAGGGCCACACACGTAGTGAAGAACATATGCAGCATGAAGAACAAGTTATTTAATTGCCAACAGTCTAACTTGTTGTGATGCCATCACATTGCTACAGTCCTCTGGAATATGAGATGACCCTGTCGCTAAACAGCCATTAGGAATTGTCCATGTCATCCAGGCAGCAATATTGACACCTGAAGAAGGACATTCCTACTCTTTCAGTCTAGGTGATGGAATGCTCAGGACCCGGGGCATCACATAACCACTAATTTAAGTGAGTAAAATAGACTTTTGGTGTCCTCTTTTTTTTGCTTTAGCAATTAGAGGGGATGGAGGTCTTTTTTGTGGTGGTCTCTGGTTAGCGCAGAGCCTAAAATATTCTTCACAAGTCATGTGTAGTCCCACTGCACCAGACATGGTGGTATACCAGCATACCTGCCTGTATACACTTCAGCACTGAAAAGGTATTTTAAAATGGAGGGTATCAAAACCAGATCTTCCTCTCAACATCAAAACACTGCTGATTGGCATCATCTTCTTTTAAAGAAGGAGGTTCGGTTACTGGGTAAGTTTATGTGTAACTTCCACAGACTTCGGAGGAGGACATCCATTGCAATCCTAGTTCCTTGGTGAATTAATAAATTGGTAGTTTTCCTAAATGCAGATTTAAAATGCTTTGTACAATATTTCATATAGATCAATTAATAAATTACCAACCCAATATATATAGAGGAATCTCCAAGAATCCCACACACCAATAATAATCTAGAAAATGTAATTTAGATCCTTTCAATCTGCCATTGGAGTAGGTTCTTAATAATACTATTTATTATTACATCTGTCAAATAACATGCCACATTTCTGGCAACATTTACCTGCGCAAAACTACTGGTACTTACAAAAGAGAAGTCTTCTGCATTTCGACAAAGCAGCTTGGGAAAAATGGCCTGTCTCTGAAACAGATCTTCCTGCTCGAAGATATTTCCATACATGAACCCATTCATCATGGTGGAATGGGCGTGGATGTCAATGTAGAACTCCAGACTGGTTTTCTGTTGGCAAAAAAAAAACAGTTGCTATTTTTTTGTAACTCAATTCACACAGCTTTGTGAAATGAATTTCTTGCAAAGATGGTATACAGCAATAGCCAGTAATATACAGTAATAAGCAAAAGCAGCTTTCATCAATTTTGAATAATGGAAATAAAGAAAGATCCTGCATGCCTTGTGAGGTCTGAGCCTAGATGCCCAGGCTGTAAGCTTGGAGTACTGCTAACATGATGATCATTTCAAAATCTTCTAAATCAGACACCCAGAACAATTTATTGTTCTCTATTAATGTATAGTGTTTGTTATTTTTCTTTATTAGATTCAGAACTAAATCAAAAAAGTCACTTGTTTAAGTCAAGTAATTATGAAATACTGCAAGTGAATGTTACATGTTCACATTTCCAGCCAGCAAAAGAAAATCTAGACTCATTTTCCTTGGGTTTTTTTGGCTCATTCACATGGGTGCAGAAGTCCATACACCATAAAATGACAGTCTGCGCCCAGGGGCATATATGCGTACTGCTCAGAGTTTGACATCAGTGGGTTGGACCTAGCTTTGACAAAACTAGGATGCAATGTTCCGGCGACACTTCCTCATAGGTCCTTCAGCCCTACCCCTGCTATGGAGAGGATGGTTGCTGGAGAAAGTTGTGTGCCTGGTTTTGCTTAATCTTTAATCAACACATAAACATTGTCATGTTGCGTTATATTGGGTGGGCAACAGTGAAGATCAAGACTATCAATTATACTCATCCGAACCACAATCCCGGCTGGCTCCTAGACTGGTCCCTTCAGCCCTCTGCTCCAGCAGTCTAAGGCCCAGTGAGTCCTCAGGTCCTATACAGTGTATAGGATGTGAGGACCCCGAGAAATATACCATCACCAGAGCGGAGGCAGTCCTCAGGAGCCAGTCTAGGAGTCAGCCGGAATCATGATAAAGGTAAAGGTTATTTTAGCTCCCTGGACAAAAAAGCACTGACCCCCTGAAGCGTGGGGGCAGCCCCACTGCAAGGTTTAAGATTTTATTTTCCCAGAGTTTTCCTTTAAGTCAGTCGACTTTGCCCAGGCTGAGTTGATGTCATTAGTCAGCTGCAGACAGGAGGAAGCATTTTCTCAGTCTTGTGATCAAACTGCAACATTGTAACTTTGCCAAGGTGAGAGAATGCAGCTTGTTCTGTGTTAGACATTTGTGAGAGAAGCCATGAACTGCACAGGCACCAGGATTTACAAGATTGTGTCACCTCGGGGTCTATCCACACTTGTCTGTTTTCATGGAGCAAAACTCATGCATTTTGCTGCATTAAGATGCATTACAAGTAGGGAGGAACAATCAACTGTGAGCAGGGAACTGCTTGGCCACATTTTGAGATGGTTTGGGATGCAGTCATGTAATTGACCCTATATGGCTACATGCCTATCATTGGTACATTGCATACCTAATTACTAGACATGTGCACAGAAAAAAAAATTGATTTCGTTTTGGTAAAACTTTTTAATTCGTTTCGTCAAAGGAAACAAATTGTTTTGAATTTAGAATCCCAAACCACACACTGAAACTGCAGAACGAGCGGCGGCCATATCAGCCGCCGGCGCGTTCTGCTCATGTGTGCTGCCATCTTGGAGTGTATCTTGGTATACAACAAGATAGCGGCGCCCGCATGTTCGAGCGCTACAATCTTGGTGTATACCAAAATATACTCCAACATGGCAGCATGCATGGGCAGAACGTGCCGGTGGCCAATTTGGCCACTGCTTGTTCAGCGTGTGATGTCACCGTCATGTGATGTCATACACTTTGCCTCCAAGATGGCGGCGGGCATGTTCAAAACTTGGCCTCCAATATGGCCGTTGCGCATTCTGAAAACGGATTTATGTATGTATGAATATAGTTTTCGTATATTTGAGCATATAATAAATTTGTTATTTCGGACAAACCGCTGAATCAACTGAATTTCGTTGATTTGCAGGTTCGTCCGAATCCGAATGCACATGCCTACTAATTACAAGTATGAATCCTTTTCTTTCCTACAGAACTGGTTCATATCTACCGTGTTTCCCCGAAAATAAGACAGTGTCTTATTTTTTGGGAAACACGGTAAGCTGCGGCCGGTCTTCACATGTAAAATTTAATTACATGTGCAGCTACCCCGAAGGTAAGACCTAGCGCTATCTTCAGGGATAAGACCTACCACAACACTAGGTCTTATTTTCGGGGTAGGTCTTATATTACAGAAATCCCCGAAGATAGCGCTAGGTCTTATTTTCGGGGTAGGTCTTACAAACACGGTATGTGCTGTAGTTTAGTGTGAAGGGTAAGAAAAACTTTATGGCTCCATTTACACCTATACATGCTTTACCACACAGACTGCATCACACATGCAACAGTGTGAATCCAGCCTTAGCCATTAACTCAGTTCAGGAAGTAGACGTTGACCGAGGATAATGCTTACACAAAGATGGCTCCAACCTTCTGATGAGAAAAGCAAATGAAGGCATTGCCAGCAGGAGTACTGTGATCTCTGTGAGAGGTAATAAATACCTGGAAGTATTACACTTACACTTTACTTAGCACATGCACGCACTTAAAATAAGAAAAAAATTATCTGATGATAGGTATGCTTTAAAATATTTTCAAATATCCATCTGTATTTTCTTTGGAAGCTAGGGACTAGTTGTGCTTTTCTGCTCTAGTACCCTAGCCTATAAACCTCAGTCATCAGTTCTCTTGCTTATTGCTTAGCCTTGCACAAACAGGTAATTGGTTAGTAGAATTTATTTTATTACAACATTAAATGTCATGTGTTTTATGAATAGGGACAATTATAGAAAACACATTATTGTTGGAAGAACGCATTCATAAACAGCGAGCTCGTTGTATTCCTCTGCTCCCTAAAGCTTCATGTCAGTGATTCAGAAAATAGAACTCATTTACATGGAAAATAAACATATAAGTTGAATTTCTTTTCTATAGAGTTATAAAGTCGAACATATTGTATTTTAATGACTGAACAAAATATATGATCCCATAGCACTTTTGAGGTCTAAATGTATATGGTATCAATGTATCCGTTAACAGTCTGGGGAAATCACAACTATAACATAGGAGAAGATAGCGGAGCCGTGATCCAGGTGCTGGTTTCTTTTGACGCAGGAGGGGTTGGTGCAGAGTATTGTCACGCATGTTAATGTAAAAAGATAGCAGATGCAGGAAGAGCCATAATGACTGAGGAAAACTGGTATAAATGCAGGATATGGTGGTCAGGTATGGGATTGCTATATGGGGACTCTCTAGATCAGGGCTCAGCAACCTTTTACACACCAAGTGCCATTTTTGAAACCATCGGAAAACCGGGTGCCAGTGAACAATAGCACGCCATAGTGTTAGATACATTTCAATTTTTCCACTCATAGCTGTACTGCTAATAGTAAGTTAAACTCACAATTTTTTTTAATGTGTTTACCTTGCCATTAGCAGCACATCTATTAGTGAAAACATTTAATAACTAGTGCACACACAAACCATATTCATATTTACATCTGCTGAAAAGTATACTGGACTTACAGTTTTAACACGATCCCTGTGTCTTTATTTGATGGCTCAGTTATTTGTGAGGGCATGCATGTGTGCTGGAACGAGGGTTAATGTTTATGTGAGCATAAAGGTCTGGGGCAGGGTGTGCAGTAGATCCTTCCTGTCGGGCAGGGTACAGTAATCCCGTCCCATCACATCAGGCTTGGTTGAGCCCCCTCCTGTCTGGCGGGCTGGCACAAGAGGGATCCTTCAGGCAGGAGCATGCGCAGAACGGCCCCGTCAGCGCGCCTCTGCGTTCCTATGCCGCTCAGCCATGTCACTGAGGTGGGTGGGCCAGTAAATGTAATTGACAGCCGGCTCGAGGGAGCTGTCAACTACAAGCAAACAGGTCGACTCGCGTGCCAGCTGTCAAGGTCTCACGTGCCAGGCTGGGCACGCGTGTCGGGGGTTGCCGACCCCTGCTCTAGATAAACTAAAAAGAAAAAAACCACAGTTAAAGTGATAATAAAGTCAAAAGGTTTTTAAGCTATTATCAAATGCTGATTAAATCACTTACAGTGGATGCTGCTCCTTGATGTTTAAAGGTTTTAGTTTCCTGCAGAATCAGCTAGTCCCTTGAGCATGTTTTAGGTTGGCTATTTTTCCTATGGAGCCACCCTTGTGTGTGTGTTAACATGTTGCATGTCTTCACAACTACACAAACACAGCAAGGCAAGTCACTCCCCTACTTCCTGCACCTTTCTCCTCCAAGCTAGTCCATGGACGGCTGCTGGAGATTGCTCTGTCCCTTGTGACATTGTACTCAACAGGAAATTCAGGAGAGCTGAGCTGAGAGGATTAGAGAAAGCTGTTCTGAAACATAATGACTGTAAGTGGATACGAAGTGTAAATATTTGATCTGGATTCATTATTAAAAATAAAGTACAAAAGTTAAATACTAGTGTAGGAAATTTGATAGGCTTCCATAAAGTAAACATGCGGCCAGGGTATACATACTCCCCAAATGTCCATCAGCTTTGTACAGAGGGTCTATCAGCATCTGAGGTCCATATTGTTGATGAAGAGGGCAAGGGGGATATTGCAACTCTTTAGAAAAAGTACCTCTACTTTCATGCACAACAGAGCATCTGCATTTTCCAATATCAAACTCCACATGCCAGCTCATAGATCCCAACTGTCCCTATTTTAAAAACAAATCCTTCTGTCCCTCTATCCCCCCCCCCCCCCTTTCCCCCAGATGTCCCTCTTTTTGCTTCAATTTATATACCTCAATACAACAAATTAATATACAACTATCAATAAGTGTTTTACTGAACTTTACCTTTTAGCCAACCTCTAAATGATTACATTTGTTATTTTAAGAGGTCAGTATAAAGGAAAATAAGTGGTGGAAAAGAAGCACTTCTGGGTTTGACCAAACAGTTTTTGAGTAGAAATTATTTACTGATCCGCGTCACCGGAGGTGTGACAGGTGATGTGTCGTTTGCTTATATACTTTGTACTATAAGATGTCCCTCTTTCTCATCTCAGAAAGTTGGGAGTTATGGATTATGGACATTCAAGTATTTACATATTTTTAACAGGCAATAAATGAACTTCAAAACAAGTCTTCATTGACCTCTGCAGAGCAATTTACCCTCAACGTTCACAGCAGAAGCACTGAAAGTATACCTAAACCCCAAAACAAATGTAATACATTGTAGCTTACCAGTCCTTAGATGTGGTGGTTTTATTAGTTTTCTATTCTCATGCTAAGAAATGTTTCAGCAACTTTGCAAGGAAATTTGCACTCTGCAGGGGAAGGTACTTGATTCGACCATCTTCTTCCTTCCACTCATATTCTGCACTCCCTCCATCACTGGTGCCGGTCTCTGATCCAGCGCTGACTGCTGTGTATTCTGTGTCCCATGGTGTCTGTCCAAAGTGCATGCTCCCGGGTGCGCACATTGACTACACTGAGTTTCTCCTCTTCTCCCCGCCGAAGATCTCTACTGCGCATGTGCTCGACCCATCATCCTGCTCGGCCGCTGGAGAATCTCCAGATCTCCAGACAGGAGCGAGCGGCGGTGACACAGGTAAGTAATTACCTTTTTGGTAAATTAAAAAATTATTTTTAATGTTTTTGCATATACAGTATCTAGTGCTTGCTAGCAGTAGATATATACAACAATTTTTAGAGTTTATTTATACTTTAACCCTTGCAGCGTGGGGCCTAGCCCCACTGCAAAGTTTAAGATCCGATTTGCCCGGAGTTCTGTTTTAAGGAGACGCTTACAACCATGAAGTACATTTTTAGTGAAAAGGTTTTTCATAGATGTGCAGCACAGGAGAAGTCCTGAAGATGAGAGGGGGGCGATAGCTGTAAAAAAAGATGATAATAGGATAGCAGATATAGCACATGCTGTTCACGTACCAATATATCCAGTAAGAGATTGTACAATTTTGCTTGCTGACAAGGAGATTATAGACACTGTCATCTACATTTATCCACGGAGTGCTGCTATAGACACAACATTCTATGGAAAACATTTATACAGTGCAACAATTTCCCTTTTTTAAAAGCAACTAAATTGCTTTGCAATAAAAGAGAGTTTGCTAATAATTTACCTGACAAAACAGTAGAAAATACAGAGTGGTATATTTATAATACATGCTGAAAAAAACACAACCATACAGTATGTGAATTAGATTGTAATTTTGGTTGGCCAGTCTTGTGATTGCTCAAGAGGAGTGGATGAATGGGAGGAACCATTTAGGGAAAGAGCCAAGCATATTCTTTTTTTGGGGTCAAGATGTTCCCATTTTGTGTACAGTGCAAATCTCTGTTTACTCTGAATGTAGAAGTAAAATAACAGCAAACTAAGGAAGTGTGGTCTCTTGGCTGAACGTGTTTAGAATTGGCGAGCTGCTAATGCTATCCAATAAACACAGCAACTGTCAGATAGTTCACTGAATCCACCTTAAAGCTGAACTCCAGGCACAAAAAAATTCATGCAAATATACTCTGTAACAGCTACAAAGGATATAAATGCACTTTATATGCACAAAATGCCTTTACACGCCTATGTATATCCTTGTACAAGTAGCTGTGCCATCATCACTGTGCTGCACATAGCAGAGGTGTTGAGAGGAACCTAGCAGGTCCACCTACTACATACTGCCTACCAAAAACTACAGTGGGCAGTTACATGACCAGTCACCCTAAAAAAGGAGAGAGAGCAGCATTGACTGGGCTTTGAAACAGGAGGCAAAGTGCAGGAGGTGTTTCATGCTGGATTACTGCACAGATCTGGAAGAAATTTACACAGGGCATCGATATATAATTAAGAATAGATATGGAGGCAAATGATGTGTGTGCATGCTCATTTAGAATTGTGGCATCAAACAGGCTATTTAAGACTGAGACCTGCATGCCTCCAGTGCTGAGATATCTCCAGCTGTATCCTGTGATACAGGCTTCCCTCTCGACCTGATCACTGCTCTCTTCCTCTGTGACCTTGGCTTGTCTACTGACTACACTGCCTGCTGCCTTGTACCCAGTGGCTTCACAAGGGAGGTGTGGGGGTGCAGCCTGCACCGGGTTACACCATCAGTCATTTTGGTGTCACCCCCTCTGAAATGTGAGGCACTCGGCCATGTTTCAGGAGCACCTACAGCTGCAGAAGAGAGGCGGGGACCCGGTGGCATACCTTATCCTCCTCTTTCTGCTGGTAAATATCACCTAAATGGCCGCCCACAATTCAGTGCACGATGCGCTGCATGATGACACCAGCACAGCAGGCAAAGACAGTGATAGGAACCTGGCGGGTCAGTAAATTGTGGGCAACATGGTACAAGGCAGCAGGCAGTGAGAGAGTTGGGGACAGGCCAGGTCCCTGACTCTCTCACCTCTGGCAAAGAGGTACAAACAGAGACATCCCCAGGCTTGGCGTCATCCGGTGCGGCCGCCAGTTCTTTGCCTGCTGTACTGGTGTTATCCTGTGTGACCACTGCTGACATCTCTCTCTAGTGACTGGCAATTCTTGCCACGTTCAGGAAATAGATGTCTGCGTCCAGCAGTTCCGAGGACAACAGTGCCAACTTCACCTACAAGCACTCGTGCTATGCTTTCACACCTGCACTCTCTGTTCCACTATTGGGGTAGTCAGACTAAAACAGCAAGAGAGACCTCCCTCGTCATCTCAGGCTCCCATCAAGGTTCGTGACAGTTAGTTCCCTCGTTTTCATAATATTGTTTTGGCTTTAATGCTTTCTGAATCACCCAGCCAGAGTAAGTATAAAGATATGGAATTTTGACACTTTTCTGTCACTCACACCATGGACAGAGGAGACAACTGGTTTCTTAAAATGCACCATCTACATCACTCTAGAACAGCCATTGCTAAGTAAGGATTGGGCTTTTAGCACCATCTGTCACCCACATATAATGCCATTTTAAAATCTCTAGACCAACAATGTGATATCAAAATACACCTTTTGTAACTAGCAAAAAATAACACCTTACCCAGGATTTCTGGCACTAATGTGACTAGATTATGGCACTGGAACAGGGTGGTTCCACAAACCTTCACACCTCCCGTCCTGTTTGTGGACAACCAACATGTGCCTTGACACATTGCATGGTGATGGGAGTGAGGTGGCTATAAATTTTGGGTTATGTTTCTGACGATCATTAAAACTGAAGTAGCTGCTAGTATGGGCAGAGTCAACATTACAGAAAAAGTCCAGTTAAATGTGATTAGCTTCCTGAAAACCAGCTCTCTGTCATTCCTAGATCATCAATCCCATTCAATCTTCCAAAACTGGATTAATCTGACTGGTGCCTGATAGGAGCCTTAGCACTGAAATTTTTTAAAATATCAGGCTTACTGTATATGAGAGGCAACAAAAGAAATGGAGTAGGCGTTCCAGCATCTCCAGCAGGTGCTTTTCAGGATCACCAGACAAAAGAGAGTAAAGGGGAGTGGTGCTCTGGAGTAATGTCTGGATGAAAAACTGCATATCGGAGAGGCTGTGTTACCTGTATGCATCCCAAGGTTTAATTTTCAGTGTTGACTGCAACCTTTAAATAGCCTGGCTTCTCTGTGCTTATATGAGACAGGTGCACTTAGGCTGCCAAGCATCAATTCTTTCACAGCCGACACATTCTAAAAATATAAACCTTTGTGGAGCTTTCATCTGATAAGTACCAGGCATATTTATTTCCCTTTGTTGTAAATACATACAGTAACTGTCTTAGAAAAAAAAAACGCACTTCCTTTACTGAAAGTTCGCTTCTTTGCCAGAGAAGCAATTAAAACTAAGATGAAGCAAAGCACACTGAAATTAAAAAGGAGAGTGATTGTCATATAATTTGTCTGCAAAGACAAGGAGAAAGTAATAAATTGTAAGCTGGGAAGCCGCTGGTTGCTGAAAGCTGTCTTTTAAAAGAGTTGCAAGATACCTCCTGCTATGATATTAAACTCATCATTTTCTGCTCTGGAGGTGGAATTCAAAATGATTCAACAGACGACATCTAAAAAGTCATTTTTCTGCTTAATTCCCAGAAGTGACTTTTTTATGTGCTTACGAGCCGCAGACTTTTTTTTTTCTGTAACTGTGTAATTGCCTACGAGATCAGGTGACCCTGTGTACCCAAGAACAGTCTTTCTTCCTGGGCTGGGAAAACAAAAGTGGATCCTTTCTCTGTGTTTTGTCAAAACAGAAATGGAAGATTACTGTGCCTTGCACAAGGCGATAGAATGCTATTTGCTGTTTCAAAATATAAAGAAAAACTCTAAGGCAATATAAAATATAATTTATTCATTTCATACAATAAAGAACAAAATTGAGTTTATTTATTTTTTTCTGTTCCATCTGTAATTACAGAAGCAATTATTCTCTTCACCAGAGATCCTGTGAACTCATAACTGTGATCTGCACCTGTGTCCTTTGGACCCCTTTATACCATTTCACTTACGTATGCTGGGCTCCATTGTTGAGCTCAGATCCCCTGCCCACCCTTGCTTATTGGAGATGTTTGCACATTATCTGATAATAGTATCCTGCACTGCCTTATTGTATGTGTGTGCTTTGTATTTGGGTGCTGGGGTTGGGTTTGTGCTTTGGGTTAGGAGTGGCGCTAAATTTTAAAGGCATTTCAACTCTTCTCAACTCATCAATATAGTACTTAGACAGTTTCAAGACAACAGATGGCCTGCTAGAGGACTTTGGACAAAAATTTAGGATACATAGGGTGGTTAAATATAAGTTACTTCCTTTTGTTGAAGGTAGGCAGTGAACATATTTTGTGGCTTCCAAATCTTACTTCTCCAGGACTTCAGATAATACAAGAGCTGCCCGGGAATGATACTGCAGTGGTGACTGACTGCTGAATCAGTTCAAGACACCGTGAGAGGTGGTGGGGAAAAAATTCAGTCTGGTTTTTGTTGTTGGGCTACTTTCCTACACCTATAAGAGGTGCCTTATTCTGACACAAACAGCATCCCTAGGCAGCACTTGTATTATATGAAGAACTAAAAAGGGGGAAGGGATACCCCTAAATGTTCTCTTCTACTACTAAAAACAAACAAATCACATTTGACCACTTTACTGATTCCTCTTTATGGTGCTCCTGCCTCCTTTTTTTGTGCATTTGTGTTATTGCGATAAAATTGCCCTTATATGTGGTACACTAGTACAAATGAGGACTTTAAATAAGGGTAGTTATGCAAACATGGCCCAAAAGGCAGTGCAAAATGTCACTATAAGACCCATTCACTCACTGGGAAGGAAGATGCCCACTTGCATGCTAACCCTCCCCAGTGTAATGCTGATGGGAACTGGACTCTTTCACACCTCACTGGACCAGAGGATAGCTGTAATA
>NW_017306374.1:1756042-1823285 GCF_000935625.1 Nanorana parkeri
CTGTCCTTGGAGTTTGACATTGAACAGGGAGATTGGGAACTTTTTTGTAAAAGCTGCAGGTGTTTAGAGAGCTGGGAATACAAGAGCCGAGATTTCACTACAGAAGTCTATAAAGCAATACAGTATAAGGAACCTTTTTTATGAAACAGTTACTGAAATATGTCTTTGAAGGTTCATTCATCCAGGTCATTGTCAGGATCTGGATCTGAACCCAGGTCCTATGCTGTGTCTGGTGGTGGCTCTACCTGCTGAGCCATTCTGAAACCTTGGATAGCTCCTTGCCTGCTCTCATGTTTAATCCTCAGGTAAACCTAGTTTCTGCTGAACTCTGAACTCCTTGCTCCTCCCTTGAACTTCCTATTTAAGCCATGCCTCTGCCCTTCCTGTTTGCCAGATTATTGTGCTCCTGCCAATATCTTGCTTACTGCTCCCTCTGTGATAAAATCCTCTCATACTGCTACCCGTGTACCAACCTTTGGCTGCTGATTCACTGACTACTCTCATCGTCTTCTGCTTCATACCTGATACCTTTGGCTACTGACCTTGGCTTGTTTGCTGACTACTCTTCTGCCTGCTCCTATACTACTAACATCTGCTTGTGTACCAAACTCGGCCTGTTATACCACAAATGTGCCTGCTGTTTCAGCTACTGGACTCTGAGCCTGATCCCAGATTGTGACAGTCATGGTATATCTATGAAAAATAAGTCAAGGCAACTGGACTTGCTGTATGTTCCTTGAAGACTTTTCACTGATCATCCAACCAGCTTTCTCAATTCAGAATGCTGAATTGAGAACTGAGAAAACTGGTTGGATAACCAGTGAAACGTCTTCAAGAAAAATAGTTGCCTTGACTTATTTTTGACAGATATACGTTTCTGAAATAGCTTTTTGGTGGACTGACCGTTTAATAAAGTAATGCTGTAGGTTGTTGCTTACATCTCTATATGGGACAATGATAGCTGCCTGCATAAATACATACCTATAAAGATCGCTTAAAAGGCCACACCCTATCCCCCTAATTTCAAATCAGCAATGGAACCAAAAAGAGGTGCCCCATCTCATGTAATCATTTGTGTTATAATTTGAAATTTTCCTGTCCAAAATTTGCATGAACACAAACATTTCTGGTATCCACGAAACATAAATTATCCACATTGGTGGACAATATCCTATTCTTGGTGGCTTAACCACATATGTCCCTCCTGAACATTATGAAGGAATTGGAAAGGTTCATGGATCTGTCTAATTTTAAAGTATATCTAATGAAATCTGAAATATTACTTATAACGATTACTTAAGGCACTAAGTGGCTGATTTTCTAAAGGAGATTAGGCTGTTCACTTAACAAAGTGAATTTTCTTTTTCCAAAGTGAATTTTCAGTTAGTTTAGTAAATGAGGTGAAGCTCTGCTGACTTCAATCTTCAAATCATGTTCAAGAAAAAAATCAAGGTTTTTTTTATTTCCCTTGCATGTGATTGGGTATGTTTTGCAAAATTAATTTCCAAAATATTTACTGAGGTACGAGTAAGTGAAAATTCCCTCTAAAAGTGAAAATTCCACTTGCTCTTCTCCTCTACTAAATTGACCTCTAAATCTCTGTTGTTCAGATCCCACCCCTTGAAATAACAGCAGAATGCTATCACTTACCTGGGCATCCAGTTAAACAATATTTAAAAAATTCTATTCAAATCTAATTCTCCTTCACTACTGCAGACTATACAATCCTATCTAAGACAACAGAACAAACCATTCTTCTAAAGCTTGTGAAGAACATCATCAAACTATTCTACAGAATTTTATTACTACTACAAATGCTACCAATCAATAACCCAACGTCTTTCTTCCAACATACCCAATTAGCCTAGAGGAAATTAATTTTGAGGAATGAAAAAGCAAGGTTAACACATTCTATTGTAAGGAGATGTATAAACAATAAGGGCTTATACCTACTGGAAATACAACTACATTATTGGCCGCCAACTATGAGAATAATCATTGAAACACTGATATATTAGATAAGCTCTGTGTACCCTTTTAAGTGGGAGGAAACCTAGCCCATGCCCCATGGCTGAGTTCCACTTACAGAGGTCTCTCTAACTCCACCTTCCCTTTAAAAAGGCTTAGGTTGAGTTTAAGGGTTAAGTGTCAAGGTTTAATGAAGAACTAAAATCTGGAGGCTGCACTAAAAAAAAGGTAGGCACAGGCCAAAGGACTAGTCGCCAGTGTTGGGCACCACCTATGAGAATAATTATTGGAACACTAATATATTAGATAAGCTCTGTGTACCCTTCTAAGTGGGAAGAAACTTAGCCCATGCCCCAAGGCTGAGTTTCACTTACAGAGGCCTCTCTAACTCCATCTTCCCTTTAAAAAAAAAGTAACACTGCAGGTTTGGAATAAAAAAATTGACTATTATCACCACATTGCCTGTTGCTCCTGCCTATATACACAACTGTTGTCTTTGGGATGGAATTGCAGAGCAGGGTTGTCACCCCGTGGACAGGATAGTCTTAAATTGTAGTTTTAAAAGAACTTTACTTAAAGTGACATTAAACCCTCAGATTTTTTAACATAAACCAATACTGTAATGTGTGCCTTACTGTAATCCATGGTTGTTTCCCTTCTCTTTGCTGCTCTTCCTTTTAAATCCTCATGTCTTCTCATGCTGGGGGAGAACTTCCCTTTGCAGCTGGCTGCCTCTTCCTGTAGTGCTGGCTCAGGTTGTGAACCTGCACACAGACACCGTATATCCATTCCAGAGACAAGGCAGTCTGCTGCAACACAGAAGTTCTGCCCAGCATGAGAACAGATACAGATTTAAAAGGAAGAGCAGCAAAGTGAAGGGAAACAACCATGGATTACAGTAAGGCGCACATTACAGTATTGTTTTATGTTAAACAATCTGAGGGTTTAATGTCACTTTAAGATACAAATTCAAAGTCAAACTTCAGGTAACACAGGTAAACAGTCAGATGAATAAAAGGTGACTGTTGTTAGAACCCCCATTAGTATTATACAGTTTGTCATAGTTCCTATAACTGTCACTTTTTCTGGACTGCTTGGCCCGTTACAGAAAGTAGAAAAATAACGGATCTACTGGTTAGATCAACAGGTAATTAAACATTTTATAATGGGGATTCAGAAAAACAAAAAAGGTGTTACCGCTGTATAGTTCCACGTTAGAAAAGCTCTAAATTCAATTTTTAAATTTTTTTACATTCTTATAATTCTATTTGAACAATTTTTTTTTTATTGAGTACAATATTACTTATTACACATCTAAGCTACATTTGTACATCTTGCTCTCTGTGGTATTGACATTTTCCTCCCTTCTTACTACAGGGTCTCGTGTTGTAGAAAACTGGTTAAAACATCTTCTTTTAACATGATCGCTAGTCAGTGAGGATATGGTACAAAAGGGACTAATGCCTGAACTGTTTTCTGTTGTACTGCCCTGAAAATAATGTATTATGACATATTAAATGGGAGGCCTCTGCTGATTCAATAATTATACCATAAATCTCGTCCTTAGGATTCTTCTCTGTTTCTAAGTTGTACACAAACAAAACCCCAAGACTTTCAGACAATTCTATTACTCTTGCAACTGCAATGCCATATTTAGGTAATAAATTTAATCTGGCTAAGTGTTATCGTAGGACACAGCACGATAAGGTTACGAATGGAGGTCACTGCTCAGGGACATCCATTTATCTGGGTAAGGAATATAACATTAAACTGTCTTCTCTATAGACATAGTTTAATTATAGAATATATGAAACCAGTCAAATGTTGTGTCTGGGCTGGAAGGGGATTTTACGCTGGTGGTTAAAGATCAAGACCATCACAACTATCTGGGGAAATTAAAGAGAAACTATCTTCGACAAATATTTTGTTTAAAGGTATAACCTAGCCAAAAATTAATATATTGTATTTAAAGTGCAAAATGGCAATCTCCAAATGGGTTCTAGCGCAGTACTGTTTGGCACAGGGATGTAATACTATTGGTGAGGATGAGTATTTTAGGAGGTAAAATAAGGGGTTAGGTTAAGGATAGGTTTAAGCCGTAAGTTAATTTTAAGGGTTAAGTGTTATGACTTAATGGAGAACAAAATCCTGGAGGCTGTGCTCAAAAAACGCTAGGCAGAGGGCAAAGGACTAGTCAGCAGTATTGCTTGTGATCTCCTTGTAGCTGATCTTTCCCCATAACTGACTTATCATGCCTTCTTCTGTATTGTGACTCCGTGTGGAGCCATCTTGGTAGAGGCAGGGCTTAACTTCCACATGTCAGAGCCTCAAAGCCAGACCAGTACGGGCAGGGTTATTTAGAGTAGAGATAACTTTACCCAGCCTCCTCTGTAAAGTGTAATTCCACTTTTCCGTGCGAATTTTGGAAAATTGAATTACCTCCTCCAATCTGGCCCCCTTCCCCCCCACCTGCTGGGCATAGCTGACTGCGCTGACCAATAAGTGCTCGCCATTTGTGAGCGAAACTTAAAATACAGAGCGCAGGGTGTAAGGAATACGAGTACTACACCAGCGCAGGAGGTGGGCAAGGAGTGTTCGGCCAAAGGCAAGCAGAGCAGGGGGAGGGAGAGGAGGCAAGATTGGAGAGGGTAATTCCATTTTCCCAAATTTGCCTTGGAAAGGGGAATTACCTTTTAACATCACATAGGGGAGAAACAAACAAAAAAGCACATCAAATGGAAGCTGAATTTTATTTTTTATTTTTTTAAGTTATAATATATTATAATATAATAATGTAACAAATATAAAGTAGGTTATCTGAATCTGGCTGCGGATAGTGGAAAAATTCTTTAAAGATTAGAATTAGACCAGCATTATTTTATTATATTTAATAGCATTTGAAATAAAATTATTGTGCCAGAAAACTAGATGTATACATGAAGGGTTACCCTGTTTTCTAAATGGCCTTGAAACTGTGAAAAACTGAGACCAAACTGGTACCGTCCTATTTCTGAGCCCACCTTAGCCTTATTTACATACACTGGAGCATGAGAGGGTGGTTGCTCAGATTCATGTGACAAGTATCACAATAAAAAGCTTGCTAAATTTGGCTCAGAAGGGACATTTTCATGATATGTTAAAAAAAGACAAATACATAAAACCAAAAATGATTTTAGAGACATTATACCCTCAACGTTTCTGCTTGAAGAAATCTGAAAGGAAATAATCAGAAACAATTTTTTATTTAGCTGCTTTTGTTAGGCTGGCTGCTGTGCCACCTTAAGAAGCATTTTCTCTGTATGATGTGACATGTAGTCTGCTACTTAATCACTACTAAAAGTCTCCCACCATTGTGCATAAGAGAACAAAAATCCTCTAGTAATAATACAGAGCAGAGCAGCTTTGACTTAACAGTTGGCTTAGCAAAAATCTGATCATAATCCCTAAATGTTGATAATGCTACAGCTGCTTTATACCCTTCGATTGGATAAATTCCAGGATTTGTGCTTGGCACACGAAAACAGCGCAGGAACATTAAGAGCAATTAGATTATTTTATTGATTTTTTGCTTAAGTATTTTACCTGATTTCCTTCAATACAGTATACAATACTAATATACAATCTGCTACAGGCTGCCAACAAATAGAGGCTAACAATAGCATAAAATATACTGAGAAATAATCCAGCAAAATCTTTAAACTTGACCTCCTTCAATTACCATAAATGTGTCTTAGGCTATATGTATTTTAAAAAGTTTAATTAAAGTAGACCTATACCTAGCTAGATGACATTTGGTTTAATGCTAATGCATTGCATAAACAATTGCCATGTATCTGTTTTTTTTAAATACAGTTTTTACCTCTTTATTATATCCTATTTTGCATCTTAGTGTTGATGATTTCTTCCAGGCACTTCCTGTCTACATGCACTCCCTCCACTGTCTGCACATTATTGTTGTGGACCCGCTTCCAAAATGTTACAAGAGTGGACCATGCCCGTGCAATGTGTTTTATCATGGTCGCTCATAGTCTCCACCAACTTTGAGAGGGTGACAATGCAGGAGTACTGTTGGGAGATGGCTGTCCCCCTCTATCTAAAAGTGCATGAACAAGGTCCTTCATGGCAGGATCCCATGATATTTTGTAATGAAAGCAGCAGACTTAAACAGATTGAAAACTACTTTTGAAGTTATGCATGAACTCATTAGAGCTTATATGAGATTTTAATGATTGGGTTTAGATTTACTTTAAATGAAAACTATGATGTATTTTCTTTTGAAGATTGAAAACAACTTTTACAATAACATTTTAAAGTTTATATGAGATTTTAATGATTGGTTTTAGATTTACCTAAAGTATGTTATATCATATATAAATGCACAGGAGAATTCCGCTCTCCCACGCCACCTAACATGCTGCTTACTTCATGGCTGAGGGATGCCAGATTTAAGAGGATGGCAGACTTATTCTTATCACATCATAGAAGATAGAAAACCAGCATAAAATCAGCATACCTGAATTGTTTATTGTGCATTCATAGCAGCGCTAACAGATGAAGGGGTGAGAGGGCAATTCTCCAATGACCAACAATGTTGGGGAACTGATCACTGATGTAAAGGGACAGTTTTCCATTGACCACCAATATAAGGGGGCACCTACCCACTAACCACCAATGTAAAAGGTCACTTAACAGCTGAAAACCAGGGTAATAGGGCATTTATTCCCTTACCACCAAAGCACAGGGGCATCTTTTCACTTTACAACCAATGTAAGAAGATAATTAATTGACCACCTATGTAAGGGAGCACTTTTCCGAAGATCACCAAAGTAGGGGGACTCCTCAAATGACCACCAATGCAAGGTGGCACATCTTAATTGACCATCAATATAAGAGGGAACTTCTACACTGACCACCAATGTAAAGGGAGCTCTACTCAGAACACTACTAAAAGTGGCATCAATCCCTTTGACAACCTAATCTTTTTATAACTGCATGTATAAAGGAAGTGGGACTGGATGATACATGTAGGCAATACATAAAGTGAACAAAATGTTGCAGGAGACAGAGCTCAATATCACCTTTCCAAATGACACTACAATTTTTATAGCTGAGAAAAAAAACGGGATGGTTAGGCTTCCTTCATTGCGTTCCCTATAAGTGACTCTGCTGCTGCAACAAACTCTCCTAAACCTAACTGTACCTGCAAAGAAGATGGCATACTAACTACTTTCAATGGTATGTGAACCCTAGCTGAAGACTTACTCTGAAATCAATACTTCTTGGAGTGTCAAACTCAGACATCCCAACTCTCCCGGACGTTCCAAGAGTCTCCCGCTATTAGATAGTGGCTCCTGAAAACATTTTCTCCAGGAAAGGTTTACTCTGCTCTACCTAGCAGAGTAAACCTTTCCCTGCTGTCTGTTTTTTTTTCTTTCTTTTCTGACATTGGGGTCGCCGATGTCAGCATAGGAATGCACAGCTAGGCTTCTATTGGCTATTTGAATTTGCAATAGCCAATAGCAGACTAGCTATTGCACCCGTCCACTGCTGCTGTCAATCAGCAGAGGTGGACCTGAAGTTCTCCATCAGGTCCACCTCTGCTGATTGATGGCAGCAAAGGGCGGGTGCAATAGCCAGCTTGCTATTGGCTATTGCAAATTGAAATAGCCAAAAGAAATCTAGCTATTCATTCTTATGCTTTTATTCCAGCAGCTGTCAGAATACTAAAAAAAAAAACCCAGCACAAGGCAAAAAAGCTATTGCTTCCCGTGCTATCTGCCATCATTTCATGGGGGTGCTCTCCCTCGGGGATAGGGGGGACAGAGGGCACCTCCCTTAAATGAGAAGGGCACCTGCATGAAATTACTTTTTTCAGACTGGGATCCCTACAAATTCATGTGTTCTCTGCAGTACTCAGTTGTTCCTCCTGCCAACCTCCACCTCAATATTGTGTGCTGCAGTGATGTGGAGGTCAGCAGGAGGCGCTTGCATACAATGATGTGTATTAGATTCAGAGGCTGGAAAGCCTTTTGATTTAGCTCCTGACTTTTGGGCTAGACCCCAAGGCTGGGTTTCTACGCGCTGTAAAACGCCCAGGTGGGAACCATGCCCATAGGCAATTATTGGTTTTCACATGTTTAGCGTTTTACAGCGCGTAGGAACACACTGTAAAACGCCCACGTGTGAACCAGGCCTAGATGTCATGGAGACTTAGTTGTACCAGCCCTAAGCCTACTGACAATGCTTGTTCTTGTATGTGGTTAAACTGTATGAAATACACAGAACTGGATCAGTATTGCTATGCTATATTCACTGCAGTTATGTGTGCGGGTCTAGCTAATAGAAAAGATTTTCTCGGTAGCAGAAAGGGCACTTTGTCTTTAAGGCAGCAAATTGCACCTTGAGTTCCTGCTGAAAATCACACTACGTGATGCTCGTCAAGGCTTGAAATGTAGGTATTTTGTGAGCTTTATGGCACGAGATAGCTGCAGTCCTGACAACCGAATGACCCTAAGGGTCCGGTTCCTTATCACTTCAAAATTCCATATGTCTTTGTATCTGCAGGCAGTGCTCCAGAAAGAAATGCATTACTTATCTTTATTATCAACATAAAATCTTTCCATTCATTTATTCAGGAGAAAAAGCTATCTCACAAACGGCTTTTCAGTCGTTGTCCTTAGGCACATATTCGAGGCTGTCTGAGAGCTTTTCATAAAAAAAAAGGAGGAAGTTAAAGACTTCATAATGTTCCATCCAAGTGAACTTTTCTATAAAGCAAACTTTTAAGTTTATCATTTCAGACATCTGAGACAGGGATCTCGATGACAAAAGCGGCTCTGAGGCTCATTTATAGATTGTCCTAGGAAATATTGTTCTCTATACAAGCAATTACAGACTGCAGAAGAATTATATCAGTTGATAGATGGGGGTATATATCTTATTGTGGATTTTTCTTTACTCGTATATGTTCGGTGTAATATAAACAAGGGATTCATGGCATAATTTATGTTGGCTGTAATCAAATACACATGTGTCAACAGGACTGTTGCATGAAATAAATAGGTTCACTGAAAAGATCGTGTAGGCTGGCCCTAACAAGTTTTGTACAAAGAAACGATGGAAAACGCAGCAAAATACAATTGTTTATTTCTTACATATGTGACAAGTTGCTATATGCCGAAAAGTATAGTTTGTGCATACTCACAAATTGTTGAGTTTGGGTTTTTGTTTTTCCACTAAAAGTACTGTTAATGCTACTGCATACAAAAACATTTTACACAACCGCGCTCTTCCAACCTAGTGAAAACAGTTTGGTGTAGGCATTTTTCTGTTCCAGCATGACTGTTCATATAGAGATGTAAATCCAGTTCCATAGAGATATAGTTTGATGAGTTTGTTGTGAAGAAATTTGAGTGGTCCTCACAGAGCCCTAACTTTTAGCCTAACTAACTATCCTTAACACCTTTGGGATAAACTAGAATGCTGATTGTGAATCAGGTCTTCTCATTCAAGATCAGTACGTGAGCTCACAAATGCTCCTTTAACTGAATGGACACTTATTTCCCCAGGCACACTCCAACATTTTGTCTAAAGCCTTTCTGAAGTGTCAAAGCTGTTACAGCCACATAAGGGGAAGCTACTCTTTATTAAAGTGATTCTGAACTCAGGAGTTAAATCTTACAAATGTATCCAAGTACCTTAACTATTAACAAAAATGTAGCTTATTTGTGTATTACAGATGCAGATCCTCAAATCATCTCTGAATTGGTGCTGACACTGTCCTTCCTTCTGAAGGGTGGCTACCGTTGTTCCCCATGGTCCCTGTGTGTGCTCCAAGCTCACTCCCATAATGGACTACAATCTCACATTTTGTTTACTAATTTGTATTGAAGTTATAGTCTATCACGGGAGCTAGCTTGGCATGGTGGCCACTTTACAACACACACAGGGATCATGGGGAACAAAGGTAGCCACCCTTCAGAAGGAAGGACAGTGTCAGCACCAATTCAGAGATGATTTGATGAACTACAGCCGAGTGATGCACACATATGCTACATTTTTGTTAACAGTTATAGGAAGTATAAGGTATACGGAACTTGAATACATTTTTAAGGTTTAACTCCTCAGTTTAGTATCACTTTAAGATGGCTTTGGAATGGCAGGTCCAGAAAGTTCATATACCGTAGGAGTGATGTTCATGTGTCCATAAACATTTGACGGATAGAACACAATAAATCATTTCCAGAAGCCCAATATCTTTTATGCAAATGTTGACACTTCCTAGCAATGCCAAAGGCTGTTTCACCCCTCCTACATCTCTGTATTGGCTCACCTCTGTGATGGGTAACCTAACTGGCCAGTATGGACGAGAAAGCATGAGAAGAGGAGGCAGGCCAGCTCTCAACATTGTACAGAAAAGGTATCTCTAGGTGTCCACATTTCATTCCTGTAGCTGCTTTACCAACTGTCAGGAACTGTCAAGTGTTCTGCTAAGGATTACAGTATGCATCATGTGGTTTTCTCCACCCTTTGTGCTTCTTTAGTTTTTCAATTTCCTTGGTTAGTCATCTATCTTTGTGAGCCAAGGACCAATGTTTTTTTTTTGTCTTTAATCCTGTGCATAATTATTTTCTGTCATCTTTACAAATAAACAAGTTTAAAACAAGGTTTTTGGCTAGAGCGGAACCCAGTTCTGGACCCACTCTTTGCTCCCAAACGTAAAACTTTAAAGCAACTTCTTAGCTTACTTGAAGCATCTTTAAAAATGCCATACCAGCGTAAAAGCAAATACTTAACTCTCCTGCTGCTCATGCCTGCCCAATTCTGCTCTGATGCAGAGTAATCCACTGCCAAAATGTCTTCCAAGACTAACATTTCCAAGAACACTGCTGAGCTCCACTCATTACAGGATATACTGTAGAGGTGGATCCAGTGAGCACTGTGGGGGACCCAGGAGATTGACACTTCTGGAAGTGTCAGTCTCAGAAGAAACAGTGGATTATTTAGCATCAGTGTTCAGTGGTGCGGACAGCAGGAGAGGTAAGTTTTTCTTTGCAGGTATGTAATTTTTAAAGATTTACTCACTAAACAGCACGAAAAATGTAACAATAAAATCACCACTGCTATTGCCACAAAGTTATCGTTGCCTTTTTCTAAAGCTCCAGAACCTTTCATTTCAAGGCTTACATTTTAGTGACTTTTTACAATGTGACTGTACCTTTAAAGAAAGAGCTTGAATGCTGAAATAAAAGCCAGACCACTTCTAAATGTAAACTATGCGTACTTGAGCCCAAAGGTTCTGGAAAGATTTCTCAAAAAGCCCTGTTTAAAATAAGAGCCCCAAAAAATCAATATTGTCCATTTTATCTAAAGCGCAGTGGAGGACAGTGGGGGCGCAGTGACAAGGGTTAAATCCAACACAATCAATGTCTCACCAGAGCTGTCATTTATCTTGTTTTATGGGATTTATCAAAAGCTTTACAGTTTAGCAGAAAGCAGACAAATGCATCTCAAACTCAGGCACCCTGATTCATGTTGTTCAACTTTTCCGCAGCTCAGACTATTCCTTCACTTTGTCCTTGACTCTGTGGAGACGAGAAGTTAACGGTTATGCAGCTGGCAGTGGCTAAAGCCAAACGAATGCACGGCAGATGGTTGAGATTACAAAATGAGGGAACAATGCGAGTTTCTGAAGAAGAAAAATGGTGTTCTGCATTGGGATAGTCAGAAAAGGTGTTAAGTCAATAGAGCAAGTTATTATATTGACAAAAAGGTATAGTGTATCAAAAAGTAAATGTTGAAAATACAGCACCTGAAAGCCAAAAACAATTTAGGGCCAACCCACTAAAATTCAGTGATGGATAGATTTTCGTAGGCTGAATCACACATGACTTTTGGAAACTCCATGAGTGACAATTCCCTACTGGTGTTTCCCAGCTCACATTGGCCATAGGTCAGCAAACCTTTTAACCTCAATTGCTGAAACCTTGCTCCTGAAATCTAACATGATATAAGAAGCTAAGCTGGGGGAAAATTTAACTCGATGGAGGCTTTTTAGAGTAGTAGTTATAGTAACAACCACTACTTGGTCTATGGCCCCTTAGGGGTCAAACTTACCTCATGAGAGTGCTTGGGTTTCTTTCTCATTATCTTCCACCAATGCAACCACCTTCATGCATTATTAAGCATTTAAATCATATTTTCACTCTGTGAATCATTGTCCTGTGCTTCTTCGTCCTGTGCTTCTTCCATTCCTTTCCCTTTCCCCCCCCCCCCTGCATAGACTCACCTTTCCTTCCATTTCCTACCTCTCCATTTACCATTCAGAGCTAGAAGTACTTATTAGTATGGTGAACTTGTGATTCACTCCCCTTCTCTAGCTCAGGTACCACTATTTTAATGAAAAGAGGCAGTACTTGATGAAATGGCAGGAATGCTTTATTTAGACATTACCTATAATTTAAAGCAAGCCTGTCAGAAAAAATAAATCCCCACTCTACTCCACCAGTTTGTGTTAGGCACCCTCTGATTCCCATACTTGCCTTAACCAATACTCCCTCACACATCTAATTCCTCCACCAGTCTGTAATAATCAAAGCACTTCTAGAACCATTTCACATGCCATTCACCTCCCCATGATGCAGCACTCAAGGTCTAAATCCGACATGCCAAGCCCCAGTGCTGTCACACGGGGATGTACCATTGCCGTGCTCCTATGCAATTGTTGAACATGCTAAATACTGTCTTTGTAGGGGTCTTGGAGTAAATTTAAGTACAGGCACTAAAGATTGCCTAGAACAGAGTAGGGGTGGTTTGTAAATACAAGTTATAATGGTTGAATTTTGGTGGTGCCTTCACTTTATTGCAATAAAATAGATGGAAATCGTAACTGGAAGAAATTTAGTTTGCTAGAACACTGGGTATCATAAACAGGTATCATGTATTTTTCTTTTAGAAAATACCACTTTTACCTTTATTCAACTTTTTCTACATTTTAGTACTGCAGATCTTCTGCAGTCTCTTGATGCATACACATAGTGATGGCTGTATAGCATTTCTAAAGGTGGGCTTCCTCATAGTGACAACGCCTATGGCTGGACTGCATCTGGCAGGGTGACAACAAAGTAGAGCGATTGAAGGGCAAAGCCAGAGAGTTGGCACTCCATAACAGAAAGTTCCTTAACAAAGCAGGGTATTATTTAAATGAAACCTGTAGATTTTTTAACAAAAAGAAAAAACTTTTGAAATTACATTAACGTGTAGAACGAGTATGTATGACTTTAATGATTGGGTTTACGCCTACAGTATTTAGAGCTGAATTCCAGGCAGAGAAGCAGTACAGTGAGCCAATCAGATGATGTGCTGACAAGCAGCATGCTGATAGGAAGAGAAAACACAGTAACAGATAGATGAGCTCATCACTGTGCTGTTTCTCTGTTCGCTGTCCAGTAACAAACTGGGGAGAGTCTAGAACAATCTGGTCTCAGAGAAAGTGGGTTGAATGATGCTGGCAATCAGAATGAGGACATCTAGTAGAAGAAAAAAAAGTATTCCAGGGGAAATCTCGGGATTGAAAGTGAATATTGCAGAAAAAGGTGGTTTTGTTCCTTTATTTTTTATTTAATGGGCTATGCTTTAAAGCGGACCTTTACCCATATCTTTAAAATAACAAATGTTTAGTAATGACAATCTACAAACACATCTTTGTATTCTTTGCATACCTTATTTCTCTTTTCTTCCCCAGACTTATGACAGTGGCCATGTTTACTAAGGGCAGATTACTAGCTCTCCTTTTACTTCCTGGAAATCTGGCACATGTGACTAGACATGTGACTAGGACATGTGACCATGCACATCATCTCAGGGAAGGAAAAAACCTTCCCAGGATGTAACCTTCCCAGGATGCAATGATTGGGCAAAAAAAAAGTCATTTTGCCCTTTCAAAGCAGGAAGTGAATGCTCTGCAAGTGTAAGTATTTTAAACCACAGCATTTTACACCTGACATATCTATGTTATTATAATTCATCATACATAGAGGGATGCATTGGATTTCTGAGTGTAAAGGTCTGCTTTAAGCTCTGGCTCATAAGTGTATTATTCTGGGTACAATGCCAGCCCAGGCAGCTTTAGCTATGCCCCAGCTCATTTGTATGGACTTAGCTGCAATGTATTCTGTACAGATGCCAAGGGGTTAAGATGCAAAAAAAAAAAGGCAACTAACTCAGCATTAGGCATGAATACTCAATGTCCTTTGTGCTCTGGAATGCCCAGGTGCTGGAACAGATGGTGTGTCTTCTAACATCTGCAATGTTTGGTTGCTGGTGCCATTGCACAGAGACCTCCCTTGCTCTCTTACATTCCCTGCCTCAAATAAAGGTCTCTTCATCAGCTGTGACAGCACAGGTAGCAGGATGCATCCGATGCTCAATATTTGCTTCATTTTATACTTAATGGACAATAATGAGCTATTATTTCCCAGTTAAAGTGTATTGAAAGTATTACATTAAATTAAATTAAGGAAACTGTTATAAACCTAGATAGAATCTTTGTTAAACCATATTTATGGGATTAAATATATAGATCTGATTAGATATATTATAAAAATAACACGTTTTCAACTCGAAGGCTCATTTTACAATACAGAAATCGATAGTCATTCAAAGGAAAGTAGTACTTAAATGTCAAAGGATGCAGTTGTTCTATTCTGTTAGGCTGGGTTCACACCTGGGCTGTTTTCAGCGCTGATCGAAGCACTGAAAAACGCTCAAGCAGTGAAATCCCATCATTTCCTATGGGCATGGTTCCCACCTGGGTGTATTTCAGCACGTTTTGACGCGCTGAAAAACACCCTACGCCTGAACTAGTACAGGAGCTTCTTTTGGGGCGTATTTTCGCGCGTATCCATTGGTATTTCCGAGTGTGGCTCGGGGTTAACAAAGCGGTAACCCCGAACCACACTCAGGAAAACATTGTAGGTGTCACGTACCTTAGATGGAGCCTGAGATGACGAGGGCGGCCTCTCTTGCTGCTCCAGTCCAAACACCTCTGGATAGTAGGCACAGGTGCGTGAGGACCAGGAGGGGCACAAGTGCCGGTGAGTTGCGACTCCTGTCGAAGCTGCTTACTGGTAGCTGAGGTTTCTGAGCAGGGTGCAGGTTGGTAAGATGGTCCTAGAAGCAAGGTAACACCAGCTGGGTCAACAACAATCTGGCAGCGAAGTACAAAATCAGAAGACAGGACTTAGTCGGAAAGCGAGCCGGGTCTGTAACTAGCAGGCAGCGTGGTATCCAGGGAGCAGACAGAAGAGAAGTCAAAGACGAGCCGAGGTCAGGAACACAGAGCAGGAGCAAGGTCAAGCAGGCTGGATTCGGTAACAGGAGAAACAGTAAGTAACAGGATCCAGGAACACGGTATAAGCTGAAGATCAGTCAGCAGGGAGATCTGGGTGTCTCAGCCTTATATAGCCCTTTTTGGCGCCATCATTAGAATCGGGCATGTGCACGTTCTAGCGTGCGTGCGCTGGTGTGTGTACGTTCTAGCGTGCGCCGTGGCGTGCGTGCGCTGGCGTGTGTACGTTCTAGCGTGCGCCGTGGCGTGCGTGCTCTGGCGTGTGCACGTTCTAGCGTGCGCCGTGGCGCGCGTGCTCTGGCGTGTGCACGTTCTAGCGTGCGCCGTGGCGCGCGTGCTCTGGTGTCATGACAGTAGGTCTTACCTTGTCAGCAATCCCCGCTATGTCCTCTGGACGCTGCCGTCTTCCGGGTTCCGTCCCTTGCGAGCGTCTGCGTCGCAGGGGGCAGAACCGGCGGAAAGTTTGAAAGTTTTTTTAAAAAAACAACGCAAAAAAGATAGAGAAAAAAAGGAAAAAAAATTCTACCGCCAGGGAGGTATAAAAACGAGCGTCGAACGCGCGTTTTACTGAACTATAAAACGTGCTAAAAACGAGCTGATAAAACGCGCCTATAGTAACGCCCAGGTGTGAACCCAGTCTTAGTGGGGATACAGTTGCCTGAACAGGCGGAACCTAATACAGTACAGAATCACAAGGCAAGAGTATAGACAAACAGGTTGATGATCAAGGCCGCTGGCAGGCAAGTGTGGTCAAGGAACAAGCTGAGGTCAAGCAAGGCAGGCAGCAATCAAAAACAGAATCCAATGGATGTCTAAGTCAATACTGAGAAGTAATCCACAAGCATGAAGTTACCAGTTAGGTATCACTGACCGAATGTTCTGAGTTCCATTTAAGTATTCCTGATCAATACCTGGTGTGTAGCTGCAGTGAAGCTACGCTGTATTATTGAGTGTTGTCCAGCAAATGGTGAAGTTTACAGGCTTAGAAACAAATTTAGAGTACAATTGTGGATGGAAAAAAACTGAATTCAACACCTTGCGTATTAGTTCAATAACTTAGACTGTGTGTCCAAGCATTACCCAAATTTACCCTAAATGACAAAAAGTTATTTTGTGCTCAGAGTTCCACTTTAAGTAATATGCCTCACAGTTTTGGAAATGCATTCTGTAAATTGTGTATGAGATGTGCTTTGGAGAAAGGGGCCTCTGTGAATCCAATCAGGTTGGTAGCAGATATGTGTTAAGTTACCAATCTGCCTGGCTGCCTAGTCATTATAATAATGTAATAATAGTATACCAACATATTATACCCTGCTTTACAATATACATATGTTATATGTCAGTATGTTATATGATTATTTATGGTGACAAATATAGCACCCATATACTTTATTGGTAAATAAATCACATTATTTCATTTAATTGACTAGTAGTTTCCATGTGATGCATCCTGGTTAGACAAGCACATAAGTTGTGCGCAAGGACGACATATGACTTGTGAGCTACAGGCTGCAGCACCATGTATGGATGAAAAATAATTAGCTGTCACAGTCTTGGCTATAGAAGGACTCAGCAGTGTGGAATAGCCTGTGGTTGAGTCTTCAATTTAATTAAATTACAGCATACAGGAGGTGTTTTGGAATAAAACAAAGCAGGAGGATTGAGCAAGGCCACATTACTGTTTCAGAGTGAATGATGAAAATTCATATGAAAAATTATCCAATATCTAAAGCAGTGAAGTACGCTTTACACATTGGGACATCGCTTGGGATATTTCCACAGACTTTGCTTGGGGGTAGGAAAACCCAAATATACATTTTTATACTTTTCCTGCTATAACATTTTTGCTTTAAACTACAAATTGCATGCTGCATGTGGCTGTCAGTCTTGCAATGCCTCATGGGACTTGTAGTTCCACAACAGCTGGAGTGCCGAGGTTGCCTACCCCTGCTATACTGTATAGACACCTGATTTACTGCTGATCTGTGACTACAGACTAGGGGTGCGTTTCAAGTTCGTCACTACTATGGGTTTGTGGGGGATCCAACATCACAAGTCCTGGTGAATTAATAATGAATTTCACTGGACAGAATTCTTTATAACCATATTGCCCTGCCTAGCCTTTGAAGGTATGTCAGCTGGCTTAGAAGGGCCAATATAGTTCCCAACTGTCCCTCACTTGGAGGGACTATCCCTCTTTTGGAACCAAATTCCTCTCTCCCTCTGTCCTCCTCAGTTGTCCCTCTTTTAGGTCTGATGTATAGACCTTTATTAAAAAAAAAAAAATACTATGTGACTATCAAAGTGTTCTACTTCATTAAACCTTTCATTCAACCTCAACATTATTGCATAAGTCTATTTGAAAAGCCAGTATAAAGGAACACCAGTGCTGAAAAAAGCACTTGTGGACTTAAGTAATAATTGTGTATTGATGCTTCACTCTCCTGGGACATTGGGGGCATGGCGGGGGTGTGCCCTTTGCAAGAATAGTTTGTACATAGCTTGTCCCTCTTTCTTATCTCAGATATGAGGGCTAATAATGGGGGCTTTGTTATGTAAGAGCTCCCTCTCTATAAAAGGGCAATTTGCCAGTGTGTGTTGAGTAGTTCAGAGTTGTCTGTGTAGGAAGAATTGGTTTCTATACAAGTACTATCCTGTGCTATATTGCACAAAATAATTGTGGATTGCAGTGTAGTGGGCTACATAATCTTGTGTATCACTGACCCCCTTCCCCATGTTCACAGTTCAGAGACTCAATACTTCCTTTTTAAGACTACCTCTTTGTGTGTGTCAGTAACAACTGTCATTGCTAGACATGTAAATTTAGTTTAGTTCTGAATGGATATTCGTACGCATTTTATTAAATTTGGTCATTTGGTGCATCCCAATTTCTGAATTCTAACATGTCCGAATGCGAACGAGATTAAAATGCTTGTTTAAAGCGGACCTTTACCCCTTTACTCATATCTTTAAATAACAACAAACACACATTTAGAAATGTTTAGTAATGACAATCTACAAACACATACTTCTAGACAATTGCCGGCTTTGCATTCTTTGCATACCTTATTTCTCTTTTCTTCCCCAGTCTTCTTGCAGTGGCCATGTTTACTGAGGGCAGATTACTAGTTCTCCTTTTACTTTGTGGATTTCTGAAACATGTGACTAGACATGTGACTAGGACATGTCACCATGCACATGATCTTAGGGGAGGAAAATGCCTTTCCCTGAGATCTCATGAGACTACAGATGAGATTTCGCAGCAATGCTCTGCTGATGACAAGGCAATCCCAGTGTGCATTGTTTTGCCAAGCTGAAGTCATTTTGCCCTTTCAAAGCAGGAAGTGAATGCTTTGCAAGTGTAAGTATTTCACAATCACAGCATTTTACACCTGACATGTCTATGGTATTATTAATCATCATACATAGAGGGATTTTTGAGTGTAAAGGTCTGCTTTAAGCACTGGCTCATAAGTGCATTATTCTGGGTACAATGCCAGCCCAGGCAGCTTTAGCTATGCCCCAGCTCATTTGTATGGACTTAGCTGCAATTTATTCTGTACAGATGCCAAGGGGTTAAGATGCAGGTCCGCTTTAACGAAAATTGGGATCTGTCAAAATTTCATTAAAAACTACACTACATCAGACATATGACTGTTGTCTGGCCAATCAGATGCGTTTTTTTGGCTGTTGGGGGTTGCATAACAGGCACGGTCATGTGAATATTTGGACAGATCCGAAATCTGAATAACGAACCAAATCAAATATTGGATCCTAAATCTGAAATATAAAACAATCCGAATGGATCTGAAACTAAACAATTTTTTTGCTGGGTTACATGTCTAGTAGTTGCTGCTGTCTTTTTGTTGTTGTTGTTGTTTTTTTCTTTTAGTTCAGGTCTATCCAATTTTTTTTTCTATTTTCTGCTAGGTTAAAAAAATTGGGATGGGGTTTAGTGTTTCAGAGGGTTTTTTTGAGGGGTACATTTTATTTTCTAGTCCGGCAGGGACTTTTTGATTCAGGGCAGTACACATGTAAGAATCTGGTTGCATTTCCATCGCTTTGCTTGTCAGTGCATCAAAATTGACCCTGCATGTCATGTCTGGGTGGCTTGCTGCTTCCCAATGTCCCCCATTAACGTCAATTAAAAGCATTGCACCTTGAAGATTGCAGCCTCTTCCAGTGCACTGTAAAAGGTGCTGCACAATGTTTCCGCAGCTGGACCTTAGACTTGCTTTGTGTCTTAAAGGGAAATACAAAAAAATAATAAATGCACAATGTGTATTTTATATTTTTTTAACCTACCAGTGCATCTCAGAAGTGTGGGAGAAAACCCACTCAAGCACAAGAACACCCAAACTCCATACAGATACCTGGATACAAACCAGGGAGCCTAATGCTGCAATGCAGACGTTCTAATACTAAGCCACTACAGCTACTGATGTGTTTTTAAGCAACCTGTTTTCACATTTTACTAAAATATTAAGACAATGTAGTATAGTACTGCAAAATCCCAAACTAATAAACCATTTTGCTACTGGCCAATTTAAACAAAGTTGCGGACTTTAGCTTTAGTTTTTCCAGAGTAAACTTTGCTACAGCTTTATGATCTGCTGTAGCTATACTTACACAGGTCATAACAGGCCTATTACTGCTGGATAAAATATCTGATGTCGCAGCCAAAACTATCAAACAAATCCTACAGTAGCAGCTGTGGTAGGATAGGAAATGACTACAAGCCTGTGGATTTTGGCATTAGAACCTGGAAGGTAAGTATGCAACCCTTGTGCACGCCGTCAAACCAGGTGCCATCTATCACTCAATTTCCTTTAAGGACTTGTTCAAATGTCAGCTTTTCGGTGCGGTTCAATGCATGTACACTCTATATTTAAATTGGGAATACTGTCCTGACCATTGCAGCCACTGTACAGTTCATATACCTTTAGTTGCATTGGACCTCTTACTGTATGAGAACTATAGGGGGAAGGGTTAACAGGGGATGTATAGAGAAGTCCAAAGACTTACTATAGTGAGTCAAACCATTTCTCCTTTCTCATTATTGGGGCTGTTAAAGGGTATCTGTATATATAAAACATGCAACATCCTCCTTATAATAGTATATTCTAGAACTGGCTTTCTCTAAATAGTATTGCAGAATATTTGGGACACAGCTTGGACACCATCATTCATATGCCAATTACAGCAAGATGGCCAAGTACAGCCATGTTGATAGGTGACCTCTTAGGACATCTTATCATCACACTCAAAGCAAACTATGAAAGTAATGTTCACTGTCTTCAGCATAGATTGGAGAATAAAGTGTTAAAAAACAGCTTGTTTTATGTCTTTCTAAAGACTAAACAGCCTCATAAATTGTAACTTAATACTCAGTTTTTATACAAAGGGATTGCTTACTAGTCTGTTGCTTTCCTTTTTCTGGGTTCCCAACAAAAATAGGAACAAGTGAAGACATTTAGATATGCAAAAGTTTTCTGAGCTCCCCTTGACATCAGACAGACGGGAGCTGTCACTGGGAATCATACCTCTTACCAGTCAAATTTGAAAATATTCTTTAAAAATAATTTTAGGTGTCAGATGGAGGCTGGAAAAGCATCAATCACGCGGTAGCACCGGTTTATTTTATTTCAGGGAAAATTTCACTTTTTAAATGCATTTTCTATGTAATAGGAAGAAAGCTTGCCTCTTATTTACATAGGAGTTAAAACAGATTGTGTTTAGGGAAGAACTTGGGGTGATTTTTAATAGTGAATAAGAGAGTTCCAACAAACTAAATGTAAATAGCCTGATTTTCTAAAGCTTATGTGCGTATGTTGGTGCATTGATCCTGTGCAGGCAATCAGATTGTACCCTCATGATATTTACTGCCTGCAATGCATGTAGAAATGTGTACATGGCCTACAGTGCAGAGATGGTAACTTTACTAACTAGTATGGTTTGGTATGGAGTGTATGATTCAGCATTTAAAGAAGAACTTTGGGGTAAGTGTTTTTCCCCATAGTTCTCCTAAGGGTCACAGGAGGGCACAAACTAGCATAATCCCCTGACCTCACGGTATACTGAGACCGCCACAGCCGGGACGGATCCCGGCATTACTATCGAGATCCACCCAGCTGCGTGATTGACAGCTGGCTCTGCCTATCTAGAGGCAGCTGTACCCGCCCTCTCCCCTGTCCATTCCGCCAGTCAGAGCTGGAGGATCGGAGAGGGGAGGGTGGGGAATCCCTGCAGGGAGCCGTGAGTGACAGCTACGGCTATCTGCAGGGACATGATCGAGAAGTGAGCGAACAGCGGTATGTGTTCACTCACTTCCCGATCTATTGAGCCGACGTGGGACAGTTTCATTGTCACACGTCGGCTCATAGCTCTCCTTTAAATATACTGTAGGTATGATGTGGCATGCCTAAAATAAAAATGTATTCCCTCTAATGATTTTGGGTCTATCTGACTGCTGTTAGGGATTTTACATGCATTTTGTAAAAACAAAACCACATGATGTCTGTACTGATATAATTAAAGCAACTGTAAAGATAAGTAAAAGTAAAAAAAGTCAAACTGCACACTATAGAGTTGATTTACTAAAGGCAAATAGGCTGTTCACTTTGCAAAGGTAATTTTCCCTTAGCTTAGTGAATATGAAGCTGTTTTGATTTTTCATCATCCAATCATGTGTAAGCAAAAACACTGTTTCCTTGCATGTAATTGGGTATTCTTTGCAAAGTGAATTTTTACCACAATTACTAAGTTAAGGAAAAATTTTCTTGGAAAGGGAACTGCCGATTTGTAAACCAACCCTTATGCTGGAGGCATCATAGGACTCACGTGCTGATGTCCAGTAAAATAAGAAATGTAGCATATGGTGTGCTAAAAGCCTTTTTTCCCCTGACCAGTGGATTCAGTTGAACAAAAGAAGGAATAAGTCGTATGAGTTGCAGTTATCATGAAGTATATCCAAATATCCAGGGACAATATATTAGCAAGAAACAATATTTTCAAAGGCCTTTCAGCTCCAGATTAGGAGATAGTGGCTTACACTTTAAGACACCGTAATTGTCACCTTCAGAGTGGGTCTCGGCACAAGCTGATCCTGGCATCCCTGGAAGATCTAGCCAGAAGCCTCACCACTGGCCATTGTTTGTGGGCTTTCCACATGCAGAGGGTACCTGCAGGGCCACTGGAAAGTACCTCAGTGTTTACAAATTTGTGAGTGCATTTTATAACATTCATGTAACAAATTTGTTGACTTAAATCGGTAGTGAACTCCAGTTAGCTGGGTATGCTCCACCATCACCACGTCCGGGTTCCCAGGCATCCTCTTCAGCCATTGGGTGGCCACTGATAAAGTAACTCCTGTGAATACACAGGTTACATCCTCCCCGACATCAGGCCCATTCATGGCATCTAAGAGATGCTGTGAATGAGCTATGCACGCACACTTCATGGTGCTTCCTCTGTACAGTGTACACAGAAAGTAAAAAATTGCTGAAGGAAAGGGAAAGAAGTTTTTGTCAGAAGAGACTTTGTATGTCTCTTCTGCCAAAAATCCTTATGTCCCAGCAATTTTTAAAAAATGTTTACATTTTATTTCCGCTTTACTCATTATTTTTCATTCTCTTTTGCTTTAAATTTGTAGATTCCCATATGCAGATATGCCTGGTGTTGCCATTGGAAGTGTCTCTACCCTGTTTTATATGCTGCTATTTAAAATTGAGGTTCCAGTAAAAAAAATACCAATATGCTGCATTTTGTTCTGACAGCATGGATTCATGTTTTTTCATTACTTGCTGCTTTGCTTGGCCCCTGCTTATTTTGGTACTTAGCAAGCAGTCACATGTTTTTTTTTTCTCAGGTAAAATGTTGACATGCCCTTGCCCTACTGCACCTTACTGCAAACTAGAACCATGTCATATGCATTGAACATCAGTGCTTGTTTTGATAGATAAGTTTGGGATTCCATACAAGCTCCATATGCAAGGGGACCATATCCCTGCTCTCATTCAATGCTTTAAAGAAGAATTCCGGTGAAAAATGTTATCAACCCTTGCAGTGGTGCTAATGGTTAAGTGCTCCTTTTTGTCCAGTTATACTCACCAGTCTTTACAAGCTGGCTCCCTGCTTCTGTGATCAGTGAAGCGTGTCTACTCCTCCTCTGCACAGATGGATTGTTCCTGGCATCCTTATATCTCTATACAGTCTATGCATAGTGTATGATACCAGGATCCTTAGATCACTGCAGCAGAGGGAAAGAGACATTTCAGTCCAAGAACCAGCTGGCTCAGATGGTCTAGTGAGTATAACTTTTTTTTTAGCACCTAAACACAATTGAGCACTTAACCCTTGCAAGGGTTAATACATTTGTTTGCTGGAGTTCTTCTTTAAAGGATGAATGAAACTGTCACACTTCGGCTCAATAGATCGTCGCTCGTTCACTTCCCATTTATCTCCCAGCAGAGAGCGGTGGCCGTCGCTCACCCCCCCCCACAAGGCCCCCCCCCCCGCTCCGATCCTCCAGCGCTGACTGGAGGAACAGACGGGGAGGGGGCGGGCACAGCTGGCTCTGCCTCTGGATAGGCTGAGACAGCTGTAATACACGCAGCTGTGTGGATCTCAACAGCATTGTCGTTATCCATCCACGCTGCGGTGGTCTCAGTATACTGGGAGCTGTAGCTCGCGATATACTGAGCTTTGGGTCACGGGAGGAGGTTAGTATATGTCCTCCTGTGTCCCTTAAGAGAACTATGGGGAAAAACACTTACCCCATAGTTCTCTTTTAAGTAAACCAGGAACAACGAATTTCAGAATATATGCAGGAGTGAACATATAGAGTATATTGGACTGAATTCTGTTTCAATAAATACAAGTTTTACTACTGAATGTATGTGATCCCATGCTGAGCCAGGATCTCTGGGCCAAAACCAACTCTTCCAAACCAACGTATTGCAACAGCTGACTATAAAAACCCAATTCGCATCACCTGGGAGTACAACTGTTTCCCCCCTTTAAAATAGCTATTTTTTCTCTTGTTCCCCTCTTCTTTTTTAGCTATAGATTTCTGCCTTATTATGTGGGCATTTTGAAAACAAAAGCTTATGAATTCCCCAGGTGGTGAATCAGTAAGTATGTGTTTTCATCGCTCTACCATTGACAATGCTTTTGCAATTTATTTTGTTCTCCTTGCCTTCTTAAGTGGGTCTGTTTGAAACACGCTGACACATTCCTCAGTTACTCAATGACTTGTCGGCTGACAAATAGATGGAAAGTTTATTTTTATATATTTCATTCCTCTACAGAAGCTTACATTTTGATGGATGAAATGTCAAAAATAACTAGATTTCCCCTCCCACCCCCAAATTGCCATTTTTGCTGTGACGGAATTGGCGGCGTATGTGATCTAGTGGGCCTATTAAGGTTTCTTTCTAGATGTACATTTTGTTTAATGAAAATTCCAAACATATGCGATATATGTCATCATGTGAACCAGTCATGTACTTGCAAATAGTTTGTTTGTATAACATCTAAAATAAATTTGGCATTACGATAAGGTTTTTCTAGTATGCTGGGGCCAACACCCAAGTCCCAGGGTGGTGTCTCAACAAAATGTGAGGCTTTTATTAAATATAGAATATGGGGCCTTAATGCCCCCCAGGCCAGAACATATAATATACATTGAGCTGGTGACCCTGAGTCTAGGCACTCGTTCAGATCTTGCTTAGAGAAAGTGACAGCCATTGGGTGTCCGTAACTGCTCCCTATTAAGAGCTATCATAGCGCTTAGTAGAGGGAAGTCTTCCAGCACTTACTTAGATTTTATGCAACCAAATGCAGATAGCAGCAAAGGAATGATGGAAAAAACAAAACTGTAAAATGTGTTGTGCTCATTTGTTTAAGGAAGCTGAATGATATGGATTATTTGTATTGGCATGTTTTAATTAGTATTTTAATATTTAATTTAGGTGAGTCCATATCATTTTTACAAAGCAGCAGTCATCTTCTTCAAGTCATAAAGTAATTTGTCCTTTAAAATTCATCTCTTACAATTCCCTATTTTAGATTATCTAGGTGAAAACCATGAGAGAACTAACATAACACCCACCTTTCACCACCAATCACTGCGGCAAACTTTATGTATTTTACTTTCTTTAGCCCACAGGAAACTGTCCCTTCCACAACTAAGGGCTATTTGGTTGTTGTGTTTGCCTTGCAGTTCAAACGTTCCCAGTCCTCCCCTGTGTACACTTTTTTTTTAGATAAAACTAATACTCTTAGAAGTATTTTGCATTTCTGTTTTTTTCTTTTTCTCTATGTTCTGCACTCTTTTGAGAGAGACAAAGGCTTACCGCAGACCAGCAATCGATCGACCTCCCACCGAGTATCCCTGATGGAATGCTCTTCACAATCATTTTTGGACCAAACATTGACATCATCTAGAAGTCACATAAACTAGAGTCTTTCTGCAAATCATCGAAGGTCAAAGGTAAAGGCCAAAAAGATGGAATAAGTAAATAAGTAGGGCGTAAGAGAAAATGATTGTATCACTACAGGAATTGTAACACCCCTCTTATATCTCTGTCCATTGGGCCAGGGGCATCCCAAGGCGGGGTGACACCCGGAGCGGGTGACGGATGACACCCCGCCATGACGTCATCGCCCATGCATGTGAAGTCATTGCGCACGTGCTACTTCCTTGCGCACGCACTGTTACCTGCCGTAATGACGTCATGCTATGTTACCTGCCAGTGATGGACGCCGGCAGAGAGAGGAGGGGACGTTCACCCGGCAGGATAAGGTATGCCGCCGGGTCCCCTTCTCTCTCAAGCAACTGTCGGACTCTTGGTCCATGACCGAGTGCTCGACTTTTCTAAGGAGGTGACACCAAAATGAATGTCAATCATTTTGGTGTCACCCCTCCAATGGTATCTCCCGTGTGCAAGCCGCACCCCCTAGTGATGCTACTGCATTGGGGTTTAAAGAGTAAATAATCCCTAACAATGAAATTGTTCTTTTTGGTCTGTTAAATATACTATTGAAAGTGTTTAGTTACATTGGTTTAATGAGTTCAAAAATACCTGTTGATCTTACCAGGAAGTTTGTCAGCTGATAACAGTCAGGGCAGAGTGCACATTGAGTTATCAGTTATATCGTTCTCAGCTATCTCTGAGCACTATAGAACCATTCCCCTCTATGGTATAGAGCAGGGGTAGGCAAACTCTGGCACTCCAGCTGTTCTGGAACTACAAATCCCACGAGGTATTGCAAGATTTTCACATGCATGACTCCCAGAGACAGACACATGATGGGGATTTGTAATTTTACCACAAATGGGGGGCAGAGTTTGCCCACCCCTGTTACAGAGAATAGGACAGGGGACAGGTTCCGCAGAAGGGAGAGAGAGCATTGTCATCCTAGAACAGGAAGTTTGTTGGCGGCAGAATCACCAGGGGAAATATCATTAACAAACATTTGAATACTAATGCAGCCGCCACATCTAAGTAAAGGTTCAATATATATTTGTTTTGTGTTTGGTTTAGATACGCTATAACTAAATGCATCTTCCTCAGTAATTAAACAAAGGCATATTTCTGAAGTATCCATAAATGTCTTGGGGGAAAATAAACTGCTTATTAAATACAAATATGGCTTCTCCTCTCTTTCCCTTCTTGCTGCTCCACCATTATACCCAGTTGTGTATTAAAGAATTATCAGTGTGAATATCATCCCCATTGTGGATTGCAAATCTTCTCTTCAGACGCTAAACTTCACTATGTCTTTCCAAAGCCATATATGACAGCTTCCCAGCGTGATACATCTTCTGAACTTCATTCTCCTCTAACACCTATTACAGTTACTAAAAAATAATGAAAATCCATTTTGTTACTGGGCTACAGTGGTTAATGGATGGATTATGACTCTGAAATTCTCCAGCTATTAAACCTGGAGGAAAGGATGGGAGCGCTGGTGGATTATAACCAATAAGAGCCGTTTCAATCATGTGGACAGGAACCCTGGAATACTTAACCAACCAGCTTAAATAGCTTGTCTGTTTGCCATTATAACAACTGTCCAGGCACGATGCCATAGACCAGATTATACACAGCTGCCATAAAAAATATACATTTTTTCAAAGCTTTTTAGAGTGTCATTATTTTATCCGTCCACTCCATGAAACATGTTTTCTAGCAAGGCCGCAGGGCACAATCTGTACTGCCATCTTGTGTGCCCTCTTTGCTATTTTACCTATAGTAACATTTGCTGACCAGAGCCACAGGGAAGGAACAACAATAACACATTCTACAACTCTGCATTGCAAATTAAAACTCCTAGCAGCAAGTAAACCAATAAATACAAAAGTAGAAACTTTCCAGAAGTATTGCACTTATTACAAACATTAGTGTGTGTGTGTGAATATATATTTATATACAGATATATAGCTATATATCTATCTATATATATGGGATATAAGGGACATGCTGTGAGGTCAGTGGCAGGTGAGGCACGCCGCCACCCCAGGTCTGGTCATTGAGCTATGGGTGGAGGAGGGAGGAGACAGGTAGGAGCCTCCCTGTCCCCCACTTGCTCGACACTGATGAGGCATCTTGATCGATATAGTCAGTGGGGTTTTTTTTCTTTTTTTTTATTGGAACAATGGCGCTTTGCCATTGGTTCAAACCATCTACATAGCTCAAGCCTCTGACTCCAAGTCAGAGGCTGTTGTAGCACTGGTCTTACTGTGTTATGCTGGCCATACACCTATAGAATATCTGCAGATTTTCTATGGTCAGATGGAAAAAGTGCAACAGATTCCTCCATCTACGCTAAACTGGCGTAGATGGAGGGATCTCCCACTGGGCCAAGCTTCAGTATCTTGCTAGTCGGCCCCGCTGGCTCTCAAAATACCTGAACAATGTCTGCATCCAATCAGATTGTTCAGGTATTTTGAGAGCCAGCAGGGCCGACTAGCAAGATACTGAAGCTTGGCCCAGTGGGAGATTCCTCCATCCACACAGTTTAGCGTAGATGGAGGAATCTGTGGCACTTTTTCCATTTGACCATAGAAAATCTGCAGATAATCTCTAGGTGTATGGCCAGCTTTAGGTTACACACAGCAGTGTGCTGTGTAACCTAACATAACTGTGAAAAGCTGGATGAGGCGACATTATGTCCGGTCTGGCTGCGGTATGCCCCCCGGCGTCCTCTCATGTAATTGACCTGCATTAGATGTGATGATAACATGGGTCCTTACACTGTCAGAGCCAGTGGAGAAGAGGTTGCAGGGACCGGTCTAACATCCATGTGGGACTCAGGATCAGGTGAGTATATTTTACCAAAGCAAGCACTTAACCTTTGCAGTGCAGGGGCAGACACGCAGCAAGGGTTAATTTGCAAAAATCCTGGAGTTCTTTTTTAACTTATTGCGCGATGAAAGACATTATCCAGCAATGCTATTAGGGCAGCATGTAAAATACTAGCTTGCAATGTGTCTGCGAGTGCAGCATCCATTGCGTCACAGAATAAAATGACAAGGCAGATCCGCTTGCCTTTTCTTTTAAAAAAACTGAAAATTAACAAACAGCGTTGTGCTGTAAACATTAAATAGTTCAAACATGCAAGCTAACGTGCATTTCAGCATTATCTGTTTGGGGAAGGAGCTATTCCGGAGGGTCGCACACACACACAGACCTAGGCAGAATGGGAGAGAGAGTGAAATCAGAGCTCTAGTTGAAATTCAGATCACAGCGAAAGCAATTTCCGAGTGTGCAAAGTGCTGTCAGCAAGCCTGATGTTTGTGTATGAAATATAGACAATATGACTGGCCCATCGGATTCCACTGTCAGCCTGATGGATGGAGCCAGCGCAGCAGCAAAGCGGATGCTGTTAAAGCTCAGTCTTTCGCCCCCGTTGAAAGGGGATCTGGGCTTAATAGAGGTAAAAGTTTCTTTTAATCTGGCAAAATTCCTAACTGAGACTACAGCGGAAATAAAACAGGGATAAGTCCTAGCCCCGGGCAGCAACAGCTGGTGGAGGGAGGCTGTTTCCACTAGCATTTAAATCTATTCAGTGGAATGAAGCTTTTATCTACCGTGAATGACAATATCACAGGGGACAGTCACCTGCCAGGTTAATACCTCGAAAAATGATCTCATTTTCAGGATGTGTCATGTCTACAGCAAGGACAAAGCGAGTAACCAATCGGGTTGATTTGAAGAAGTGCTACAACAACTGCAAAAACCATAGCTTCCAGCATTTTTGTGAATACTTTATTTGCAACTTCAGAAGATGGGTGTGAAAGGGGATTAGGGTTGATTCCTTGAATCCAATAGGCCTCGCTCCAAGCGTCTCTTTATAGCAGTTTGCTGTCATCTTAACAAGAACAGCTTGTGCTGCTATACAGCAGGGGAGACCCCTCTATTTTTCCTAGACCTCAACTGAGCCTAGGTGAGAAACAAATAATTAGAAGAAGCCCTCCTAAATGGCTGCATTCTGCATACAGCAAGACGTTTCTGTTAAAATTACACTAGATTCAGGTGTAAAAAAGATTCAGGTGTTAAAATTACACTAGATTACACAAATGTATTCAAGTAGCTTAACAAAAATGTATCTTATTTGTGTATCACTCGGCTGTAGATCCTCAAATCAACTCTGAATTGGTGCTGACACTGTCCTTCCTTCTGGAGGGTGGCTACTTTTATTCCCCATGGTCCCTGTGTGTGTTGTAAAGTAGTCAGCACTCCAAGTCTGCTCCCATGATGGAATACAATATCACGTATAGTTTACTAATTTGTATTGAGATTGTAGCCCATTACAGGAGCGAGCTTGGAGCGGTGACTACTTTACAACACACACAGGGACCATGGGGAATAAAAGTAGCCACCCTCCAGAAGGAAGGACAGTGTCAGCAGGAATTCTGAAATTATTTGAGGATCTACGGCCGAGTGATACACAAAAAAGATACATTTTTATATACAGTTACGGCACTTGAATGCATTTTTAAGATTTAACTCTTGAGTTTAGTGTCACTTTAACAGAAATGTCTTTCTGTATGCAGAATGCCGCCATTTAGGTGGGCCTCTTCTAAGTTTAGTACCACCTTTAAATCAGTTAAATACATTGTTTGCAGCAAAACTAAAGGTGATCAAAGTCTTGCGGTTTGTTTTCTTTAAGGAGCAGCCACGGCAAGTGTAGAAAAGTCCCCACTAGTATACTCCCTCTGGTCCCTCTGTAGTAGTTTGACATGCCCCCTGTTTTTGCAGAGCTAGAGCTCTCCAATCGGCAAGTAGCATGAGCTTTGCTGACTGGAGAGCTCTAGCTCTAGTTTACCATAGGGTGTGTTGGAATGCTGCAGACAGACCACTGCTTCCACACAGATTGCAGTGACCTTCTCTGCAGATAACTGGTGGGGGACAGACTTTTCTGAATTCAGTTTCTGGATTTTAATGGAATGTTCAACTAGGCTTTAAACTTTTTCTTTACTCAGAGCAGTGCTGCCTAATGATTTGCCGACCTAAGCTCATAAATCATCAGATAGTCAAGGGCAGGAGGTTAAACTTTAATGAAAACTATAATGGCTTTGTTCCAATTGTATTCATTTTTTTTAAAGATGTATGTATACCTCTCTTTTCTTGTTTTACTAATATATATTTAATATGGAATGCACCTGTGACAAAAGATTCTCAGAGCACTATGGGTTTTCCTATAGTCTATTTATTTTCAGATTTGCTGTCTGTGATCCAGACTTCTATTGTAGCCAGACAGAGGGAGGGGAAGTAAGTAGGTAGAGTCACTGCTCTGACATTAATAATATGTCTGAAAAGTTTAGCTTCATTGAGCTCTGTAAATAACTGACTTTTTTTTAACAGAAGAGCTAAAGAGAACCTGGAAAACATGTGAAAAGAAGCTGGGAGCTCCACCTGCTGGCTGCATATCAAAACATAGAAAAATGTATGTGCAAAATGTAATATTTACCTGTTTTACCTATTGTGTGGTAGACATGTGCACCAGCAAAAAAATGTGTTTAGTTTTGTTTTGTTTTGATTCAGATTTTGCATTATTTTGTTTTTCGGATTCGGGTCCGAAACCAAATTCGTTTCGGAATTCGGACTCGGACGAAATTCGTTAGCGGTAGTCCGGTCGAAATTTCGTTTTTTAGCGGTAGTCCGTTCAAAATTTCGTTTAAAGCGCGAGGTTCCCCCCCAATTCATACCAGACCCTTTCGGTCTGGTATTGTTTTAGCTGTAATTCGGAATTCGGATACATCCGAATCTCCGAATTTCCAAAATTTCGTCCGAATTTCGTTTCGGAACGAAACGAATCGCACATGTCTATTGTGTGGATGCAGCACTCTGTAGGTCCGACACGTCCCCTACTAAGGGGTTATTCACTTAGCTGCCAAAGGCAGCCAAGTGAATAACTGAGCCAAAGTGTGTTTATTTCATTTGTACTTTTAACCCTTTAGAGAATGAGTAGGAGTACAATTACCCCTTACTCATTCACAAGATGGGGCAGCATCTGGGTGCCCCCCCCCCATGCAAATAAGCCTCCCAGCCCGTTGATCCCCACAACCAACGGGTCAAGGCTTGTGGGGAAGAGGCCCTTGGCCCCATCGGCACAGGGACAAAGTGCTTTTCCAGGGGGGGACCCTGGAAAACACTCTCCCAATGCCGAGGTCATGCGGCCTGGTTTGGTACAGGGAGGGTTGTGCTCGCTCGTCCCCTCCTTCCCTGCCCTGCCAGGCATGTGCTCCGATTAAGGGTCTGGTTGGAAAAAATTTGGGGGTGGAGTTCCCCCTTAAAATTCCTACCAGACCTAAAGGGCCTGGTATGACTTTTGGGGGGACTGGTATGGATCAGGAGGGAGCCCGCACACCATTTTTTTTCTTTGTTTACATTAGCAGGGAGAACGGTCTACTGAAGCAGCTCCGGCGGCTGAAGTGAGCCGAAGGATTATCCGAAGCTACGGCTATATCCTTCAGCTCCTTAGTGAATGACCCTCATAGTCAGAGCTAGAGCTGAGTAATTTTCAGGGAGTGCAAGGTTTGCTGATTGCTAGCTATGACTCAGCTGCAGGGACATGTTGGACCTCTGGCAAGAAATCCATACACAGCCTGGGGGAGAGAATTGTGGAGTGGTGCTTGTGCTACACTAGAAAGAAGACAAGAAACCTATATTTCTAAATGACAAGTTATTTTTGCTGCCTCAAATATTTTTTGCAAAGCTTTACTTGGACTAGTGATGAAGTAGTGAGGAAAGCTCTGCAACAACCCCATAGGAGAAGAAGTACCCCGCTCGTCACGAGTCTAGATATACGGTACTTGGAAGTAAGGAAGAGTTCTTGACATGTTTTGTTATCAGGTCCAGTAAAACAAGTTGGAAAGCAAAAGAAGTCTAGGGTAGTACCGACCCAAACTATCAATTTTGTCTTGGCATGGCTATTGTGAAACAAGAGTTCAGACTTCGCCTTATCTTATTTAATGACCTTATTGTAAAGAAAATTATTATAATGCTCACAGTTACAATGTAGGGTAAAACTGTTCCACTGTCATTAAATCAAATTGGTACCCTGTCAACAGGGGGACAAACTGATGGGTTTGCTACACAGCAGGCATATAAGGTACCTTACTTACCTTTCCTGGCTCCAGCCATCCCAATATGCCACCACAGTGCACTAAGTTTCCTGTTAAAATTTTGATTTTCTGAAAGTTCAAATCTGCACAAGGTTTAGAAAGCTCCTTCTGGCTTCCATGTGACAGTGCTTTGGCCTGGTGATTGGCCACTCTGGCACCAATCACATCATTATCTAGAGCGATGAAGAGTGCCATCATTCGGCTATACACGTTCAAAAGATAAAAGCTGGTGGAGACTCAGACAGAAGATATATCTTTTGGATGGACTGGTTTCTTTAAATGCGAAGGATCTTTGAAGTCTATAACTTCTGAATCCCTATGCTACTTCAGTTACATTAAATATATTTGCATATACAGTACATGCCATTCTGAAGCTGACATGCTTTTTCTTTATCCTTAGAAGATAAACACAGCAAATAACTTTTTCAGCAGGACTTTATTGCTTACTTACAGTTCATGTTGTGATTTCAATTAGGGATTACCTACATATTTAAATATGTCTGTGTTAACAGGAAAGTATTGTATTTCTTTCTCACCCTGTGTTAAATCAGAGCCTCATACTGGGCTTAGTCTGGTCATTTACAACCACAATAAGGTGTCAGCAGAAAGGCAGTCCCTGGCTGGTTTAAGATGGCCCAGCTGGTGGTAGCATCATAGTTGCAGGACTGGATTTGCAAAGCAGACAAATGTTTCTTAGACTGTATTAGGCTTGAAGATGTGTTCCTGAAAGTTTCGGTCCCTAGAAGTGTTCCTGGTTTTAAAATAGAACCAAACCCAATCTGTAAAATCTCATAGAAGCTTTAACGCATGCAGTATGATTTTAAAAGTTGTTTTCAATCTTCCAAAATTTGCAGCTTTCATTAAAAGACTACCTGGTGATTTTGCAATAAAGTTCATGTATAGGCACTTTCTGTTATGCGGTTACATCTGTTTACTAATTTTGCTTCTGCATTTTCAGCCTGTCACAGGTGCCCCTGCTTGAAGCTACTGGTGGCCATACTGACATTCATTTGCATAGCACTACTCTCACAATTTCTCATTGTCATCTCAGGGCCTGCATTGCAGTGCATATGGCATTTGCCTAGCCATTGACTGGGTGGAAGAGTTATAAACCAGACCCATTGTGTAGCCATGGTCCACTAAAGCCAGTTCACAGCAATGATGTGCAACCAACACTGGATCGAGTAATTGTAGACAGAAGGTGACTGAAAGAGGCTGGAGGACATAAGCAGCACTATAAGAGTAAGTGGATCTGGGCCCAAGAAACAGCTGAAAACAGCACACACATGAATATCCATGCTGCCACAACTCACAGCATACAGCATGTTAGAAACCTTGCTCCTCACACCTCCAGTCAGTACACTCCGCTCTGAAGCAGACTGGCACACAGGCATCCACAAACCACACACATTGCTCCCAGTGGTAGTTACAAGTTAGCTGAACCAATTTCCCTTAGCATTAGTGGAAACAGTCATTCACAGTATCTTCAGATTTGTGAGTTCTTTAGAGCGATCAAAAACCAGCTTATTAAGTTTATATTTAATAACTGTGTTGCATAATGAATAATGAATCCGAAAATAGTTTTGGCTGATGTCCTCAGGCCCGGCGCTACCGCAAGGCAAGTCAGGCGGCCGCCTTACGGCGCTGCAGGGTAGTCCTCCTATGCATAGAGACAAAATATTTTTTGCTTCTCCCGTATTCTACAATATTGCTGGCATCTCATCTCTGTGCAACCAGGCTTTTTCAGAAGTTTCAGAATTGTGCACTGTACAGTATGGGAGTTATGGATTATAAAACTTTTTAGAACTGAAATACACCCATTCATCTCAAAGACTAGGTGATAACTGTACTCTCAGCCTGTGCAATTTGGGATGCAGATGCATAGACTGGTGTCCTCTGGGAAAACTCAGCTTCAGCTGTAGATCAAGAGAAAAGTTATTTTATTTTAGTACAGTTTATTACAGGCAAACACTCTCTTGTCTCCCGCTCATCTAAAATTTCATCAGGGTCTGCTAAAGTGAGGCCCTTAAGCCTCTTTAACATGAGCTGATCAGGATGGAATCCGTTCACAGATCCCCTCCTGATCGGAGCAGTATGGATCAGGTGCCACCGCTGTGACATCCGTGTCCATCCAGTTTTTTTCAAGAACTAAAACTGACGGACCCCATGTTTGTTTATGGGGAGTCAGATGTAAATGGACATGTGTCCGTTTACATCAGATTACCCCCAATCTGACATGATCAGGTCCAGCGAAACAGAACTCTGTTCCATTTGTTTTTCCAGACCTGTCCGGAGCCAGGGGTAACAGGTGTGAACTGACGCCTGTCTGTTTAGACCCAGCTACCCATAGACTTCCATTGGGCATTCAATCAGGTCAGCCTGAAAAACTGACAGGTGGATCCACCCATGTGAAAGGTGCCCTATCCTTCTCATGTCCACTTCTTAAACTCTTAGAGGTTGCAAAGAATTAGGCACACATTACCTTGGCATGTGCAAACACTTTCAGAAAACAGTCCCTTGTCTTTTGCAACACTTGTTTCAACACCCCCAAAACAATCGGAGATGTTGCAGAAACGTAAGGGACCTGCCACTCTGGCTCCTGGGTACTAGGCACACAGAGGGAGGCTAGGCTGCCCAGGTCAGTACCTGGTAATACATTAGTGGGATCTGATATACCCACTTCTCTCACTTTGCTTCCAGATTCCCAATTCAAAGAAATACAAGCCATAGCCACTGCAAGGATGCCTCCTCGAACCCCTCTGACAACCATGGCTTTCCCTGGGGTCACATCCTCACAGCTCACCAATCTTAATTAACTCTGTCCTGACTAGATCGTGACAAACCTGTACTGTGATTTTCAAAATGTTTATGAAAATATGATACAGACCTACTCCTTCTTGGCTGAATCATAACAATATAATTTAAAGGGAAGCTATGCAGAGAGAAATACATACAGCAGACTGCCAGTGCTTAGGAATCCTTCAAAAATACTAGCTGTACCACATCTGTGATGCAGATCCAGTGACACAAACTAGGCACAGGTTAATAGTGGTCATCTCCCACTAACGTTCCCAGCATAACCAGTAGTAGCACAACATTTTATCTACAATCACACCTGAATAATTTTCATAAGATGAAAAGGTTTGTGTAAAGATGTGTCTGCAGAGCTAAAGGGCACCCAGAGCACTGCTCAATCACAAGTGCCGGATCACTACAAACAAATGATTTATGGAGCTTTGGAAAGATCAGTCAGTTCTAAACCTTGAATCAAAGTACAGTATGTGACATGCTATATATATCTTATATATTAATCCCAGTGACATCAGAGCTGCTGCCATTCAAAGTGACAAATATTTTCGCCTTTAAGTAATAACTTTCTGTACACTTACATAACTAGTATTATGTATTTAGACCTTGAGGGGACAATGTATGTTCTTCATCTTTTGAAGATTAGGTGAAAAAGAGAGCTTTACTTGAGTAAAGCTACCTGTTGTCCCTAATCTTTTGGCTCGGGAAAAGGAAAATGGTCGTAAACACTACACATTCCTTAACAATATTAATACAAATAACAGGGAGATGACACAGAGCAATGTTACTCAAACAAAGTATTTTAATCCCTTTCAATTAAAGTATAATTAAACCCAAGAAAAATAAAAACATTGCAGCTCACCAGTCCTTAGATGTACGTAGTGGATGCCTTAGTTTCTATTTTTCAGGCTAAGACCTATTTAAGCAAGAAGATCAAATTTGCCAAATCTCTGCCAAAGGCTTTGCCAAACATTCAGTGTTGTTGTCACTTCCTGCTAGATAAAGTGGAAGCAAACATTTTTTATCTTTCTTATGCGAACTATGAACTCGTCACTTCCTATGTTAATGGAGATTGGCAAAGGCAGACATGTTTGAAGTCCAGCCAGGGTGGCAACCGGGGCTCGCGCTAAAAATGCAATGGAGAACTGAGCATTGTCACCTAGGTCAGGAAGTGTGTTATTTGCAGGATTAGCAGGTGGAAAAAAGGAACAAAACACCAAATCTAAGGACTGGTAAACAGCAATATATAAAATGTTTGTTTTATGGTTTTAGATGCATTTTTAAGTAGATGTAAACCCTAGCTGGATGACGATTAGTTTGCTAAAGCACTGTGTACCCTAAATAATGACCTTTACTACTTTAATACTGTTTTCACTTTCTTATGTCAATTGTGCTAATATCCTCCAGCTTCTTTGCAGCTGCCTTCTGCCTACATGCATTCACTGCAGTAGTGGCTGCATTGCATTTCTCAGGGTGATCGTGACAACGCAGGAACATGCCTGCACAATATCTGTCAGCATGGAAGCCTATAGTTTACAGCAGACAGGGTGACAAGGCAGGTGCAGAATTGTGGGACATGGCATTGTCACCCTAAAAGGAAGTGTTTGAGCAAGGAGCTTAAAGGCAGGAGCATTAAATATTATTTTAAAGAAAGCTGCAGATTTATAAGGATTGAAAGCTACTTTTCAAATTACATTAAAATTGTAAAGACTATATGAGATTTTATTGATTGGGTTTACAAATACTTTAACAGTAAATCGGTAAGGAGCATTTTGTCTTTTGTGTGTCACTGCAATGTAAGAACCCCTGGGGTTCTTAATTTGGAACCAAATCCCCCTGTCCAGGTTTCCTCCTGAAACGTTCTTCTTTTTTGGGCTGATGTACATACATCAGATGTACATGCCATAAGTGTATATAGTACTGAGCTTTTCATTCCGCCTTTAGATTATTATGCTGGTTATTATTAACAACTAGTATGGATTTTGCCTCACTTCCTGTTGTGGCTACTGGACAAGAAGTGAAGGAAAATCCTCCTAATGGGACACAGATGGCATACAAATCTGACAGGTGTTATAACACTCCCTTTGCTCCATCCAAAGCTAAACAAAAAAGGGTTTTGGCCCTTAGTCCTTTTTTAACCCTTAAATCAGATCTTCTTCTACAGGAGCAGGGTCATCCCAAGGCAGTATTAGCCCCTCTGTCTATAATTTCAGTTGTGAGCATGGTAGTTCAGGTCCCTTATCCCATTATCAGCACATACACTATATGGCCAAAAGTTTGTGAACACCTGAGCATCACACCCATTATATGGCCAAAAACTATGCCTACACCGCTCCAAATGGTTGAGTTCAGGTGTTTTCAGGAACTGTTAATGCTACAGCATACACATGGTTTGCTTCCAAACTTGTGACAGCCTTTTGGGGAAGGCCCTTTTCTGTTCCAGCATGATTGTGTACAAAGCCAGGTCCATAAAGGCATGGTTTGATAAGCCTGGTGTGAAGGAACTTGAGTGGCCTGCAGACCTCAATTCTACTGAACACCATTGTAAATAATTAAAATGCTGATTCTGAGGCATGTTCTTCTAGTCCAGCATCAGTACCCGACCTCACAAATGTTCTTTTTGGCAGAATGGGCACAATTCCCACAAATACACTCCAAAATTGTGCCTTTCCAGGAAAATTGAGGCTGTTATACAAGGATGTTGGTGGTGGTGTTAGGCTCCATACTAATGGCCATGCATTGCAAAGGGATATTTAACATACTCATATAGGTATGATGGGCAGGTATCCACTAACTTTTGACCATATAGAATAAATCTGTGTACTACCACTTCTCCCTGACACTACAGTTCTTGTAGGAGTTAGGCCTCCCTTTTGTATGTTTTCTATTAATCTCTGTTGGCTGTTTTCTCTATCTTGTTTTATATGCTCTGCTGTTCCTTGCACACACACCTTTCTTTGCTGTCATTCTTTCATCCATTCCATTAACTGTCTCAAGCAGCATAATCTCTCCCCCTTGATTTCAGTGACAAACTCTGATTCCTTGCCATAATTTACTTACTTGTTCCCACTTTAATTTTTTCAACTTGACCATGAATGCTATGTAAAATGTTCTTCTCTAGGGACAATTTCCATCTCGTTTTTAAGTTCTACTGTCTAGATTACTATTGGCTTTATAACTGTTCTATAAATAACATTTCTTGAAGATATACCGCTGAAAGGTCCACTTTAATCAATCCCGATCAATCATGCAGTCCATAAAATCACTACACCATTGTTTATACCTGGTTAATGAACCTCGGCTGAACATATGTTAACCAGAACCAAATGCAGATGTAACGGTGTAACCAGGCCTTTTTATTAGCTGCTTTGGATTTATCGGCTCACATCTGTTTATGGATAAAGGTCAGGGTTACTGCACTGATTCTGGGATTACTGCTCAAGAAATATAAAGATCTATGCCCTTCACACTGACACGGCAGTTCTTCCCGCTCTCGGCTGCAGACTGAGTAACTGCATCACTTTGCATCCCCACACTGCCAGCCTTTTTACAATTCATTTTGAATTACAAGATGCTTCACTTCATTCTGCCTATGATTGATAGCCATTCATAACTCATAAAACAGAAGCATGACAGATGCAGCAGAGATATTAACCTACAGAGAGAAGAATATCCCTGGAATGTAGCAGAAATGCCATTAGTTGGATCCCGGCGGAACTGTCTATTAAGAGTGAAGCGTGATCATTTGCCATTGGGCGTCAGCAAACTCTGTTTCTCTGTGACTTCAGGGAAGGAGTCCTGGGGGAAAATGACTATTTTTGTGTTTGGACGAGCCACGCTGTTATCTGTTTGCTTGCAGAAGGCTCACACTGTGAACTTATATTTAAAAAAGGCAAGGTCTTTTCCACAGAGTTAGTTGTAAAGCCCTAGATACATTAAAAATGTTTAAATCATACAAAATAGTCTGAAACATCTCTATAATAAAAATTTTCATGGCTAGGCTCTGGCTTCGAAGATTTATCATGATAGATTTTGTTTGCATAAATGTCCCTGGTTTTCAAAACTGACCCACTGTACCATAAAACCCTTCTACAGTCAACATGGAAGATTAAATGGTTACCATGCATTGATTGTCTTTAAGAGAAGCAGTTAGAATGCATACTAATCTATTGCAGTTTAATAAATATGCCATCATAGAATTTAAGTAAGGCTCCTAGAAGGCTAAGTAGCAAAAGTGTCCCTAAATAAATTATTTCCTGAGTGTTGTCAGCAGTTGGAGAAAACGTTATATGTACTTGGGTGCCCCTTATTAGTGTGCAGTAGATTATGAAACATGAATAGCATGGCTGTTATTCAACCAGAGCTAGGCAAAGGTTAATATAGACCAACATCAGTAATGCAAAAAGTAGTGTCCAACATTCGCTCAAAGGTCAAGTGTAAGCCAAGAGTTAAACCAGCCAGGTATGTGCAGTAGGTGCAGTGTCAGGGGTTGGGTGTAGGCATAGGCAGGAATGGTTATGATATGTACATGTCAGGACAGGAGTGACAGACAGACAAGAGTTGATCTTTAAAGCAAGTGCCAAATCAAACTTTGCTCAGGGTCAAATAATTAAAGTTGAGGTAACAGGAATTTAGGGCTGAGAACTAAGGAAAGCTCAAACAAAAGCCAATCTAAACTCTACAACAGACAACCAGACAACTCAGGAGACTTACAAAAAAAACAGGCCAGTCAATAGGACAATTTGTTAAAGAGATTGGTATAGATACTGCAGCTGTGTCCCTTTGGGGACATTTCCTGTAAAATCAATCTTTGGGCACAATCTTAAGTACCCTTCCCTCCCTTATCCATATGAGTCTTCCATCACAGGATCCACCACAGCTCCTCTTTTAGGAGTGGACACTGGTGATGCAATCATCATGAGGCTGTATTATTCTTGAGTTTGAGAGGTCTCTGCTGCTAGGCAGCCAATAGGAAGTGTCAATGTCACCCAAGCAGTGATGTGGACACCCAAATAAGGACTCTCCTACTCTTCAAACTTGAAAATAGGAGACTTGGGACCCTTTGCATCATGTAAGCAGTTTAGGTGCCTAAATGGTCTTTTAGTTTTTTTGGTTTATTTTTGAAGCAATTAATTAGAGGGGGTGGGGTGTCCCTTGCTGGAGCAGAGCTATAACTTCCTGTTGTGAAGACATGACAGGAAGTGAGTGGAAACTCTCCATAGTGAGAATGTTGTTGCCAAAACAGGTATCCTCAATGAAGGGTTTTCCCTCACCAACTGTTTTGGTGACAACATTTTGGATTTCTTATAAATATCTGTTCAGTTGACAATGATCACCACAGCCAACAGAGACCATGCTTCACATCCTTCCTCACTCTATGCAGAACTAAAAAATGATTTGGCTGTGGATACATTTTATTTTGATTACATTTCAATATCAAAGCTCTCAACTGTCCCTCATTTGGAGGAATTGTCCCTCATCGGGAACCACATCCCCTAATCTCCCTTTCCTTCTCAATTGTCCCTCTTTCTGGTCTGATGCATAGACCTTTATTAAAGTTAATTAATAATTGTTAACTACCACGAGTGTTATATTACAATAAACCTTTCATCCAGCCTCTAAATCATTGCATTTTGTTATTTTGAAAAACCAGTGCAAAGGAAAAGAAGTGGTTCAAATATTCAGGGTTTAGCCAATAATTTTATGTATATTAATTCTTCATGGTCCACGTAATTGTAGGCATGGCAGGAGTGTGTCCACTGCCCACATACTTTTGATAAAAGTTATCCTTCCTTGTCATCTCAAAAAGTTGAGAGATATAAGATGCAGTATTTCTCCAAAACTATCAAATGTCTAAAGTTTCCCTTTAATAACCTGTGTGAACTATCCTTAGAACATTTCTTCATTACTTTGTCTATGTACTTTAGCACTTACTTTAATAGGTTATCAAATCATTCAGATTTTGTTTTACATCCTGTGGTTGCTGAGGTTTACAAAGGGAAGGCTGCCTGTGCTAGTGTCACAGCCCCAAAGAAATGTGAAAGCACAGTATTAATGCAGCTCTGGATGAGATTTTGTATTTATTTTTTAATTGAAGTCTCAAATTAGTTTTGAAAGGGCACTCTGGGCCTGCAGTTAAGGCCAGATTTACCCGCTGTATTATTGTAATGCGATGGACCCCTGTGGTCCTAGAATGAGTCTGATTACTTATGAACATGAGCGATGCTGGCACGGTGCCCAAAAGGCAAAGTCGTAGACTTGTTCTGACCCCCCGTAACAAGATTTCCTCTAACGTATTTTGACAAACTTTATGCAGCTGGCTCCGCGCTCGCAATAAGCCTGAAATGATGTCTAGAGAGGCTCAGTTTTAATTAGCTTTGGGATTTATGAGTACGGAAGGCTAGCTTATCTAAGGGCAATATCCTGGTGTGCTTATAATTATCTAGGCCACCATGGTGAACCACCTGTTCAGCAAAGGGCAGTTTTGTGCAGCTGTTGCAGAACCTCTTAGGATGTTGCCTGTAAATCAACAGCCCCAGGCAGACATTCATGTAAAATACCCTTTAGGTCATTTATGTATGTGTCCATAAAGTCTAGATGTATTTCTGTTCAGCCACTTGTAATCTGCCTTTATACTGGCGTTGTCAGTTGAAAACCAAAGAATCTTGTAGTCTTCGTGCCTCATTGTAATCTGATAAGCAGGGGATGGATGTACTTGGGCCAGTTTTCGTGAGAGTAGTCACTATATTGATGTTCATTTGTAGCTCACAGACCAGTCAGGGGCGGGGCAGCAGCACCAATTTGCAGAGCTGCAGGCTCTGCCATAAAACATAGCAGAAGTACTTTCCATTTGTTTTTTATTTCTTCAGGTCAAAAAGTTCCTATATAGATGTTTATCAGCTTAGTATTTAGATGGAGTTGTGATTTAAGTTTGCTAGCTAACCATATGTGGTCTGTGGTAGCACTTAAGACATGTTAGACTAGCTTCTCAACCATGAGGGGAATTTAGCAAGCCTAAGGGCCAGTTCACACCATATTCAGTTGTGATGCAGTCCGTTTATTTGACTGCTGCAGTCAAAATACATCACAATGCTTTCCTATGGGCTTTCTTGTGTTTTATTCACACCATTGCAGTGTGAATAAAGCACAGAAAGACCATACAGCGTATGTTTGGAGAGAATGCAGAGGTGTTAAACCCCATTAGGTCTTTATTGTTGTTTGTATCCCAACTGGGAGATTAACCCCCTATCTATCTGTCCTGGTGACTACAGCCATTGAGACAAAAAGACATAATCTTCCAATGGTGATGTCTGCTTTGGTGATGATTGTGGGCATTTACCCTGACTTTGGAGATATTTTCTCCAGAATTTGTCTCTAGAACAGGAAGTGAAGAGAAGTGTCATCAACTGGACACAGGCAGCAATATAAAACTGACAAGGGTGTTTAACCATCTTTACTCTTCCAAAATTAAAGAAAAAAAAAAGTTTGGCTTTATGCTGTATATACTTTCTGTTCAGTTCCAAATTGATAAATAGGGGCCAATGGAGATGATGCTGGTATAAGCTTGACAGTTAGAAGGTGGCTGAAATGAAATAACTTGCATTTTAACTGGCTGCCAGGCAGCCTTAACCTGAAGATTAAAATTAAATTAAATTAAAATAAACTGTACTTCATTTGCATGTGGAAAGAGCTGTCAGCACAGAAAGCAATAAGAGAGCCCATCAGATGATCAACACAAGAAGGAAGAAAAAAGGAATGTTAATTAAAGGACGAGCAACAAGTTTTCTGGCAGTTAACCGCTGACATGGCATGCTAAGACAGTTATTTAGTCCCTTGCGCTAAACAGGTACTTCAGATGCCACTGTACTCAAGGACTCACTCCCCCTCCCTGGATCATTTTACCCAACAGGATAGCTGAATACCACAGGATACTCATAAAAATACATTGTGACATTGGTATAGAATACTCCAATGAAGAATACAAAACGCAAGTGAGCTCAGAAAGTAAACATCTCTTTGATATTTTAGTTTGTATTTGATCCATTAGTTACATACCTTTATTTATTTTTTTAATTTTTAATGATAAGCTTAAGGCAAATGTCAGTGTTATTTCTTATTCTTTTAATCCCCTTACCTTCATTGCTTAGCACAACTAACCCCCTCAATTTTCCAGCACTGCCCCCTGCAAACTTCTCTGTCATAGCTCCCAATTGTCCCTCATTTGGAGAACAGTCCTTCTATTAGAACCCACTCCCCCTGCCCCTCTTTTGCAAGTGTGTGCAATCATCTGCCCTGGACTCACAGGAAAATGCTGTGAAGGTCGGCACCACATCATTGCATGCTGCCATCCTGTAGCAACCAGCACCCATCCATCACTGGAAAAATAAAACCCATGGTTTCAAGTAACCAGAATACATACGCATCGGAACAAAGTATATATGAAGAGGATTTTTTAAAAATTGCTGGGGGTAAGGTTCAAAAAGGGGGGTTGGAGCTCTTGGGTAGGGGGTGTGGGATAAAACTAGAATGAGGCTTTAATAATAGGTCACAGCTTTGACAATGCAGTGACTTATCGCCAGGCAGAACCAGGGCTTCATCGAGTTAGTATTTGCATAATATTCGTGGGGGCTACTGCAGTGCACAGAGAAGGTGTGAGCAGACCCCTTATGATGACTCCTGCAAAAGAGCTGCAATAGTTTGCTGTCTGATGCAAGGTTCACTTTCAGTCTAATAATGCTCTTTTAGTAAGCAATGCTGCTACAGGTACCCCCTCTGCTAATCACTGAGCCAAATTACGCCAAGCTGTTTATTTTTTTTTTTAAATCTTCAATCAGATTATTATTGCTGCAATGACATATTCCCAAAGGTTGGTAAAAAGGTACAGACTGTTTTAAAATGATATTTACAGTAGCCAAGATGTATGAAGACATCAATATTTGCTCTTATCTTGATTGCTTTAATGCAGAAATATCACAGTTATATATTAGCAATAGAAGCGATCTTTGCTATGGGCACTTAACTATTTCTTGACCATGGGGACCATGCGCCTGGGAAATCCTACCAAAAATATGTTTTAATAGTTTTATAAATGAGCTGCAAAGTACACAAGCAACACAGAGCGCTCTGGCCACCAGCATGATGCAGAGTTTAGAAACAATGAAGAGTATAGTAAACAGAGTTTTTCATTGATCAATTACCACTGCCAGTGATCAATGTGCAGGAATCAGTGTCCTTGGCTTTCAGCCTCTTGACAATTAGCACAGTTACCTTGTCAAAGCAATGTCTGCCTGCACAATCTTGTACAAATATATCTTTCTTTATTTGTGCAGACAGTTATGTCCTGTTTTACAGCAAAATAAGTGGAATAATGTATGTCCAAATGCAGGATGGGGTTAAGACAATGCAATAAGTCAAGGGGGTCTATGTCTTAGGATGCAATGGAAACCAAAAGCAGCTAAAGGAGAACTCTACTAAGCTCTATATTTAGAGATAGTTACATAGTTACATAGTATTTGAGGTTGAATAAAGGCACAGGTCCATCAGATTCAACCTTTGTGTGTCTGATTGTGCGGGTGTGTGTGCCTGTGTGTGAGTCCCTGTGTGGTCTAGTATTTAATAGTACCTGTACCCCTGTATGTTATGGTCTCTAAGGAAGGTTTCTAAATGCATTTTGAATGATTCAATACTCTCTGCTGATACCACTGCTTGTGGCAGAGAGTTCCAAAATGTAACCGCTCTAACTAAAAAAAAAAGCCCCTACACCCTTTGTGGGTAAATATTTTCTCCCCCAATTTTAGGTGGTGGCCTCTAGTCTTTGTTATGGAGTTTACAGTAAAATTTTTATTGTTGATGTTGTCATCACCACTAAACATTTTTGTAGAGCAAAATCATGTCCCCTCTTAATCTCCTCACTTTCAGCGTGAACAAGTTTAAATTTAGCAACATTGTCTCGTAGCTTCAGTCCTCCAGCCCCTTAATTAGTTTAGTTGCCCTTCTCTGGACTCTCTCTAGCTCCAGGACATCCCTTCTGTGGATTGGTGACCAAAACTGAACCGCATACTTAAGATGAGGCTGAACCAGTGATCTATAAAGTGGCAAAATGATTGCTTTGTCTCTACAGAACATTCCTTTTTAATACAAGACAGTACTAGCTTTGTTTGCCACAGCCTGGCATTGGTTGCTGTTATTTAATCTGTGGTCTACTATGAGCCCCAAAATGTTTTCCATTTCTGACATCCCTAGTGGAGTACCCATTAATATGTATTCCGCTTGCCTGTTTTTAACCACAAAATGCATTATTTTCAATTTTTCAACATTAAACCTCATCTGCCATGTAGTGCCCACTCCCCTATTTTATTCAGGTCCTCTTTTAATGTTATAATGTCTAAGTCCGTGTCTATTACCCTCCCAATTTTAGTATCATTTGCAAACACAGAAACATGGCTATAAACATCTTCCCCGATATCATTAATAAACAGGTTAAACAGTATTGGGCCTACTACAGAACCCCTGGGCACGCCACTCTCGACCTTAGACCTATGTGAAAAAGAGCCATTTATCGATACTCTCTGGACACGTTCCTCTAGCCAGTTCTCTGTCCATGTACACACCATTTCATCTATGCCCATAGATAGTAAAAGTATTTTTGGAATGTCATAGTAGGCAGTCAAGGTTGAATAAAGACACAGGTCCATCATGTTCAACCTATATAATGTGCCTGTGTGTATATTGCTAGCAATTTCCATAGCCCTGTATATTCTACAAACTGAGGAACTCATTCAAGATGTCAGTGCTCTCTGCCCGTATAGCTAACTGCAGAAGTGAATTCCACAATTTTACCACTCTCACATTAAAAATTATCTTGTGCAGTTTAAGTTTACAGCATCCCTCCAATTTTTTGTTGTGATTAAATGACACAACCCAAGAAAAACTTGTTTCCGGAGCAGACCAAAACTGTTTCTTTGATCCCCATGTTTGTAACAGTCAGGAATGTGTGAAAGAATTTACAACATTGGACTGAGGCGGCCACCTCTTCTCCTCAGCCTGTCTTGGCTGAACATTTCTGAACCACGGAAATAAAAAATAAAATCCTTTCTCCCGAGATGCAATACATACTTCACCAGATCTGCTCAAGGTAAGCTGTGCAGTCAGGCAGAATAATACAATAGAAGTGATGGGAACAGGCACAACATTTTAGGGTTTCAGATTCTGGATTGCATTTTTGCTTTTCCTCCATTGCAAACAAATTAGGTAAAAGTGAAAACTGCTTATGTAGCCCCTATCACCTTCTGTGATGTGGCTACTATACATTTAGTGATAGCCAGGGCTGTAGTCAGCCTGGCTTGATTATAGTGGCAATTATCTGCTTTATTCCAGGTGTCTGGCATTGACTGTAGCCCCTTGGGTGGAATGTGACTATTCTATATTATGGGGCAGCCAATGAGAGGCACTGCAGTGTATGTACAGTACAGTAGCCAATCACTGGTTGTAACAGATATAGTGGTGCATGCTGGGATAGGGTACATATACTGGAGGGATTTGCCATGTGCTCAGACTAGTCGGGACCAGCCATGCATTAGGGCTGTGAGCTGTCCAGCCTGCCCCCCAGGCTAGGCCTGAGGCCTGGGGGTGGGCATCAGCTGGAGTGTGGGAAGAGTTTCCCAAGGCCTCCAGTTCAGAGGAGGCCTGTGTTGTTTGCCAGAGGAGGAGAACCAGAGAAGCTGATGTGTGCTGGAGGTGTCTGGAACATAGAGGACCTCTGGAGCTTGCCTGTCCTGCTGAGGATCTGTACTCATCTCCTGCTCATCTGTTACTTCAATTACCATTCACTGTACTCCAAGTGGATCTACACTGAGATGCTTAAAAGGTCTGGTGAGTCTGGAGAATATATCTGTTACAACCTGGATCCCTAGGATCACTATACCTTCTCTCTCCAGTGTGAAGATGTTTAATAAAAGTTATTCAGCATTGCATTACTGGAGTGGACATCAGCTTTGTGGGCACTAGAACCGGACGGTTAATGCTACTGGGGCTGCTGAAGATCAAACCCCCTAGACAGACTAGTGATGACCCAGGTTAATCCAGCGGCTCCTTCGGGGGTGAGCGCTACACTTATATTTAGTGATCTGTTAGCTCTTTATCTTAAAAAATATTTAGGTTTTCTATTGGACCCAAACTCTCCATTAAAAGTCAGAAAATGACCTTTTCTTAATTTCTGACATCCTGATAAGTGTACAAGATCTTATCTTTAGATCTGGTAGTGCCATGTTTCACTTGCTGGGAGGGTCCACTTTTTGGATAAGTCAAAACTTACATAGCAGTTTCAGGGGTGGAAATGGCCGATGCCATCACTATAAGGTGGACCGTATAGCGCATGCTATGTGGTGGCAGCACACATGGAGACAGGCTATAACCTTTTCATTCTGCTTGTGGTGCCCAGGCAATACCTTGGGTCATGTGACCCCATGTTTGTCCATTTAACTGCTTAAAAAATATGTTTTCTTTCTTTTATACTGTTGAATACAACGTTATATTGTCCAGTGGAAATAACAAAATCCCAACAAATGATCTAATGTTGTTGGTTCTTGAAAGAAAAAAAACAAATGAGATACAGATTTTGGTAATCCCAATAAAAAGACTCAGTGCAGCATCCCACCAGTATATTGTTAAGGGAAACAAGTTAAAATAATACATTTACAATGAAGCATCAGGTATAAAACAAACTAATACAATGCCAGTTTTACTGGGATGTAAAAAGCCTGTTTGTCTGTGTCATGTAAATCTTGTTGTATTCTTATATATCACAAGAAAAGGCGAGTGCAAGCTTTTAAAGCAACCTAAGACAAATTACTTTCAGCTACATTAAGTCTTCCAATATGTGTTCTTGTGCAGATGTGGCATTTATTTTGAAAATAAATTACATTTTCCATTAGGAAAGGTTGTTAAGAGTCAGCATTCTGCGCTCCGGGCTGAAATTTGGATTTGATTATCAAACAATATGAAAGTAGACAGTTTTAAACCCTTTCCTGGTACACAGGGCCTGGAAATGGAAACACAATGGAAAGGGTAACTTCTCATATGACGTGACCAGTCTGTGGGCTGCTTCCGCATGCACTGGTCTATAGTACTGAATTCATTAATCTACATTGGTCAGTGAGTCTCTTACCCAGAAACAGGAATGAAGTATAGTGAGCGTGCTGACTTCAGCATTCAAACTCCAACTGACTTATTAATGTCATGATGTGCAAGCTGCAGTATCCCCTAGCAATCAGAATATAGTTCACTAAAGTCAGATTAGAGACAAATGATTGCTATGGATTGTAGCTCTTTGGGCATTGATCTCTGGCCTTAAATTTGTCCAGATTAGAAAATGAAATTTAGTATCTGTTTGGGTGCTACGCACAGCAAGGATCATCCATTTTATTTCAGTTTTAGGTCAGATATTCTAGTTTGTGTCTTTTGATACCTTGCCCTTTTCTTATCCTACCCATGGTGCCAAACCATCACCAATATTTGAAGGGAATAATAAACAAGTTTCTATGCCATGGTTTACGCCACCTTCTGAGATCATGCAGTGACACATTGAGTATTGCCATTATTTATTGTGCCGCAGGATACTTTAGGCTTATCATAATGTTGGAGCTGTGGATTTAGCCACGGCAATGGATTACATGGGGGCTTCGGCAACAACAATCTCATAGAAGTAGAAAAGCACGGTAGCAATGGATCAAATCTATGCTGATGATTGTTCAGTCTCCAATGTACTCATCTTCTGGGTATCACACTGCCACAACATATGCTTTGTGGTGGCAGGGGGTTATTTTACTGCTTTTTTAAATAAAATGATAGTTCAGATACATCAACTTTTGGGATTTAGATCTCAGGTTCTCAGACACAGAACTGCTGTCAACACCCCAGCAGAGGAAACTTATCAGCCAATGCTGCAATAAGTAACTGAATATATGACAATAAAGCAGTGGCAATATTTGTTATATATGGTATTTTAGACCCTCACCGTTGTAGTGCATATGTCATACGTGCCTTAGGACAGACATTTAGTTAGGTAGGTACTTGTTTCAAACGCTTATAGCGTCCCTCTTGACTGTACCTGTATAGTGGCACTATTTTTTATCATGTTCTTAGAATTCTTGTCTTATCTAAAGAAGGATCCTGGGGGTCTGAAACTGTTGTATAGACTGTACATGTTTCTACTTTGAATAAAAATTTACGTGGTACTGCACGAGTTGGATTTTCCACCTAAAGGAGAGTAGGGTAGCTCTCATCCACTGCCTGCAACTCATGATGAACAATTGGTTAGTGCTCCCTTATCTATGTATTTTGTGTATATATTGTATACATACTGTATATTGCACATTACCACAAGGGAAAGTTTATTAAAATATTTAAGATGTACCACTATTTATATTGCCTAAGATGTAAGTGCACATTTAGAACCGGCTAGTGATCATATAACTGGAATCTGGTGCTGAAAGCGTATCTAAGGACCCTTTCACATAACACCGGTCTGCAGCGTTGAGTGCCCATTAATGCATGTTGGGCAATAGTATGCATTACTTTAAGGTAGCCAATGCCTAATGCACCAGAATTTTTAGGCAGAACAACGCAACACGTTAGTGCTTTGCTAGGCGATGTAATGCATTCAGAATAAATGGCACCACATTGCACCAAGGCGCATTACCGCAATGGTGTGTACAGATCCTGAAGCCAGTTATTTTATGTTAGTTTTGGATAGAGTGGGGAAGGGTTATCAACCCTGTCAGTCTGTTTGCTGTGTCTGGGGATATCCAGAATGTTTTCAGCACAATAGACCAGGAACAAGCGCACCTAACATGATCTTCCATGATACTTGAGCTATGATCCCACGGATCTGCTGTATACCTTGACCATATACAGAGTAGAAACTGCAAATTAATTTTGAAATAGGATAGAAATGTAGTGCGTGTATGGAAATTGTGAGTGTCATTGGTGTCATTGCTCTATCATACTCTGTTGCGTGATAGATTAATGTACGAGCGACGCTTCTAGGCAAAGCATTTATCTGACAATGCTAATGCATTTGTTTCAGCTCCGGAATTAATTTTCTGGCAGGAGGGAAGGTCAGGGTGAAACTACAGATATATGAGCCATTTTTTGTCACCTTTATCAAATTACCTCAGGCTGGCCTGTCAGAAGACAGAGGCAATAGCATGCAGAGTAATAAATGTTTACAATGATTACAGTTGCCGGACAGAGTTAATTTCAGCAAATCAGTCGTGTTCATTAATGTCAGGAAACCTTTTCATTTCATGAGCTTTAAAAATGACGCGTGATTATTAGAAGTGATTGCATTTTTTTTTTGTTTAAGGTGATCTCCAGGAAAACAGCTAAATAAACAAATACATACATATATGGAAGTTGTTTTACTTAACATAGGTTTTGTATTTCTGTCCACCCAGTCTTCAGATTAACTCAGCTCTGCCACACATCACAGCCCTGTCTGGCAGGGTAGGAGACCTGATTTTTCTCTGCTATAGTTTAGTAACATTCCCTGGTCTTGGTCCTCTCCCCAGACTGTGACTAAGCAATGAACGGAGAAGCAGAAGTCTGATGAGCTCACCTCTCTGTCTTTCTGCTATCTCCTTCTATCAGCATGTCTATTGTTAGCACTATAACGTACTGGCTCTTCTGCTGTTTTTCGCAACAAGCAACAGGCTACCCTCACACTGCAGGGGTTAACTGCTCGTTTTCCTCTAGGGACTAAAATAGAAAAGTTAGATTCACCTGAACCTCCGGCGCTCCATCCAGCCTCTTCCCTCCTACGCTCCAGCGATGGCATGTCCATCAGCGTCTTCACAACCTATAAACTGTGACTCAAGAATTCTTAGACCGCCGCAGCGAAGGGGTTGAACGCCTGGAACAAGCGATCTAACAGCAAACTGGCCTCCGGGGATTGGGTGAATATAACTTTTTTTTTATTTTTGCTCCTTAGACACAAAGAAAACACTTAACCCTTGTAGTGTGGAGGTAGCCCCACTGCAAATGTTAATAAAAATGTTGCCTGGAGTTCAAATCCAGGTACATACACTGCTTGCAATACATTTATTGATAGAGTGTGTACAGCAATAACATTGTTGCCTGTTTCAACCATAGACACTCAAATTGGGTGAAGAATATCTGTAAGCACTTTAAAACATTAACACTATGGGAACTTCTGTTTGACAAGCTGGCCAACAAAATGACCTAAATGTCATTTGAAGATGTTCTGTAGAAGTGTTTGATTTTTTACATGCATCGGATGAATAATATCAGTAGTCCTGTCAATATATTGCATCATGCAATTCTGTGCATTGAGAATAGGGAGAAGCACAAAAAGCCCTGCCACCTGCATACATTAAAGCGTATCACAGACGACGTCCTCAGGGGGACCTGCAACCCTCATGGTGTGGCAAGTATACACATTTATTTAAAAAACATAGAAAACTTACAGTTTATGATTGAATTATTTCACTTTGGACTATATACACTATTATCACACTTGGACTTTTTTTGGATGGATCACCATTGATTACTGATTTGTGATTTGATTGTGTTATTATTAGAGCTAACACACAGCTACACAGTGTTCTTATTTATCTTATTTAATTGTGATGCACTTTTTGTCGTACTTGAGTTGATAAGGGCATTTTACATGGTGACATTGAGGTCACTTAGTATTCATTGCTTATTTCTCACATAATTTTTGTCTATTCGATTATTTCACCATAATTTTTCTATACACTTTAATATTCCTGAAAGATGGATCACATTTATTACACTTGAGAGATTGAGTACAATTAATATATGTGTTTGCACATGAACCACTTTTAGCGCTGCACATCCATTATTTTATTGTTTTGACCTTAAGGTCCATAGCACAGCAGCTTCCATACCCGATTCTTCCATAATCGCAGATTTCACATTTTCTATAATGCAGAATAAGGCCCAATTTACACCAGATCCATTGCATCCGTTTTCAATAAATGCCAATGCAAGGACATCTTAAAATGAATGGGTGTGTATGGGAGCAGTTCACACCAGTCCCTTGCAATGCGCTGCCCTCCACTGAAAAAAAAAGTAGAACAGGCTCTACTTTTTTTCAGCGCAACGCAACACATTAGACTGGTGTGAACTGCTAAGGCGTGTCACAAGAAGGCAGAACCAATACCTTATATAGCTTAATGTAACAAAAAACACAACGTCACAAAACGCAACATATGTCAACAGACTATGCAAACTCAAGTCAATGTACCTTCACTGACCCCGTTTTTGGTTCTGATTCTGGTGTGAATGCACCTTAACACTTTTGGTAAATATTACCTTTTCGTACATCTGTACATCAGGCCAAAAAAGACGGACAGCTGAGGAGTCCTGACATTCACATAGCTCAGCCATACAGCAGAGCTGTATCTGACAAGGCAGAAGACCTGATATTTCTCGTCCACGGTTCAAGTAGTATTAAACATTATTTTCTAATTTTTCAGTAATGAATTCAGATGAAACAAAATGCCCAGCAAAGTATTTCTTTACATTTTTGGCCAAGCACTACAGTCATTATGTTTCTGAACAGCTCCAACTCAGCCCGGCTTTTCTGAACTTCCTATCCAGTGTAAGGTCACAGGGGAGAGCGGTCTCTGGCAGATGACCATCTACTAGCTTTTAGAAGAGCGGAAAGAGGAGTGGGCAGAAGGAGAGTGACTGGTCCTGCTGTACCTGTGTAAAGCTTACTAGCACACATAAAGGTGGCTCTATAGGACCCTGCAAGGGAAATGAGACACCCTAAAACAGGATATCAGAGCCAGTGATCAGGGGACCAGCTGATTCTGCAGGAAGATAAAACTGTTAAACATCAAGAAGCAGCATCCATTGTAAGTGATTTAATCAGAATCTGAAATAGTTTTAAGACCTTTTAACTCTAACAATATTCACATGATTTGCCCCTCCCGCTTCCCCTGACTGGGCAGTGAAAGGAGAAGCAGCAGACCGATGAGTTCATCTCACCATCACTCATCCTTTCAGCATTCTCCTTGCACTGCACACAACTGATTGGTTTGGCCTGTGTGGATATCGCCCCCACTTTTAGCTTTATAGGGTCTGCAAGAAGCTGATACCAGATCAAATTGACGTAATTAAACAGCTTGAAGTTGCAATAAAAAATACATTTAGTGTTGTAATAATGAAGACAAAGCTGCATTAATTTGAGTCTTTTTTTTCTCTGTCTGGAGTTCAAATAACTCTTTTTTGAAGAAAGTAAAGGTGAAGCAAATATTGTACTAATGAAGTATTTGTTTTATTTTCCAACACAAAGGAGCAAAATAATGGTTGTGCTTGGAGGTTAAGAAAATAATCTTTATTGTGTTGAATCATCTCCATGATAATGAATATCCACAATTGTGTTTGGAGTGTTAAAAGTGTATAATAAAATATGGAAGTAATATTGTCCAGGAATTATTCTTAAAGCGCCTTTAGAGTCTCTACTATTGTATTTTTGTTGTACTGCCCTATAAATATTAGGCAATGGGAATTTTTGAACACAGAGAACTTACACCATTGCGTGTTGATGCCAAATCTGGCCCTGATATCTTGCATCAGAGATCTTTGACAGATCGCTCCACAATGGCTTATAGTCTATCTCTGTCATCTCCTGTCTCTTACTGAATGTACAGCTGAGTGAAATGTATTTTAGTCCCGGCACACAGTACTGAGAGGAGGGAAAGGTCAGAGGCCTGCACTGGGAATTACCTTGACCTTTACAAACACATCCATCACCTGCCCCCTGTAACATGCATCATCCATCGCTCACACTTTAAAGGTCCTCTCATTATTAATGATGGCAAATATAAATTGTCTTTCATGTGGACCAATCTCTGGACTCATATCCTAGGGGTGGCTCACCATTATGGCAGCTTAAAACATTTTTTCTTCATGTCCAATTTAAAATGGCAAGTGTCCCTTACTATACACCTTGGTATTTTACAGGATCTTTTTTTGGGGGGGTGAAAATCGATTGAATTGTATATTCAGTCAGTCAAAGATAAACTCCAGGCAAATGGCTAAATACACAATTGAAATACATATAAGAAAACTTTTTCCCTGCAAAAAGATATATATTGTTGTCCTTCCAGTCTTGAGATTTACAAAGCCATGCCAGACAGCAGAGCCAGCCAGATGACCTCCCTTTTTTCACTACAGTAATACAATACAGTTTGGTAACCTCCCTTCCCCCAGCCAATTACTGGACAGTGGAGAAGCAGCAGCAGACTGATGAGGTCAATTTGTTGCACTACCCTCCTGACAGCATGTTCTTGTCAGCATATGTACATGCAGCACACCTGATTGGCTCCCAGCGCTGTCCCTGCCTTCTAGTCTAATTGCTTCTATGCAGGGGATTGACACCAAGTCCAATTCAAGTACTTACACTGGCACTATTTGAAAATCAGCTTTAAAGTGGTACTAAAGGCTCATTTTTTGACATGTATCTACTGCCAGCAAGCAGTACAGCATGCCCCAACATTTAAACAAAAGTGCACTGTGGCCAAACAATTAAAAATGTACCTGTGTCTGTGCCTCTCTCTCCTGGCTGCAGAGCACAGCTTCCTCAAATGCCTCTGCAGTAGATGATGTGCACGAGAGCATGCGCACTTCATATTACTGGAGGGCAGAGGAGGAGTGAGGCAATGTCAGCAAATGTACGCACGCCAGGAGTGTGCACACAGGACAGACTCCGTGGGACACAGGAAGAAATAGGAGGCACCACAGCAGGGAGAGATGGACAGGGAGATATATATAGGGATGGCCTCATTCACTTGGTAAGTTCTGCAGTACAGGGAGACACAAGAATCACTTTGCAACTTAAATAAGTTTACTAGAACTTGCACTTTGGGACTAGGTTCGGGTACAAAAGGTCGACGTTAAGTAAAAGTACAATTCTTGGAACAACTGCAACAAATGCTAAGGATTTTTTTAGCATTTAGGTCAACAATATTAAGCCCTTTGCATGGATAGCTGCCATCAAGAGCTCATCTATAACAACATCACGAGTACAGGGAGACACAAGAGCCACTTTGCAGCTTAAATAAATCTGTTTACTAGAACTTGTAGTTTGTGACTGGGTTCAGGTACAAAAGGTCGACGTTAGGTGAAAGTACAATTCTTAGAACAGCTGGAACAAATGCTAAGGATTTTTTCAGCACTAAGGTAAACAATGTTAAGACCTTTGCATGGATAACTGCTATCAAGAGCTCATCTATAGGAACATCCCTAGTATAAAACTTCTTAATAAGAAAAACTAGGTAATATTAAATAATGGCACAGGTCTGTGTGTCTCAGGTAATTGTCTTCTTTTTTTTTTACCCCGCCCCAACAATTCCCCGCTCTCATCTGATGGCTAGCCATGTATACTATTTAAAATGACAAGCAAAGTCTATGGATGCAGATATTTCCGGGTACACAGCATGGCATTGGCATTCCCTTCTAGGTTTTCAAGACCCAACAAAAGAAGCTACAGTGATCCACTATGCTGAGCATTCAGGGAAACTTCCCTAGCAACACAGTTTCACAGAACCAGCACCATAATAACTTCTGGAGCAATATACAGAAACTTTATAGAAGATTAGAGAGCCTACACAGATACAAAAACAAAACAGCACAGGAAAAGAGCAGATAAAGTAGGACACCTATACAGACAGCTTAGGCATAGGGGGAAGCACATTCTTTACACGCCGACCATAAAAGCTTGCAAAACGTCAGAGTGAAATCAGAACTCAGATCTGTAAATATTCCTGGTAAGCAACTTTGAAAATATAGAAAACATTAGATCAGCATGATAGCCAGGCAACTAACATTTTCAGAAAACAGGTTAGTAAAGGCAATCTACTCTATACAGGTTTACTTTAAAGTCCAATTGAAGCACCTTTTAATCTTATTTTAGCCCTGTACTATAAATAAGCATGTTATGATTTGTGGCTTATAAATGTCTTAAAATATATTTTTCTCCTAGTGAAAAGTCTGTTTCTTGCTCTACCACTTCAGTGCTCTATGCTGACAGAGCTGAGTAACAGCCACACCCTGCATTAAAAGGATGTATTACAGAGAAGGGGATGAGGAATGTCTGACCAGGTCTGTTACTGAGTGCACTGGGTCAAACTCCGGTGACTATTCAACACATTTATAATTAGACTCCCTGCACAACTATTGTATCTGGAAGGTGAAGCTAAGACTATAAATAGTGCAAAATCTATCTGATTAAACATCTACTTCTATTTCCTCAATTAAGCCTAAACAAAGTGACTGTTGCTTATGTAGTATCCATCTCTCTATTACTTCCCAGAATCCCCCTCTTGCCTGTCTTTAGTAAATAAATAAATCATTGGTGAGCTCACCGTGATCAACTAAAGAAGAACAGCGTGGCCTGCGTTGGGTATTTAGTCTCTAGAGCTTAGCAGCTGAAACACCTCACTGTCCATGTTCTCACCTCTTACACACCAACTGTAAATCAGTACTGCTAGTCCACAATGGACATTTATAGCTTTGCAAATGCTTATACTAACTGTTGAGGGTGGGTGGCTTCAAGGTTGCAGCTATCAATAGTAATTGGCGTTTATTGTGCAAATTTATTCTGTGTCCATTTACAGTTTAAGTTTCTTTAAGCAGAACTTTACATTAAAAAAAATACAAGAATAAAAGTGTGACAATGTGCAGCTTACTAGTCCTTAGATGTAGGTGTTGCATTACTCTCCATTTGGCAGGCAAAACATTTTCAGCAAGTACAGAAAATATCAGTTCATTTCCTCATCACTTCCTGTGGGCTAAACTGAAAGCAAAAATAATCCTAGTGTGATGGATATGAACAAAGATAGACATAATTGAAGTCCAGCCTAGGTGGCAACCATGGCTCCCTCAATAGATACAACAGAATGAGCGAATGTAGATGTAGCCCTTCCAGGGCCGGCCTTAGGGGTGTGCGAGCAGTGCGGCCGCACAGGGCGCCATGGCAACAAGGGCGCCGTGCGGCCGACACAGCTCGTCCTGGGGGCGGCTTCTCTCCCCTTCACCGCTGGGCGCTGGCCATCCGATGACAGCGCTCCCTCGTCCGCCCCCCCCCATCTCGCACAGGGCGCCTAAAGGCCTAAGGCAGGCCCTGAGCCCTTCCACCCTACGTGGAGTGGCAATTTAAATTTAGTGTTGATAGCACTTGTAATCAGTCTGGCTGATGTCTAGTCTGGTATCATTTGGTCATTTCTAGGTGTTCTGCTATTGATTGCACTTACCTGTGAGTGGGGTGTGACCCTGCCACAGAGTGGGGCAGCCAATAGGGGAACATTAGGAGTGGCTATGCCTCACCAGCCAGTCACTAGGAGTTTCATGGCCAGTGGTGCATGCTGGAGAAGTGCTGGGGACTCAGGAATTGCCATGTGCTCAGGGCAGTCTGCCTCTGGGCTTGGCCTGGGAGTGGGATGTACAAAGGCCTTCAGCCTGAAGGAGGCCACATGATGACCCAGGAGGTGTACCAGGCGGTGTAGTAAGGTGAACCAGAGAAGCCCTATAACTGCTGGAGATGCCAGGAAGGCAAGGATGGCATTGACCTTAAGAACAAGCCTGGTGTCTCTCACAAGGAAAGATCTAATTCAGCTGTTGCTCTACTACACAGTGGCATCCTCTGTGCAAAGGAAGTTTTTTTTTTACATTGTGGAATCTGGAAGAGATTGGTGAGTCTGGAGTCTATTGTTGCCATGGATGTCTGACGCCCTATACCCTTTCTCCTAGTTTGGCTGTTCTATGATAAAGCATCTGAAGAGTCCTTAAAGTGACTCACACCCAATGTACTGTTTACATTGGGTGTCAGTGTGTTACTTGAAGGGTCACCAGATGAAAATGAAGGAAATAAGCCTAAAAAAGGCAAACTTAAAGAAGACCCTCATTACTCCCTCCCCCTTCTGTTCATTTTATTTTATTATCTCTGACACTGGGCTCTCTTGAAAAAATATACTCAACCACCTAATGAATCCAGCCTTGTCCTGCTGGGAGCCGCTGCTCTGCTCAGGTGGGGTCCTGCACCATCATCTTCCTCCTCTCAGGAGCTGGATGTCTCTTCTGAGTTCAGACAGCCAGCTACTAATGGATCCCCCCTCTACTCCTGCAGCCTTCTAGGATATGTGATGTGGATATCTCAGGAGGCTGTGGGTTTGAGAATGGGTAGGGGGTCGAAATAACAATGTTAAGAGCCCCCCTTCCCGGGGGAGCCAGTGAGGTAAAGTGAAGGTCTGCTTTAATGCAACCACTTCATCTATGGACTGGTAAGCTGCAATATAAGAAATTCTTGTTTTGGGGTTTAGAAACTCTTTAAAACGTCACAAGAAGGAATTCCCTCTTTACGTATTTAATCTCTTTAAAGTAAGCTAACATTTTTATAAACAGCCAATATAACTGTATGATGCTTATGTGCCACAAAACAGTCTACAAACAAAGGGCATCCTTAAAAATAAGCATCAGGTATAATTGGCAATTATCTGCATGAAATGCAAGAGAGGGAGAAAAAATATTTTCCAAAATATACATGTCTAAAATGCCTGGGGACTGAGCTTTTAAAAATCCAGAGAGGTATAATCCTCCCAACCAGAACAGACATTGCCCTGCATACATCATTTAAATCAGCCTGCACAAGAAATATGATGTTTCAATCAATCAGTGCCTGGTTAATGATTCAAAGGCCTAACTTGTCTTGAACACAAGCTCTTTGGGAATATTACAGAGAATCCATCTCCTTTCAAAAGCTTAAATAGAACTTTATTTCAAACACTTAGAAAAAACTTTAGCCCGCTCTCCCACAAAGCTTAAACAGATGCCCAGAGGGCTCCATATGTTAAATATTTTGAAGGATTTTCATTTAAGGAACAAGAAAGTTTTCTCGAGGTTTAAAAAAAAACCATTTCCTGCATTACCAGGCAGAATGGAAATGAGTAAAGATTGGTTCCCTCCAGTAATAAAGAGGAGCCCTACTCAAAAAAGTGTCTTTTTATGTAATTATTTTAACCACTGTCTGCCCGAAAAATCTTTTCTGATTATGCACCTTATTAGTATCTTCAACATAGAGTAGATTCTACCTGGAGCAACTCGATTTTTTAAGCTACAGTTGTTGCTCAAGGGCAGGCATTCCAAACTATTGATTTGGGGGTTCATGCAGTCCTCTTAGGCTCCCTTCACACTTGCAGGGTCTGATGTAGTGTGTTAAAGCAGAACTACACCCTCCTATGCTTTACAACCACGGAAGGTGCAAATTTAGCCTCTATTTGGATTGTAGTTGCCATGGTGCTACACATGTGGTCAGCTATGACACCAGCCATTTGATAGCTTAAAAGTTCAGTCAAAAGGACTGAAATAAGAACACTGGCAACCTTGACAGTTGGCCTGCCTTAAAAGTAACTGTTTTTGGAGACAGTTAAATTGGTGGTTCAAGTCCCTCCTTAATATATATTATGTTGTGCGTTAATGTGTGTTGCGTTAAGGCCTTGGTTCTCAACTGGTGGGTCGTGACCAAAAAGTGGATCATGACCACGTGTTTAGTAGGTCACCGCATGCCTTCCACTTTTCTAGGTGAGAGGCTCCTCTGCCTCCCCCTAGTGCAGCACTGTCAGTTCTCGCACCAAGCAGCTATTCAAAATATGCTGCCCGACGCCGAGTGTCAACTTGAGGTGGGATGGAGATCCATCCATATGTGCATTGCTTACAGCTCCCTTGCATGTCCTCTATAGTGTGCCATGATGACATCACATTCTGGCTCCCGGCATCTCTACAGTGAGCACACCGGAGCTGTACAAGCAATGCACATATGGATGGAGCTCCGTCACAGCACAGCAGCCCACACTGGACCCCAGGCTGAGGATCCACTCCAGTTGTCATAAGGTAGGGAACCATGCGATTAACACACTGTACCATATAATCGCACTTACCCTGCATTCTGGTGTGAGAGGTGTGTTGTGTTGCCATTCATTCAAATGGTACCCCAAACGCACCTCCCACCCAAAATTCATTCACCCGTACCGGAAAGCACGGTATCCTAATGTCGTGCATTCCATGGCAGTGTGACTTGGGTTGCGACTTAATGACCAAGGACAAATGTAGGTCCTGAGGTTACACAGGTTGAGAACCACTGCGTTAAGGCAACCATCACAATGGAGCTAAAATTGGACTTGTGCTACCATGAGTGTCCCTAGTCTTTTTGGAGCTGGGTGGGATACCCTTTAAAGATTTGAACTACGGTAAGTAAAACTCTAACCTGTTCTGTAGGTCTTCACAATTTTCCATAAAATGTTTTTTTTGTGCAACTTTATAGTTAGAGGTTGGAAGTGTGTGATTATCTAAATATACAAAATGGTTTACTAAATATTTATAGAAATTACGGCCAAAAGAAAAAAGAAAAGCAACATTGTTTTACAATAATAGGCAACCTAAAGTCCAGCCCTAACGTTTTATGTGAAAGCCTACTAAAGTGCCTCTTAAAATAACTGTGCAAATGGTGACTGTGTAAAATAGGCACCCCACCCCAACCCACATCCCAGAATGCAATATTGATGCCTCAATCATTGTTGTATGATGTTTAAATTGTGTCTATGTTCTGACTTGGTATTTGCAACTTGGGGGCTCCAGGGACAGACCTAAAATGTATTGTAACATGTGACACCTCACAGGGCTTGCTTTTCTACTGTATACAAAATTATGCTTTTTATAAGAGAGGTTTATTTTTTATGTATTAAAGTTGTTGATCCACATAATAATAACAACAACAACAACAACAACAACAACAAAGTAGCCATAATAGAACAAGTAAACCAAAAAAATATTAATTGAGCAACCTGTCCTCAACTGGAGAGCAAATTAAAAACCTTATGACATAATTACATTCATAGTATGATATTAAAAAAGCACCTAAAAGGAAAGGTAAGGGCACAACACAAGTAGAGTTAAAGTGTATTTAAACCCCAAAACAAAAATGTTATATATTGCAGTTTACCAGTCCTTAGATGTGGTGGCCGCATTCGTTTTCTTTTTTTCTGGCTTTTTTGTTTCTTGTCTTTACCTGGTAATCTAGCCAGTAACACACTTTCTGTCTTAGGGTGACTATATTCTATGGAGGAGCAACGAAGCACAAGTTAAACTAATCAGAACTCCAGCTAAAACTTTTAAAAGTGTAGTTCAACTTTTGCAGTCAATTTGGGATAACACCTATTTTATATTTGTTACATGTTCACTTTAACTTCGCATAAGCTCAAAAAATATTTTAAAAAATGCTTCTTGCAGTTTAAAGTGCTTTTGCTTTGGTTAAGGTTTCTTGGCTTCTTAATGGTTAACATTTCAACATGCTTCTCCTTCTTTGTTAAGTTAGGAGGGGCTATGAGGGGTTTGTTCGGTATAATTTGTAAAGTAGATTTGAACATTGCCTGTCCTAACAAAATGGTAAAGTCTTAAAAGCCTTGCTTTAGCATTAAAATTAATGTTAGAAGTAATTGGGAAAAATACAATCCACACAGTTCTGTCCTAAGTCCTTCTACATAGACAGATCACTGTGCCGGTGCTCAAAATGACCTAGAATCAGCCATGTTGCCTGCTGCAACAAAACATCTAAAAGGTAAGAAATGTTTTTTTTTTTTTAAATACTTTTCGGTATACTGTGTGAATGGGAACATATAACAAACAAATAGCGGGGTTTCCTCAAATATAACTACAAAAGTGGGAATACACTTAGCAGTTACAGAAACAGTTTTTGTGGGGGGATAAAGGTTTTACATAAATGAACAAAAGCTGACCATTGTAAGCACACCTGTTGGTGTTCAGTGATTTGTCTCAAACCTTTATTTGCCACTTTGGCTGGACAGCTTGGTCTGTTAAAGGAAGTTGAAATATAACAGACTTACTGCCCGGACCACTGGGTGAAAATAAAAGAAAAAAAAAGCCTAAAAAGAAAAATAATGCAGCCAATACATCTAAGGACAGATACACTTCAATATATTCCATTTTCGCTTTTAGTCTTAGATATACTTAATGAAATGAAATAATGTCAAGTAAGATTTGATTGCATTATCAAAAAGAATGTATTTAGTATGTATCCTATTACAATGCTGATGTTATAACAGGATAGTATATATAATATATATAGATATTAGGGATGCACCGATACCACTTTTTTAAGGCTGAGTACGAGTACCGATACTTTATTCCAAGTACTCGCCGATACCAATTACCGATACTTTTTCTTAAAGGGACAGGTCACATTTTTTCTAAAGCAATAAAAAATCATGATTTTAGAGATATCAGTAACCATACATAGACAAGTTGGAGGTGCTATGTATGTATTTCTAGGGTATAGAGTTCTTCTTGAATGCTGCTTCTATTTTGCATGATGATTCCCATCGTTCCAATCACTCCTCTCTTTTACGACCTTTGTGTCTGCAGTTATGTTTAAATGGCATTCAACCGATAAATATATAAATGTAAAAATGATAGTGAATATGCTGGAGTTTACAGCATGCAAAACAATTATGAGCGGAAGTCTCCTTGCCATGTCTTCAGTGCATTGTTAAAAGCTGCTTTTATGTAACATTAACACAACAGGGTAGCAGGTGCAATACCAAGAACTGCGTTATATTTATGTGGGCTCTTCTTCCCACTGAGATATTTAACCCTAATTAATATACTTTGGGGAAGAAACTGGCTTAGCATTCAGAGTTCTCTTCAAGAAGAGTACAGGATTGCCAGCCATTCAACAATGTACTGACAGACAGAAAATATGCAAATACTGTAATTAAAATGAACTCCAGGAAATCATCTAAATACTCAATTGAAATATATTTATAGCAGCCGTTTTATCTGACTAAGGATTTGTATTTCTGTGCATTCAGTCTTGAGATTAACACAGCTCTGCCTGACAGTGCAGCTACATTGGTGCCCTCCATTTTTATTCTCTGCCTTTAAAGCTGAACTCAAGGTTGATGCAAAATACACAATTAACGCAGCTCTTTTTATGTCAATGCATCATAATTGTTTAGGGAAGCATTTGAAATATATGTATCAGCCTTTTGAAATCTCCTATACAGCAGTGTTCAGACTGGGAAAGGGAAAAACAGCACAAGGAACCAATCAGTTGTGCTGCAGTGCTCATGTGCTAACTAGGAGCATGATGATGGGAGTTGAGAACAGAGTAAAGGTGCCCATACACCTTACGAATATCGGACAAATTTCGTTTGCGATTGCGTTTTCGTCCGATATTTGTAAGGTTGATGGGCGGTGTACAACCGCAAATACTGTACAAACGTACGACGTTTGTCTTTCCAGCAGGTTAAAAAACTTCTGTTGAATCGTACGATTTTCACAAGGTTGGTGGTGTTGCCGTACGTCACAATTCGTACGATTAACACTGCTCATGCACAAACGAAAATCTGTGCGGTCGATTAGCACAACTCATCCAGGTGATCTCTGCTAAGGGCCGCTAATTGAACCGTGTGATAATCGGGGCAGGATGGGGCCGTTCGATCCGTCCGATGATTGCAAGGTCTATGGGCACCTTAACAGGTGAGCCGATAAGGTTGCTTCTTCTCCTTTCACTGTCCAGTCACAGGCTAAGGAAAGAACAACTGTAGCAGTAAAAATAAATACATAAATCACTAATTGCTTTGCTGTTTGCAGAACTGTGTAATGTTCAGAACGGGATGGCCAGTAATACACTTCCTGCGGCATGTAAAACAGCACCAGTAAAATGTGTTTCAACTGCATTTATAGCTGGAACTCAGTTTTAAATAACAAATAGAATAATAAAAAGCAGCAGAAGACTAATGAGCTTTTCACTCTGCTCATTCTGCTGACAGCACATCTGATTGGCTCCTACTGTTGCCCCTCCCTCTTTCAGTATATATTCTACTGTACAAGGGATTACATGGAGGTTGATAATTACAATCAGGTACCTTTTGCAATTAAAGTGACATTAAAGGCAAAATCCCTCCCCAATGCTAGCGTAAGGAGTTACCTTAAATGAGGCCTCTTGATCCGATCCTCTTCTTCCTTCCAGTAGTTTTCAGGAGTCCCTCCAGCGTTGGCGGCGGTCTCTGATAAAGCGCTGACTCCTGTCTCCTCCTGTCCCACAGAGTCTGTGCGGGTGCACGCTGCTACATACCTTGTAACTTACTCTGTGTCTCTCCTCTTCTCCCGGCCGCAGATCTGTACTGCGCATGTGCCCGTCCCATGATCCTTTGTGGCCGCCCGAGAATATTCAGATCTTCGAACGAGAGCGCACGGCAGGGACACAGGTACGTTTTAACCCTTTGTAAACTTTTTAAATGCTTTTGCATATAGCAAAACTTGCTAGCAGTAGATATAAGCAAAAAAACCCGCTGAGGTTTTAAAAATCCTTTTTAACCACTTCCGGGCCGGCCGTAGTAAAAAAACGGCCGTCTCCCGACGCATGTAAACATGCGTCGGGGGGCTCATACGTGCAAAAAAGACGATTGCGCCCATTACGCCGCACATGTTACATATCGCCGCGAACGCCGCAGTGAGAGCAATAAGTCTAGGGCCATCAATCACTGATAACACTAAACTGATGAGCGGTAAAAGCTTTTAAAGTGTCGCCTATGGCCAGTTTTGGGTATGGTAGTTCTCTGCGATTTCGCGGATGCGCGCAATTTTAAAGCTTGACATGTTTGGTGTCTATTTACCCGACGTGACCCCGACTTTTATATCTTACCAAAAAACTGGGTAATAATAAATGTTTCCTAACATAATGTAAAAAAAAAAACTTTTTTTTCAGAATTTTCTGCAATTTTTCCTAATTATCATAAAAATAAAAACCCCAGTGGTGTTTAAATACCACCAAAAGAAAGCTCTATCTCTCCCCAAAAAATGGTATAAAATTCATTTCAGTACAGCGTTGCATGACGGAATAAATGTCAGTCAAAGTACCACAGCGCTGAATACTGAAAAATGGCCTGGCCAGGAAGGGGGTCTAAACACCTGGTCTTGAAGTAGTTAAATACATTTAATTATTTATTGAAGTGAATACATAACGTCAGTAATTGTTGCTGGGTTCAGCTTTAGCGCTGTATATAAAGTCAGCGGAAATAATAATAAAAAAAAAAAGAATATTTTTTTACAAAGCAAGTACAGTGTTTGCACCATGTTATTCAGATTCATGCTTTTATATATTTAGATATTTTTTGTTTTCCCAAACAGGGAAGTGTTTGATGCAAACCTGTCCAAGCATAAAAATTAGATTTCCCTTTAGGTTCCTGCAGGCAACTTTAGGGCACATGAAAATTTTAAAAGCAGAAAAGATAAGGAACAAAGTCATACACCAATGAATGGAACCTGCATTCACCTGCTTCTTTATGTCTCGCTAAATCTCCAAAGTGTGAAGAGCAATAAACATCCTAAGTCTTCTTCTGTATGTTTCCACTGTAAAGAAGAATTCCAGCCATGTTAAAAATTAACGCTTGCAGTGCTCATTTTGGTCTTGCGTGTAAAATATAGCAGATGCACCTGATCCTTGGTCCAATGACCTTCCGCTCTGGCTGTAGAATGTCTCTCGGCGTCCCCATATTCAATGCAAGTCAATGGACATAATGACATCACAGATCCTTAGACTGCTCCAAGGAGAAGAGGCTCCAGGGACTGGCCTAGCAGGCACATGTGACTGAGGATCCGGTGAGTATATCTTTTTTATTTCAGAACCTAGACCAAAATGGGCATTTAACCCTTGCAGCGCAGAGTTAGCCCTACTAAACATTTTTTACATGCCTGGAGTTCTTTTTTAAAGCCTATCACTAACCAAAACTTTTATTGTTATTTTTTAAACAGAGAAAGAGATGGAACATACCTCTATCAGTTTCCAATTTTGCTGCCTTTGACACATTGGTTAGTAGGGATGTCATTGACCAAATATGGTCATGTGGCAATATATAGCCATGATATCACCTCACCACCAATGCCCCAACCGCAGTTGTACAAACCAGCACTGACAGCTTCCTTCCAGGTTCAGATAAAATCAGATTTGGACCGTACCTGAGCTTATCCCTGTTGGGGAACTTTCTCTTTGCTTCCTGTTACAGAGACACAGGAAGCAAGAGGAATCTCTTAAATGTGAAAAAAATCGCCTCTTAGACAGTTTTAGCTGGAAAATGTGTCCCCATTGGAAGGATACCACTTACCTTCTGTAGAAGCCTTACATTTTGGATTTCCTTTCAGTAACAATGGTCAGGCAAGAAAAGAGGGTGAATATTCCCTTGTGGAATCACAGGCAAGTAATAACCTGGCCACGGGAGAAGAGAAAGGGGACCCTGCAATGTCATGTGACCGTCCAGACGAGAAATAGGAGAAAAGATATGTATCAAACATTCAGCTTCAGAATGGGGGTGCTCCATTGGGAAAGAATGATTTTACATACAATATAATATATATATATATAT
>NW_017306374.1:1823381-1824207 GCF_000935625.1 Nanorana parkeri
TGGTATAATATTCATGCAGAAGAATCAGTTTTATACACTTTCGCCACTTTTTATATTGGGTATAGATATTGGCTCGACACCAGTCCATGTGTTTTAATTCCTCCAGATATGTGTGACCAGAGTGTGGACTCTGGTGGCCAATCTGATTCCAATGATCATATTTTTAGTACAGTTTGGAAGATAAAAATAAATACATGTCAACTGATTCCGCTATCCTGACTTTTTTAAGGCCCCATGCACATGGGTACATTTAGGGACACCTGATCTTTTTCCATGATCAGGATACACAGCTGGCATGTACACCTGTAGACATAAATGGCTGTATGTGTATATACGCAGGTGCTCATGTAAACCCGCATATAGTGTATAGATGTATTTTGTGCTCGGGGAAATACATCCATATTCTAAATGTGAGGCTATGCCGGCATCTACCCGCATGCAGCCATGCACAGTCGTCCATGTCTATGCGTGGCTGTATGTAGCAACTGTGTATGCTGGGCACAGAAAAAAGGCAGAATTTACATTGTATGCACCTAAATGCTCTTTTGTGAATGGTGCCTAATACTTACTGTAAAGAAACATTTGTACATACAAATAACAATGTTTAAACATTGGCATACACCATTAAATTGTCTAACTTACTGGGCCATTGTGCATTTCCAGGATCAGTTGTTTCACTGCATAGAGAGTTGGGTGAGCCCATGGAGAGGGGTCCTGCCAGTGTCTGTTCAGATCAAAACCCATCAGAGAGCACCTGTAATAAAAAGGAAAAAAAAAACAAGTAATACTGTTTTACTGTTAAGAATTAGGAAACTATATATATATA
>NW_017306374.1:1824300-1872950 GCF_000935625.1 Nanorana parkeri
ATATATATAATTAGTATAGCATAAAGGAAAACTGGAGCAAAAGGCAAAACAAAATCCCCAAAGTAGCATATATGCTAATACTGTATTCATTTCTCTAGTACCTTTCAGCCTTAGAATGTGAGCTGTCCATGGTGCTGATTAGGGGTGAGATTCGGGTTTGTCGCTACCACAGGCTCACATTGAATCCCTGAGTTTCGAATAATGCATGAATCACAAACGTTTGAATGCAGAGTTTGAAGGTTTGCCACTAGAACTAAAGAACAAGTTATAATGCAGTGCATAGTCATTTTCCTGGTCAGCTGAGACACAAGAACAGATAGTTTGAAAGAATGGATAAAAGGGTGGTATCACAGCAGCTATATACTGACAATTCTGTGTAGCAAATAAATTATATATATTTAAAAAAACTGGAGCATCACCTAACAAAACAATTGCAACTTAAGAAGTCCCCATGACCACTTCTTCAAGAAGCGACAGTTCAGCTTTTTGCCTGGAGTTACGCGTCTTCTTCAAGTCTATTTAACGTCTTTTATGAACAACATTACACTAGCAACATAAATGTGGTGCACAATGCGTCAAATATTTTCCGTGCAAGTTCAAACAATTGCTATAATAAATTCCCCCCACTGTATTTTTGGAATTCCTTCCATATCGTAAAATGTTCAGTGTTCAGTGTTCTAGTCTAGACACGTTTGCCAGACACCGTAGCCAGGTCCTGGTCTTTTTTATTTCCACTGTGGTCAAACAATACAGCTTGGTCAAAACTGTGTTTGGATAGTGAAAGCAACAACAGTTTATTAATGAGATCATTTATGTGATCTCTCATCCAATCAGAAAGCTTCATGTAGATTTGCACTGCAGTACTGTGCAATGTAGCAGAGCCTGACTGGCTAATATATTGCCACTTCCTCTTACATTCTAAATGAGGATGTGCAGAGGATTACAGGAAACTGATACAAGATCAAATCAAGGTACAAATCAATTTGTGTTTAATGCATACACATCTGCATGAAATAGAGATCTTTTCTCTCACTCCACTTACATTTTAGAGAGACCCTGTCACCTAAAAAAAAAACATGTGATAAGCATATAATGCAGGGACCCAGAGGTGCCTTACATATGTGCAGCAGTTCTCAATCTCCTAACCAACAGGGGATAACACATTTTGGTTTAAGAGAACCTGTCAAAGCGAAAACCATCTATGTGAGGGACGCCATTCACAGGTTTAACTTCCCCACCCTGGAACTTGTATGTGTCCATACTAAAAGCTTCTCTTGTACGTTTCTCTGTGAAACTGGTTTCTTTTAGGGCCGCACATACAGTAGGTGGCAGAACAAGAAGAAATCAAATCCTGGATCAAAAGAAAAAGCTACCAGCATGCCAGGGAAAGAAAAGTACCATTTATTAAATCTTCTCAACAATGGAAATCTCTGTGGATACAAAGTTGGCAAAGTGACACTTATCATCTGAGGCTTGAGTGTGCCTCTGAAGACCAGAAATACATCAATCATATGACTGAGATAGGCTCCCAAGATGGAGCGCCATTCACCACACACAAAATCCCTGGATTTCTGCTGCTATGTAGATTTATTATCTGTAACTCCTATGTGTTGGTTATATGCGTAGCAAAGTCTTATAATTTAATTTTTCCTGCAGTGTCTAATATATGATGTTCATACAGCTTATTTACACTGAAAGAAAATCATTTTTATAGCTCTACCCACTTGGTGAATACTTGTTAAAGCTGAACTCCAGGTAAGTAATACAAGATCACCATTTATTACAGGATTCACAGTAGATATATATAGAATAAGAAAGGTATCATTGCACACTGCAATACTGCATTTTTGTCTTTTTTGACATCTTGTCTACTGGACTAATACGGCTTACCGATTTATATTGCACTATATATATATATCTGGACTCGTGCTGGGAAGGATAGCTATGGCAGTCAATCAGGACTATGTTTTAAGCTAACCATACACTTACAGATTTTGTTTGTTCAGCCTTAGGGCTAAGCTAATTAAATCTGCCAGATTCCCCCATCCACGCCAAGCAGAGGGATGGAAAAATCTTCCCCACTGGATTGTTGTATTCTGACTTTGACTACATCTGATTGATTGAAGTCACTGTTTGGCTGACAATTTTCAACCCGACTCCTTTAAGAAAAGTTGATTAAATGATCGACTTTTGTTGAGCCGAGTGGCAGGGCCACAAAATTCTCAAATTTCAGCCTAGTCGTTGGGACTTGGCTGACATTCAAACAGTGTATAGGGAACTTTGGTTAGTTAAACCATACGTTATAGTTTGGAAAAAATTTTTACACACTACGATGTCCAGGCAGAGACAGGTCAAGAAGTACTTGAAATAAATTGTACTACACCTAGAGTACTTTGTAAACACTGGTGTTCTGTCGAGGTGGCCAACTCGTCGAGATCTCCAACTAGTGACGTCACAACCGTTGTAGATGTCGAGTGCGCGTGCGCCAGCCATCACAGTTTTTGCAATCCGCATTGACTTCTTGACTTACCGTAGGTGCGTCTGTGTGGCTTCAAAATTGTCATTGAGTTCTCCAACTCCCATCGGTGCTTGTGGCATCAGGTGCACGAGCAGGCGCACTGCCGCAGATTGGTTGCGCAGGCGCACGTGGGAGTTGGAGTTCTCGACGAGTTGGAGAATTCGATAGAACACCGGCTTTTATAAAGCGTTCCATTGTTTACTGAAGTTGATAATGCAGCCTAAGACACATTTTGCTTGTTCTCAATTGAAGCGATGAACCTTTATTTCTTCCCATCTTTAAATATAAATATAGTTACAGAGTAATTCTACATTTCACAGTGCCATGGCTACCACTAATGATATCTGCAGTAGTAGTTCTCACAGCGTAAAAGCAAAATAATATAAAACTTTGCACTGATATTAAGAAAAACACACTTCTCGAAAGGTCGCCAAATACGACTTCATGCAGATGTTGGAAAATGCTTATCGGAGACAAGTGTCACAGCTGTTCTAGTTTGTAAGATTACAAAAAAGGAAAACATCATAAGAAATATTGATGGGGGCTAACTGTACAGACGAGGATAGAACATGAAAACACAATTATCAAACGTTGCCACTTACACTCGCATTTATGGCATGATTCCACCAAAACTTTTCTATAGTATGTAGTGGGAGAGCGGTTTAGATCGCTAAATATAACCTGTTAACAGTTTTGTCTTAGTTCCCTCAGCTGGGAATATTGCTAATATGCAAATTATCGGATCTCCTGATGCCAACACCAAGAGAAATATTTTTATGTGTGACTCCCCCCCTCCCCTCCCCCCAAATGAAATGCTGAGTTAGTTAAAAAGCCCCATAATCTTAATGGCCCAAATACTCACTTAAATACATGGTCGCATGACATGGCGGGTTCCAAGTCTTCTATGTTCTTTGCTGTAGGGGGTGTCCTTCCTCATGTGCCTATGTCACTGCCTGGTGACAAAGACACATCTTATTGGCTGTCCAGCAGCAGGGTCCTCTCAGGATCCATAAGACCTCAGCGGCAAGGTATTATCTTGAAGAGGGGGTCAGGGCACAGACCCCTAGTGAGAATAAAAAATGCATCTGTAGCTTTTTTTTTTTATTTGAATAATTGCATAATGGGTGGGAGGGACAGGGGGAGGGGAAGCTTTGCCTGGAGATGGCTTTAAAGACAAACTGAAGTCACAGAAATAGATATTTAGACAATTAGTTGTTGTACTAGCAACCTCTAATTTGATAGACTTACGCCCATTTTCCTGATCCAACAGTTGTGCAGGGTGTCAAGAAATTGAGAAATTTGACAACACAGTCCAATGGGCACCAGATTCAGATCTTGTACACTCAGTAATCAGCACTCAGTAACAGACCTATTTTGACACACTCCCTCTCTGGCTCTGCAATACAAGTCTGGGTGGGGGCACTTATGCTTATAAGGGATGTTACTGCTATCGCTCTGAAGTGAGAGAGCAGAAAATAAAAGGGTTTTTAAGACATTTCTAGGACTATGAGACATGAGACTTCAAATGGACTTTAAGGACAGGTTCACACCTGCGCGATCAGTGACCGCGCGGTCATGGATTCGCCCATTACCGTCAATCGTGCTGGAGGTGCCATTATTTTCTAATGGTACCCCAATCGCACCAGGTGCCTGCATCTCTTGCATTGAATTAAATATGAATTCTGCTTTCTATGGTGTCATTGCCATACTTTTTTTAGTAGCACATAAAAAACTAAAACAGCTCTCGTAGCAGATGCTTTGCTGAATCAATGACAATCAAACCCAGCATGTCTCCTCGCTCCAGCGATGGTATGTCCCTCAGCGTCCTCATGTTCTATACACTGTATATAATGTGATAAACAACAAACAGAAAAAGAGCACAGCGCTCTCTTAGGAATGTGGGGTCTGTGTGGGTGCAAATGATCTGGATTGCTGCTCTAAGAACAGGGGGAGAAACCTGTGAACTGAGAAAAAGGAGAGCGCAAATCCTGTGAGAATCCCCTCACATTCCCAGGATTTGCGCTCTAGTTTTCCCCCTCCTTTTTGTATATAATGTGATGACTCACAGGACCTTACACTACTGGAGCAAAGGTGGAGAGAGGCTGGGGGGAGTGGTCTAAGAGCAAGTGGGGATCTAGGTTCGGGTGAGTATAACTTTGTTATTTTAGCTCCCTAGACAAAACCAGACAAAAACAGATTTGATTTGCTCGGAGTTCTGCTTTATAGAAAAGAGCCCTAGGCTAAGTCTAAAGTTAAAGAAAAAAACATCTGGTTCCGTATCTGGAATAAATACACAAAGTACACCAAGATTCGAGGTAACAATACACATGGCGCTTGTGTTTAGACAATATTTGTTTAGCCTGGATTCCAGCTTTAAACACAACTTACGGCTTTTAGCATAACTGATTATTATAATCAGAGACATAGCGGGTTGCATGCATCCAACATCAGGCAGCAGTACAGTAAATATGCAATATAATTGATGTGTGTCATAGTAATGTGGTTTACAAACCCCCCCCCCAGTGCCAGGGACTGCATACTTCAGTTGGAAGAGAACATTTACTTTTACAGTTATATTCCTTATACAATAAAACCAAAATGATGGAAAAAGAAAAAAACTAATAAAACTAGAACAATAGAAAAAGAGGGGAAAGCCATTTAACACAACATAAAAGTTGAAGAAGGAACAGTTTTGACATTCCAATGGTGTTTTTCCACAGCTGTCACCCAGGGGCCTTAGCATTAAAACTCTGTTGCTTGTGATAAGGTCATAGACCAGGAGATAGCTCGGTGTACAAGCTGAATAGAAAAACATAAATAATTTCACCCAAAGGTAACATACATAATCCTCAAGCGTAGTGCTCGACGTTCTGGCACACCTGAGAGGTGGATGGGACCGACGATTGACAAGTCATTAGAGTGGAGAGATGATTACTGAGTGACTCCTTTGTGACCTTTGACATGGCATCTGAGATTGTTAAAGAAAAAATTCCACCATTTAGTCACTGATCGCAGATGGGAAGGTTTTTTAAAAGTCATTTCAAAAAGTGCAGAATGGCCCCTACCTCTGCATTCTTCACAAGAATTCAGGACAAGAAGCCTGGTATATACACAAATTAGGTATGAGAAAATTACTGCTACCTGCTGCAACCCTGTGTCCTGTAGGGATGTAGGGGTCAGAGTATTGGAGCCAGGGCATGCAGCAGAGGATAAAGGCATTGAACAATCCAGAAATGTCAAATGCTGAAGAGTCTGGCTGAGGTTGCAGTGCTGAAACAAAGGAACAGTAGAAGACACCAGTGGCGTACCTTATGAACATAGGGGCCCCTTAGGAAAAATGTTTCTTGCCCCCCCACTACCCCCCTTTAGAAGCCCATGACCACCCCCCCCGTACACTGTTGTCTGTATACACACTGATCTATATATACACAGTGGGGAGTATAGCGCACTTGGATCTATATATACACAGTGGGGAGTATAGCGCATATGGATCTATATATACACAGTGGGGAGTATAGCGCATATGGATCTATATATACACAATGGGAAGTATAGCGCACATGAATCTATATATACACAGTGGGGAGTATAGCGCATATGGATCTCTATATACACAGTGGGAAGTATAGCGCACAGTGATCTCTATATACACAATGAGGAGTATAGCACACAATGATCTCCCCATACACACTGATCTCTATATACACAGTGGGAAGTATAGCGCACAGTGATCTCTATATACACAGTGAGTTATATAGCACACAATGATCTCCACATACACACTGATCTCTATATACACAGTGGGAAGTAAAGCACACAGTGATCTCTATATACACTGATCTATATATCTGTTGATCCATATATACACAGAGATCTCTATGTATAAAGGAATCGCCGAATGGGGCCAGTTCTGATTGGCTCTCCGTACAATCCGAATTCTATACTCGGCTACATTGCATCTCTCACCTGCTCTCCTCCTTCTGCCTCTTCATTCTTCTCCATCTCCACATCTCCTCCACTTCTTCCGGTGCCTAAGCACTGCCTGCCCGGCTCTTCTCTCTCCTCTCCCGCCACCTGTTACTAGGGATGCGGCCCAGAGTCTGAGCAGAAACCTGTCAGATCCCACCACCCCGCGTAGAATCCTATCGGGTGATGATGTAACAGGTAGTAGCAAAATCTGCTATTTGCTATAGGAGCAAAGCAAAAGAAATAGAAAGCTTTAGAGGGGGAAAATGAGGTTTCGGGATATATGGGTAAAGCTTGGACATGCACCATAATGGTAACTGACGCCACGTGATGCCACAACTTGTTCTGCCCCTTTGATGAGTTGTCATTTTGCGGCTGGTGTTTGTCGGGATCGGTCGTGGTGGCAGGCAGCGGGAATTTTTTTTCTTTCGGCAAGTCAGCAGCTGTTGTCCTTCGTGAATGACGAGGATCTACATCGCTGGGTGACGTGATTGATGTGTGGAGTACATTGATGGACACTTTTTTTGTTCTAAATAAAGGATTTTTTACAGTGTTGTGTGTTTACTTACTATTTTACTACTACTTTACCACCAGGCCAGGGTGATGGGGAAGAGGCCTTTGTCCTCTCCATGTTAAGAGCTTGTGGCTTGGTACGGTGCAGGAACCCTGGTAAGGGATTTTAGAGGGGACTCCACACTTTTTTTTGTTTTTTTTGGCTAAAATTCCTACCAGATCTAAATGGTGTGCTACGAATTCAGGAGGGACTCCATGCTGGGTTTTTGTTTTTATTTTGAAATTTAATACCACAAGTTAATTCTGCTTGACATTCAGAAAAAATTTCGGATGCATCTGAATTTTGTTATTGGAAAATTCTGATACGTTCGGATTCGTTATTTCTTTAATTCAGAATTTTGGATTGATCCAAATGTCCGAATATGCCGATATTCCTAAAATGTCCATTCAAGATTAAACAAAATCGAACATAACTAATGTTTAGCATTGGAGCAGTGCAGCCTTAGAAGTGTAACTGGCAGTAGCTTTGGGGGAAAAAAAATTGAATATATTCTACTATCCATGAATGTGGTAATAGGTTCACATAATTTTGGTAATACGGGTTACCCATCCAAAATGACTTTCCACTCGCTATACTAAAAAAATTAAACCTGAAATCTAATTGGTTGCTATGTTACTGCATTAAAAACATCACCGTTGCTCTTTGTACTGCATTATGTCAAATTTACCATGAAGGGGAATGAGGGTGTTCTCCAATATTTAAACACTTCATTCCTCCAAAAAAAGAAAATGAATAATGAAATGCTTTTCTGCTTTATAATTAACCTCAGCGGGGTTACATACATATTTAAATCTTGTTATCATAGTGTGTACGGTACTTTCAGAAGACAAAAGATTCTAAAACTGATACTTCCATGCCAATATGTAATTCCAGTTTTATATTGTATTTGCTTTGAAGAAACTTTATCAGATAAGCCCCAATGTGTGCAATACCGGTACACACAATATAGAACAGAAATAACAATTACTCACCACACTCTCCTTGAATACAAAGTATAAAGAATCTGCATTCCAGGCTGCCAGGTTCTAAAATAAAATCATTTTAAAGGGAAACTGTTTTCAGTAACAAGTAAAAAATAATGGGATGCGTTAAAAATGACAGTGATGGAAAGGATCATGCTAAAGGCAAACACACCCGAATAATTGGTTCACGTATGTAAGAAATGTCATGCACGCACTATGAAATCATTGGCAGCTACCTAAAATCATAATACTGAGCTGCCACATGCTAACCTAAAGTATTATTAAAGCCTCACAGTTTTTTATTATAATTGCATTTGTATTTGTCAGTTGAGAATAGGACATCAAATGTTCGCTTTCCAAAAAGGCCAGAAACACTTACAACTGGTTGGATTAGCGCTGCCGGCCTCCAACTTGCTCTGTGCCCCTTCTCCAAACGTCTGGTTGGAGCACATGCATCAATTAAAATTGTCACCATTCAGTACTGTCTCGGCAGCCACTTTAACCAAAGTCATTGCTTTGGATGCTTAGGAGCTGCTGGCCTATAGGAATGTTGTTCAGCCAGGCGTGATCACGTAAGGGTGGCTCCAGGAGACCCTACAAGGGAACAGAGCCACTGTATTGACAGCAATGGAGGGGAGAGATATTATAAAGGCTGAATATAAAGAACTGGCAGGCTGCAAATAAAAATCACTCAGCAAGCAATGAAGGGACCGAGATATGCTGCTATATACATTTTTTATAGAGTTTAGTAACAGTGTAACGTTGAAATCAGGCTGTAGAGGGGGTGTCATTTAAAATACAAGCTCGGCAACATTTGTGACCTATGCTTTATAGTTGTATTGTACTATAGCAAATGAGAATATATAGCATAGAGTATATAGTATATATAGCTTTCTTTGCAATTTTTATAGGATATAGGAGGATGAATCATTCTATTTTTGGAGGTGGAGTTTTGTTAAAGAATGACAGAGAAATGTTTCCATGCACCAGATCCCAGGATTGGTTGATGAACCACCTGCTTGTCATCTTAATAAAGGGTGCCCAGCCTCCCAGAAACATTAGTGATTTTGTACTCATGTGGGACTTCAGTAAACTTCTCCATTTGGAGTTGGCATTCTGACTCTTATCTACATTTGGATTTACAGAGTACCACCATTTAGCTGCGCACCCACCCGTACAAACATATATATGAAGTATGAGTGGTATGGTTTGATGTATACAATGTATTTCCGGTCAGCAGCGCAGATGGGTGGTGCCGAGCTGTACTGGGCGTATATACAGTGGTAACAATATTGCACATAATGGAAAAGGCAGCATCAGGAACGCGCATTACAGATTGATGACAACAATGGGTAGAAATTGGCTGCCATATTTAAGCATTAAAAGTTCCAGGAGAGGTGTAGGGTGATGAATCATTTGGTTTAGGTGTTTCTTCTAGTTGAAAATTTTGGTCAGATATAGTACTTTGTTGTAGGATAGCTCTATAGGAGTAACATTCGTGGCTTGGCATGTATCCAGAAATCAGCTAATGTACAGGTAGGAAAGTACTAGAAGCATTTAAATCTGTCCGGGAATTATTTTTAGAAAACATGTCCAGAAATAGTTTTTCTTATAATACACATTCAATTAAATCCAACACTTTTCAGGGATTCACAGGGTCCTCCTTTATCAAGGCTTGTTGAATGTTGTAAGAGAAGAGCATATACTGGACAAATAAGCGTAGGATGATCTTGGAGAGAAGATTGGAATGGCAATGATTCAGCAAAGCATCTGCTACAAAAGCTGGTTTAGGTTTTTAAATGTTACCAAAAAAAGTATGGCTATGACACCAACGAAATCAGGATACATGTTTAATTTAATGCAAGAGATGCAGCCATAACAGAGGTGTACAAGTCCATTAAAAAATGAAAGCAAACAAAAAAAAACTATTGTTTTATTGCTCTGCAAACTTCAGGCACAACCAAAAATATGTATCATTCAAACGCCCAGTTTTTAAGAGTAATCGAGAGCAGAAGTCTCTATAGAAAATTCAAACATATGTATATTGTGGTATCCTGTGAAACTGTGGAGTGCATTTGGCTCAGGCAAGGCTGAATAATGAAAGAAAATGGGTACCAAAATGTACTACTCAGAACCATCCTCCTAGCAGTAGTCCATCAATAAAGGCTAACACAGATTTTGTTTGGAATATTTCTTGGCTTCAGCTTTGATATTTAAAAACAAGTTAACATGTCCCAATATTAATAAATTAATAATAATAGTAATAACATCCCAGAATTACCCAAAACATCAAGCAGAGACTTTCCAATGAAGCAGGTCCTTGACAGCACTACCAACATTACGACTTGTTGGTCACCTATACCAGCTACTAGCCATTGGACACCAGCTCGGTGGGTACACACCATACTGACAAATTTTACAAAACTTTCCCATACTATGTGAGTCCTCCCTCCTTCAACTCCCATGAAACTCACTCATATGTATGTGACAGTTGCAACCTATGCCAAAACCCTTCCCTTACAAATGAGTTGTATACCTGTTTTGGAACCATCATCTATGTGACAGGACCCCCTGGATAAAAAAAAAAAATGTTCTTCAATATCGCAATCCCAAAGGCTTACCAAGTTCTGACATACAAAATACAAAAGGAAGGCAAGGAAGGATGGGACAATTTTTCCCCGTATTCATTGCCCATTGCTGTCTCATCATCCTACTGTGCTCCTTCTCTTTCTGTACGTCACTACAACCCTTAGTTGAAGCCTAAACTCTTCCTCCACCATTTTCTTTCTATCATCCCACCCAGAAGTGCACCCCCTCTTCAAGGAGGGCTTGGGGCAGTCTTAAGCTGCCATACAGCTTTGTGTCAACCTACCCTGACATTGGGACACACAACAGCTAATAATAAAATGTTTACATAATTTCTGGACCACTAATGAAGATTAGATCATAGAAAGCGTATAGTTCACCTATCTTATGGTGTTCCAGTAAAAAACGTTAGCTGTTGGTGGCTTGTTTTTTTTGGCCAGTTGTCTGTAAAAAAAAAGTTACATGATCCCTTCAGTTCCTTGCTAATCTATACCTTCCAGCTGTTCCACAATAACAGTTTAATATAGAAGTAAACCCAAACAAGGACTGCGTGGCAGCTAGAATATAACTTGTGTCTCTGTTCAGCGCCACACATGTAAAACATGGGACGCTTTTGAAGTAAAAGGTTTTTTGTTTTTTTTGTATTAGCACGCTCGTCCCCCTGCACAGAACGGTGCCTAGCGCTGCAAATACCAAATGTACGTGAAATAAAAATCAATCCATTGTCCTCATTGTGAACCTCAGCAGTCTGCCTGTGAAGACTTTCATTTGTACGAGAGACAGTAGACAAAAACAATGAGACAAGGTTAAGCAGAAAGTGGAAGAAGAGCATATAGCAAATGAATAAGTAATGCCTAAATGTCCAAGTCTGATTCACTTGGCAGAGATGTATGACTGGGAAAGCAATCCTTCACATCATGTCTGAAACCAGTGCTAAAATGTCAACGTCTCTGTGCAGAGCAAGAGATGGGAAGGTTTCCCAATGGTGTCGGAATATAGGCTGGAATGTAGTTATCTAAGCGTCTCATGTATGAACAGTGTGCTAACAAGAACATTTGTCCATAGCATCCAATCAGCATGCAACTGTCATTTCTGCAATGCAGAGATAAAACAAAGATTCTGATAGGATGCTATAGTCAACAAGAACATTTTTTGTTAACTCACTTTTCATACATAGGCCTATAAGACATCATCACTATAAAAGTGGGCCTAGGTTTAGAAATAGCTTTTCATGCTAAGTGCATGCATGCTAAGTCATATAGAAGTGTAATATTTATAGATATTTAGTGCATTTCAAGGAGATCACAACACTGCTAATGACTTCAACTGCTTTCCATTCAAGATGGCCAGTACCATCTTTGCTCAGGCACTCTCCATATTCAGCATCTAGTTCCAAGACTGAGATGCTGGTTCACAGGGGACACAATCATGTATATTCTGATCCCAGTGAACTTCTTGGATGGGTTAGCAAAAGTCTGACATAAATCAGCTCCTGCTGTAGCCTCTCACCTTGTGACTTACTACAAAGTTGCACTGTTGCTGTCTGACAAGTAGGGAACAGGGGATGCTTCCTTCTGTCTTTTGCAGACTGATGTCGTAATCTCAGCCTAGGCAAAGTTACTGCACATGTGCTCAAGGATTGTGTATTTAACCCTTCTATGACAGAGTAATGCATATACGTGGCAGCATGGCAGGTGGGTGCTGTATATAGACTAATCAGCCATAACATTATGACCACTGAGAGGTGAAGTGAATAATATTGTTTATCTCATTACAATGGCACCTTGAAGTCAGTGGGATATATTAGCCAGCAAGTGAAAACTCTATCCCTGAAGTTGATGTGTTGGAAGCAGAAAAAATGGACAAGTGTAAGGATTTGAGCGACTTTAACAAGGGCCAAATTGTGATGGTTAGAAGACTCAGAGCAGCTCCAAAACTGCAGCTCTTATGGGATATTCCCAATGTGCAGTGGTCAAGATCTACCAAAAGTGGTCCAAGGAAGAAAAACCGTTACGGTGAACTGGTGACAGGGTCATGGGCAGCCAAGGCTCATTGATGCACGTGGGGCGTAACCCCACCTTGCAACTTACAGGACCTAAAGATCTGCTACTGACAGCTTAGAGGGCTAATGGAGTCCATGCCTCGATTGGTCGGGGCTGTTTTGGTGGCGAAAAGGGGGACCTACTCAATCTTTGGCAGGTGATCATAATGTTATGGCTGATCAGTGTATGTGCTGCTGTGCTCTTCTTGGGTGTGACAGAACTGTCACTGTCAGCTTACTGTCAACTACTGATTATCGGGAGTTGGTTTGACAGGCTCCCAATTCCATCATCACTCTGCAGCCAATCACAGCAATTAAAAGAATGGAAACCTCTTCTACTGGTTTCTGGTGTCCTGGACCACTTAAAGGGCCAGTTCCCACCGGCGGCAAGGGGTTAACGATAAAAGGTAGAACTTTTTAGAAAACTGATACTGTAGCTGAATAGTTTGACATTTCAGGAATTTATTCAAGCAGAATTGAAAAGTTGCTAAAGGTCCAGATTAACTGACAAGGGCTCCCCCAAACTCCCACCCTGAAGTCTCGGGAGCATACTACAGAGGGAGGCACCATTTTAGTGCACCTGCCAGAGGATGAAGAGGGTAAAGAGGACCTGTGACATTGTGCAACTGGAGGGGAAAAAGCTGGAATAAAAGGAATATATCTTTTTTTTTTTTTATGTGTTGGGGGGTGCTTCAGTGGCAGGGTCGATTAAAACACGGAGAGGATACTCGAACCTAGGATTGGGTTTAAATAAACAAGCTTTCAAATGAGGCAGGTACTGGAACAGAAGCCCTACAGTCTTTAATGGCCAATAATCCCTCCTGGAAATGTCATGGTTAATCCACTCTCCATTTTCCAACTTGTATTTCTATCCTTTTGTCTGACCAGGGAGAACTGCCCAGTATGAGGTGGTAATTTACATTTCATCCGAGAAACCGTGATGCATTTTTTAAAATATATTTTTGCTTATTTCATGGTGACTAATTGGCAATTACTATGGTAATGCTATAATTCAGTGTGTGTGAGGTCTAGGAATGAAAAATGATAGGTAACTTCTCTGATCTTATTTCTATGGCAACAAAACTTCATTGTCATTAAATAGCAGTTACAATATATTGAGGCAAGACCCCGTAATTATAGATTTATACCTCCATAAACATAAATAAAGAGCGACGCATTGATTCAGAGGTCCCCTTCTGTTCTCTTCTGCCGCGCTGAGCTCCTTTGCACAGTGACAAGCGTCTAATCAGACAAAATGTTTACTATAAAAATAAAAGATGGCGGTATGAATCTCCACAAACACTGGCGATGCTTCGCGGAACACATTTTATGGGCGCTCTGAACCATGGTCTTTCAGCTTCAAGACACCACTTAACGGGCAAATGAAAAAATATCACCAGATTTATGATGGCAATGTGTCAAATGACAATCCAGACATACAGCTTTCGTAGGGGGACAAGAGGCAGCGAGTAATGAAAAAAGAAAAAAAAATAGAAAGAGCGTAGAGTATATTTGGTTTGATTGATGAAGAGATTAGGGCCATTTTATTTAAACAGCAATGTTTTATTTTAATGTTTAGAAAGGCAGAAGGAATAACTTGATATACTGGACAGTTATTCTTTGCTTAAAGCTTAGGCTTAAACTGGCATGTTTTAAAATGATACTGTTACAATATTCCATGATGGTGCTTGTACAGCCTAAAGCAGTGATGGTCAACTTAAAAAGTATAGAGGGCCTCACTCCCATCAGGCTCCACAGTAGAAGCCTGTTTTCATGTGTTGATGTACATTTTTTTGCAATGTACTGCAATGCACACTGAAACAAAGTGGGAGTAAATAAGCCCAGTTATAGCTCCTGCATTGGTGTCAGCAGCCACAAAAATAATTCTCAGAATTGGTGTCAGTGTCAGTGAGCACAATAATAATAATTCCCAGCTTTGGTGTTAATGAAAGCAATTAAAGCTTCCAGTATTGGTGTCAGAGGCCACAATGAGAATTTCCTTTCAATGGTATTCAATGCTACCAAACCTCTCTTGTATTGCTGGCCAGGGGCAATGCTGCTAACCCCCCACCCACTGAAATTGAACTGCTGGTCAGTGGCAGTGCTGTTAAACAACCCCCCCTCCCCCTCATTAATCTGGCTAAGACTATACTTTTATTGTGGGGTGGAAATCACTTCACTTAAAGTTGATGTCAGTGCCAGGTGCTGAAGTGCACAGAATGTTGCAGCACCTGATACCTCTGCTGACACTTTTTACACTTCCTACATGTGGTGGACCTAGACCAGACCACAGTAGGATGCACAGAGAGAGTCAAAGGGCCACTTGTGAGCTGCTTGTTGGCCACCAGGGGTTTCAAGGCCCCAACCTACCCCATGGCCCCGCTACCACCAGGGCAAGCTCCAACATTGACAATCAATCTCCCACTTAAATTGGATAACTGACAGTTAATGGAGCTTTCCAAGTTAATTCATGGAACTTCTAATTTAATCTTGCAAACATTATCCCTATGCTAAAAATTATACAGTTTACATATTCCCAGCATAGGATTCAAATTAGTTAACACCAATTGTGGAACTCTCATTTTGGAAGTTCTCTTTATTAAAGCCCACCTCCAACCAAAATGTTTGAGTATAGTGTGGGATCTAAATGTTACTGCTCTCTGTGTTCCCATTGGGAATATTTATATTCACTTCCTGTCCTGGAGACAGAGAGTCAGAAAGACATAAAGTGATGGGACTTGTCTCTGATGCAGACACAGACAACATAAAAAGCTAATTTGGCAGAGCAGGAGGTGTTAGAACATCTGTCAGGACACAAGGACACGAACAGCAATAAAAGTGTGACTCTTATTCACTCTATCAAAAAACAAATGCTATGGCTCTAAAGTAGATCTGTGCCGTGCTATAGACATAATTTTCTTAAGAAGCAGTGAATAAACTTTAATACAAGCCCTCACTGAACTCTATAGCTACAGGCACTGTTGAGTGATTAATCCTCAAAGTTTGTAATAAACACCTCTCCAGTTGTATTTACACTTTCTCTGAAAAGTGCAGCATGTCCCTCCCGGAATATCTCAGACCCCTCCCAACAATCCCAACAGGATTGCAATGTCTGCCCAATTATTCTGTGCTATGCAGTCTCTCAGCTGAGCAGTACTTTGTGAAAAAGACAAGGGTAAGGTCCTGAAAGAGTGAAGGTGCTAAGCCAGATAGGCCTGGAGCAGAAAAAGGAGCAGAACAAGTGCAAGGCATAAATTATAGAGAGCAAATGGTTAGCTAAGGAAGAGTTAAATGGTTAAGGGAGGAAGTGAGCTGGAGGACATTTATCTGACTCGGTGGATAGATATAGCAGGGAGGGGATCCAGGGGTGATCTGCAGGGAGGAGAACTACAATGTTCCAGATGGAAAGTTGCTAACATAGGGGGATTTTGATGACCACCCACCCACACTGACATTGCTGATGTCAGAGTTCCTGTCTGAAAGTCAGCAGTTGGTGATTGGGTTGGGCTCGTTGAAAGCAAACTACTTGGTGTGATAAAAAATTATATGGGGCCAATCTTGGGTATGCCATCAACTTGAAGTTGGATCAAGTAATGTCTGCAAGCAGTTTGTAAAATCATTCCTGAGGCCGTGTTATGTGGCTAGGGGCCTAACATAGGCAATTTCCTGCAGTTACTACAGAGACATAAATGTTATTCTGTTTTATAGTGCCTTTAAGGATCTTGATCCCAATACTGTTTTACTGTTAATTGTTATTCCAGATTGGTTTTGTAGTTTTGTAATAAAAGACTACCATAGCAATTTAACTTCATGCAAGTGTGGTCTGGGTTTTCTCTGGAATTAAAAGATAACAGTTGTGGTTGTGGAGGTCAAGCAGAGGGAAAGAACAGGTCCCATGTGGATTACCCTAGTTATGTAAAATTACATGATCGGTTTAGAGATGTTAGCTTCTTTTCCATATGATGCATACTCTGGCAGTGCTAAGCTGAAAAGTAAAAGAGCTGGCCACAAAGGCTGCATCCATTACATGCATTGTTATGTTACAATTCTGGATTTTACAGGTTTACCTTTAACCACCTCCCGTCCGCAGCCATTGGTAGACGGCCGGACGGGAGTCTTGTAGGGGCGGGAGGGCGTCTTGAGACGTCCTGCCCCTCCCCTGGCTCGTGAGCGTATCGCGCTCGCTCACGAGCGCGGTAACTGTGCCCGCACTGTCCATAGGACAGTGCTGTATCCATAACAGGTATAGAGCCAGTAAAATCGGCTCTATACCTTGAGATCGTGCTGTGACAAATCACAGCTGTCAAAAGAGTAAACAATGGCTGTGGTTTGCAGCCTTGTCTCTGTCTCCTCTCTCACACACCGTTTGGCTGTGAGAGAGAGGAGATAGAGAGAACTTCAGAACGATCGTCCATAGTAAGAACTTAAAGTGATACACACTACACAGTTACACTCTGCTACAGATCACTGATTTTTACTGTCATCAGTGCGATGTCAGTGTGATTTCACAGTTTTATTGTTGTGAATTAAAAGGCATGTTGAGTTTTTTAATAATTTAATTTTTTAGCCACACATGAATACAAATACAAGGTGAGCAATATCTTATAGGTATTTTACTTAAGAAAACAGACAAAATGTGAGTAGAAACGCCTTAGTTCTGCCAGCATGCTGTAGAGAAGGTCCCTTTCTTTGTGTGTGGAAGCAATGGATCCTCTGCAGAGGTCCAACATCCCCACCCTTGTTAAGTCAGAGCTAGAGCTCTCCACTCAGCAAGGAGCATGAGCTTTGCTAGTTGAAGAGCTAAAGGTCTGACACTGAAGGAGGTGTGTTAGACCAGTACAAAGAGGCAGAGGGACCACTGCTTCCACACACAGAGAAAGCGTTCTTCTCTGCAGCACGCTGGCAGACGACAGACTTTTCTACTCAGGGTGTGGCTACATTTTAAAGAAAACAAACTGTATGGCTGACCATACACCGATCCATTTTCTTCGATCAACCCGTGGGCTGAATGGAAAAAATAGACCAGATTCCTCCATCAACACTAAAAGCGCGTCGATCGAGGAATCCCCGCTGTTTACATACAGCGGCTGCCGGCACCTGTCATAACACCCAACCATGGCAGGTATCTCATTGGCTCCTGGTTCTAATCGATTGAAGATTTTCCGACTGGCTCCTTCGATCAGCTGATCGATAGATGCTGATCGAAAGGGTGCCGACAGCGGCACACACTGTACAAATTTCAGCTGGTTTGAAATTCGAACAGTTTATGGGCACCTTAAGACTTTGTACACCTTTTGTTTTGATGCGCCTGGAATGTATTTAGCTGATTTTAACTGAAAGTTAAGTAGGACTTTAAATCACATACATCACATGCTGCCCTTTGTGGTAGCAGTGCAAACCATCAAAGGTACCTTTGGTACTTGTTTGTTAAAAATATTCAAGGTTACCTCAAGGTGAAATTGCATACTGCAAGCTGTATTTTAGCACGAATATAAAACAGAAATAGTTGCTTTATTATATACCCCTTTATTATTCATATATTCAGCCCATTGTATTATTTGTAATGTGAAATTGCAGCTTTACCGTGACTTTGAAGTGGCAGACAGAGCCTCTAAAAATAATGAACCGTTATCACTGATCAGACATTTTTTTGAACACAACAGCAGTACCATAGTCATAATTCTGTGTGTATTGTATGTATACCATCAGTACTGCAGGCATATCTTTTATACACTTCATTAAAACATACTAGATCATTTAGAGAACCTAGAAGTGAGTAACTTTTCAAGAACCAATAGGCCTTGTATATACCGCATGTTGCCCACAAAACTGGCGGTGTATTGTGTTCATGTAAAGATTTTTTTTATATTGTTGTATGTTCTTTAATTTTACACAAAGCTGGGGTATTACTTAGAATTCTATTGGAATATATGCAACCAAACATCACTTTGAACATACAGTACTTGTGTAATGTGCAAGGTTGGGTATCTGATATGTGAAGCAGGTAGAGACCAGTTAACCTAAAATTAGTCAGGCATGTAACTTGTAGACATGTAACTCTGTTAATGTTTTTTAGATTTTGGATCCAAAATTCAGTTTGTTATTCAAATTTTTTTTTTCAATTGAGATACAGCACAATGCTATGCATCTTAACACACCTCTAGCAAACTGCATTCAAATTAGGGATTTCTGGTTTGTGTGTATTGGAATACAAGTCTATGTTGGCCAACAGCATCAAAATAATCCCTCTCTGTCCTGTCACTACTCTAAAATCAAAATGCAACATGGTAAGCCAGATCGTGAACATGAACATGGTATACAAAACAGTATTTAGTTGGACATATGTCCACTTTTATCTGAAACCAATGAGATTTATAAAAATCAGAGTCATATGGTTAAAAATAAAGATCCCTATCCTTGGGTTAACGCTTTGTAAATTCAGCCTGTAGTGTCGCTGGGTCAAGGTATAAGATGATAGAGAGGTGCTGGACCTTCAAAGGCTTAGCAAAGGTGTTGTCTTCCATAAGAAGTAGTTAGAAATATAATGACTTTAGGTAAGGATGCTCTTATACCATTAGTGGAATACATGAAGATGTAGAAGAAAAAGGTACCAAACCAATTTGGATGATTCTTCTTACAAACAAGTCGCACTTCCATGGATCTTCCTAGGTTAAAGCAACTTTTATTGATATGACAAATACCTACTGTGAAACAAAACTCCCTAGTGCATAACACCTCTCATGCGTTTCACCGATCTGGCTTAATCATAGACGTTCATGAGAGGTGTTATACACATGGGAGTTTTGTCTCACAGTATGTATCCAGTATATCAATAAAAGTTGCTTTAATTTATGAAGATCCGTGGAAGTGCTGCTTGTTTGTAAGCAGAATGATACGTTGGAGGCGGAGGCGTGCCTGTTTTGCCTGCATCCAAGGTGTGATTATTGCTTAGTGTGGCCTGGGAATTGGAGCTGTGGGCTGTCTGCACTGCTTAACCAATTTTGATGTCACAGCAAAAGCTGTACTGGTATAGTAAGCTTTGAGAGGTCCCTGTTTGCTCACTGTGAGGTCTTAGTGAGCAATATCACGTCATGTGACAAGTCCAGATGAATTCTGATTGTGCTGTCTTTGTGTAACAAGTCAGTGTGGTCAGTCTCTCTGTGACCAGAGCAATTTCAGTATTTTCCTCCTTTTAAAATTGTATTGTCATTAGTAGTTGTGTTGAAGTGAGAGGGTTAGTGCTACTGTAGAAGTGAATTGGGCTGCCTTTCAAACAGAATGGCACTGCAATATATATTCTGTGTTGTGGCATAAGGTCATTTTTGCATTACATGCATTACTGTAGCGCTTCATGCTGTGAATGAGCCCTTGGGCCTGATTCAGAATTTTGCAATGAACTACTGCATGCACATTAACGTGTATTGTGGTAAACCAGCCGCATTATTTTGAATGGGCTTCCAACGTACCGCTAAAACCGAGCTGCAGAACTTTTTTTTCTCACTGAGATGCAAAAATGGTTCATATCTGTACATTAAGAAGGCTTAAATACATGCTAGGTGCATTGGGATGTCATTCAAAATGTTTGGTACGGAAAGGAACAACACCCAGGGGTTTCTTTATACATCCTTCATGGGGCCCTTTACTCTGTAAAAATCCGTGAATGTATATTTTGGGGTGAATAATGGCAAAAAAAAATGTCCTTAATATTTTTTATTTATTTTCAGTTTGAATGTAGTGTTGTAATATTACATTATGGCCACTGGATGGATCTGAAGAGCTTAGGAAATAAGTATTTATTTCCTATGCTTCTCAGCTCCATCTAGTGAACATAATGCAATATTACAACACACCACATTCAAACTGGGAAAAGCTCCATCTTGTGGTCATAATATAATATTACAACACACCACATTCGAACTGGGAAAAGCTCCATCTCGTGGTCATAATGTAATATTACTATACTACATTTGAGCTGGGAAAATGTATATTAGGACATTCGTTTTTGGTATTATTTGCACCAAACAAAAATTCACATATATTTTCAGGGAAACGGCCCATGCGCATGGTTTATAAATAGAGACCTTAGTTTTGCACGTTATAATGTTTTTCCATATCACACAGATGTGAATAGAGTCTATATCTATCAAAGCTGTACGGTTTCCTGTAAATCATGTGCAGTTTGCCTATACAGTAATACCTTGAGTCACAAACGCTTCTGTTCGCGAACAATTCGGTTCGAGAACAGGAAGTTCGGCAAAATTTTGCTTCCGTTCACGAACTTCAAATCGGTGACGAACACGACAGCGGCCATCTTCCCTGCTCTGATACATGGTCGTGGCTCCCACTAGTCGAAACTGCGGTCGGAGATAGACCTGTGCACACTTGCCATGACGCTTTTTTGAGTGCTTTTTGCACATACAGTACTGTACAGTATTTGAACCTTATGGGGAAATTTGGTTCGGTTCGCGACCAAGTCGGCTCGCGACCAGAATCGTGGAACGAATTAAGTTCGTGAACCGAGGTACCACTATATATTTTCACTTGCTATCTGCCGTTGCTATTTAACAACAGTATGTAAACAGCAATGTAAGGCAGCAAGGCATAGCATTCAATTAGATCTCCTCTTACAACAACTTAGTTCTTGTTGACATCTGATTGGTGGCTCAAAGTTATTGCACACCATTGATCAATTATGCTGTTCCATAGTGTCCATGTGTTTTGCTCTCTGTCTTGGACAATATACTGCTTTGCCCTGTCTTACATTAGCTTTGTATAAATACTTTATAAGTAACTGTTTTGTTCGCTGCACGACTCTTAGAAATATATTAGTGGAAAATGTAATTCATTAGTAAACCATAAAAATAATTAACTCCTGCTGGGAAGTCCTGATAAGCAATTATCACAAACTACATCTCATCTTTTCTTTAGTAATGTAATAACAATATAATTGATATTTTCCAGACTTGTCCATTTTAAACATTCCCCATCACAATGTGACCAATCAAAAAATAACACTCAAAATTCTACGAGTGTCTTGTGAGCTTAGCATAACCCTAATTAATTGCAATCAATGAGTGTAATAGTAATTAAAACTGTTAGTGTGTTTATTAAGGGTAATACGCTTTATAGATTGCCATTTCGGATGCTTTATTTACCTAATCAATATATTTCAATTAAAAACTCATTGGAGCCAATTAAAGGTCACTGATGATATATTTTGTGAAAGCTTTTTTCTTTTCTTTTATAGTGTTATCCGCATTCTTGTCACTATAATCTGCAGGAGGAGAGATTTATTTCTCTTTTTTATATAACCTGAATGGCATGAATCAGGAATTTAAGTTGTAAATGTTAATTGGAAAACAATAGCATTGACAGACCGAACACTAAGACCTTGGAGCCAGAATGGAATACTTTTAATGTGTCGGGCAAGTTTGTGACAAGGCTGCAGAAGCTCAATATTGTGTGCAGTCAAGGCTAGCGGAGAAAGAGGGTGCTGGCTGTAGTCAGGGTTTTTTTTAGGGGCTCCAACCCTTCTCCACTCCATCTAAAACTTGAAAAAAAACTAATTGTTTTAGCTGCACATACCCTAGGGACACCCCTTACTTACTGATCTCCAACAGTAACCCAGACAAAAATAAAATATATTCTTTTCATAGAAGCAGAAAGCTAAAACCATTGTCAGCATTATATTGCTGCCTGTGTCTCCATTGCAAACTTCCTGTCTGGTAAAACCGTTGTCACCCTGACAGTAAACAAGGAAGAATCCCTCTAACAGAAGCCTGGATAGCACTCAAAACTTAATAGGGGCTTCAACCCTTCTCCACTCCATCTAAAACTTGAAAGAAAAAAACGTGACATAGTTACATAGTTAGTCAGGTTGAAAAAAGACACATGTCCATCAAGTTCAACCTATAGAGATATGAAAAAAAAGCACATAGTTTTAGTTGCACATACCCTTTATATACTGTTCTGCCAAGCTCCTGGCAACCAGTGACATCACTGGTTTGCCAGGAGCTTGGTGGGATGCTCTGGCCTGCAACCCACCAAGCTCTTGTCAACGAGTGATATGACTGTTTGTCAGGAGCTTGATTTGGATGCTCTGGTCTGCATCCTGCCCAGCTCATTACAACGAATAATGAAACTGGTTGCCAGGAGATCGGCTGGACTCTGACAAGAGCATCCCAGGTTGCTAAGAGCTGGGTGGAGAGATGCAAACATTGTGCAGCAGAGTGGCCATGCTGCTTTGCCTACCACCCCTTTCCCCTACGAGATGCTGCCTGAGGCTGCCATATCATAGGGATGTAAGGGAAAATCTCTCTGACAGAGCTCATGATTGCGGTAAAAACCGGACAGGGATGTTAGTTCTTAACTGCTTGATCCAAAGAAGAAAAAAATATGGGCCAGATACATGCTTTCATTCTTTAAGCAAAGGTGGCCTGGAAATGAAAGGTAACCCTGGTACACAAACCAGACTATCCTGAAGTTTATTTTTTAAGAGTAGATTTTGGATACCATTATCCTATTAGGATGTCACCTTGCTATTACCCTGAGAAAGGAGTCCCTCATGACCCTGAAAACGTTGGTGGATGCTGTGTGCCTTTTTAGCTTTTTTATGTGACCACTTGGGCATTTCGATTTAAAAAAAATTGTGAAGTACATGGTCGATGTGCTGGCTATATCTTGTAATTGAGCTATAACATGGTATCAATACATGCTCAGTATGTTATAACTAAGCAGCACTGAAGACCAAAAAAGATACAATAGCAGATGTCCTTCTTTTGGTTCATGTGTCAGTAATGATGATTTTGGAAGGGGTAGGCACAGATACAGCATGGCTTCCACTAACTCCCAAAGCAAAGGTAACACATTGTTCCAGCTGTTGGGTTTAAACAAAACTCCAGCCCAAGCTTTATATTTTGGATACACAGTTTATAAGCTTAGTCCTGTTTTAATTGCACTTGAGGTCCCCACGGGAGATTTCTCCTTGCTTCCTGTCCCAGAGACATGACAAGGTGTGAGAGGAGTTCTCCGAAATGAGCAAAAATACCACCAAAGACAGTTGTCCATGAAAAAGGTTCTTTAATAGAATATATCTCCTTTACATCCATACAGCAATAGGCACCTGGCAATGGTTCCAACTCTCCCCCACTATATCAAAACGTAGAAAAAAGCTTTTGCCTGGAGTTCTGCTTTAACATGACTAATTTGAAGCTTAGACTTCTCAACCTCAGAAACTGCAACAATATTGTCAGCTGTTCTTTTATTAGAAACCTAATCGAAGGGTTAATGTCTGGCAGAAATGTTTTGCTTCTGAATTTTTTGAGAACTTTCAGAGTTCAGGAATAACTTATTACAATAAGGTCTTAGCAACCTGGTTGCCAGGCCTCATCAGCTTTGATAGTCATTATTCAGTATATTTTCTCTGCATGCCTCTCACCACGGTCGGTCAGGCATAGCAACGGCGTTAAGCACCAAATAACCTGTATTATTCAGAGGTGGCTAGTAATTTGTAAACTATTCCAGAGAAAGTTTCTAGCTACTTAGAAAGTTTTAATTGAGGTGTAGTGATATTAGTTCTGGCGGTAATCACTAATAAAGCATACAGTTAACAAAAAACAAAGTTTGCTAAGAATGTCTTTGAAAATGAAATGAACGCATTTGTTCCTGAACGCAACAAGCTTAGAGGAAGAATAATGTGCACTATTTCCTTTTCACCAACAGAGGTCACTTTCTATTTGCTGAAAGTCATGGACTGGGGATAGCCATAAGCATAACCTGTATTCTCTCTGTAGCTCACGGCAGCAACGGATCTGGACAAAATGTTTGTAATGCTATTCATCCACTTTTGTGGTTTCCACACTTCTGTTACTATACATAGTCCTACCTGTCCATTGCAACACATTGTGGTACCAAGTACAGATGGGACACCGGCACCCCAAATGAGTATGAATGGCGCATCTTTTATTGATGAAAGTGCAAAGTGCAATGTTTCGGGGTGACGTATGATCCCCTTCCTTGGGCTACTGCAACATATAACATAAGTGCAATGTTTCGGGGTCACGTAGGATCCCCTTCCTCAGGCAAGACATGCCTTGCCTGAGGAAGGGGATCCTACGTGACCCTGAAACATTGCACTTGTGATATGTTGCACTTTCATCAATTAAAGACGTGTTGTTCATCCTTATTTGGAGTGCCAGCGTCCCATCTATACTTTGTGAATGTGATGGCGCCATCTGTCGGCCACCGTAGCACCCACCAGTTACTCTTGGATCAAGCGATCAGGTCTGCAATGGGTTAATGGACTTTACATCACCATTCATTGTCAATGGCACACCAATGCACATACATTGCAGTGCACCACAACACACTACTGAGTGCTATGTCTGACTGTCTGCTTTTTGGTCCGTTTTGCCAATGCACCAAAACGGACCACAAAATCATGGATTTATTATTGCGCCGCATTGGACTGGACCGGTGTGTCTTTGTTGCAGATTTCCTCTCCATTCCTGTCTAGCGAAACTGTTGACACTGTAATAGAACATAATGGGAAATCTCTCCAATGAATCACCAATAAAAAGAACTTGACGGGTTCTAATTCTTTCCTACTCTATCCAAAACCAGGTTTTGGCTGGACATACATTCTAAGACGTCCTGCATGTGACCCTCTGAAACATGTTAGGATGTAATCCTCATTATAATAAATGCTAGCACTTTCATTCTCATCCTCAGGTTAGGATTTAAGAAAATAACACTGATACATTTATAGGTGTATATGCCAGTAGAAATTAAACCTTAAAGGATGTCTGAAGAAATGTGTAGCTGGACGTAGTTGGGTTTCCACATTATATTGCATAGCTACTAAGAAATGACAGTTCACCCCAATTATCACAGTACAGCTCACAGCAGGTGCATGACTTCCCCTCTCCAAAGGAAAGCAGCTTGAACGTTTAATGCTTTTAAACTCTTGTTGACCACAGCTTTATTTGAACCACATTGATTGTAAAGCAACGCTCTGAATTAACATGACAACTCAGAAGTTAGCTCTACATAGCAGCATTTCAGTATCTGACCCAGCACCTTCTCAGTTATGAACCGTGGTATATCACACAAAAGGCACTCAGATGTTAATATGCCATTTTATGCGCTGTACTTCCTTTTATGATTGATAAAGTGTTGCTTTTTATAGAGTTGATGCTGAATTGTTGACTATAGGGACTTAACAAAAACCTTTCGGTTTGACCCAAACCCAGCCTGTTCTCATTTTGGTGAACAAACCAGCCATATTTGGACAAACTCCTGGCTTCTGATTGTAAACAAACAGTAGCAAGAAGTCTTTCATTTTGTGGTAGTATGACAGATCCCCATTGGCTTCTGTTTGTAAACAAACAGGCCAGGGATCCTGGGTGACATCACTGACCAAATATGGTTATGACCATATTTAGTCAAAGATATCACTAAGAATTCCCTGTCCATTTGTTTACAGGCTGAAACTGACTATGGATCTGTCATCTGCAAAGTGAGAAACATCAGGTGAACATCATTAGGTGCGGCTTGTCTCTGTGTTGACAGGTTAGCATCCTCAGGCGGGTCATCGTGATTGACCTGGTTTTACATTGCTGGACAACTTGATGGATGTTGGATTTACAATGGGGGCATTGTTTATTTTTTTTTTAATTTCAGAACTTTTCTCATTTATCTGTAGGGGGTGGATATTTGGGGTGTTCCCATGTTGTAAATGGGGCTTCCAGATTCTAAGGTCTATGGTCACATCCCTTTTGGGGAATAGGATGTAGGATGAGGCCCTTGTCTTCTCAACATTAGTGACAAGGTGTCTTGAAAGGGGGAGAAGGCTTTGCTGCCCCCCACCTTGCACTTTACCTTCTCAAAGTTGAAGGCATGTGGCATGGTATGGTTGGGAGTGGAGGTTGTACATGTTACATGGAATACTTTATGCAGAGTACTATGAAGGAAAGAAAAGCTCAAATAGTTCAAATTTTTTTAGGACATTATAAACATTTAAAACTGCTAAGTTTGGCTTTGTTATATAGCATAGGAATATGTACAAAGCCATAATACTTTGCTATCTCCCACATACAAACAAGCACAGGCATTGTCAATAGCATCAAACTCCTTGCTCCACCCGATGCATTTTGTACAAAAGGATATCATCAGGTGTTCTCAGAAAGTCTTGTAGCCATGGACATTCGGGAGACCAGTAAAAAGTGTAAGAAAAGGCAACCTCAATATTTTCTTTTCAAGGGGCATTTGACTGTTAAAAATAGTGTTGGGGTTTTATCAATACTTTACAGTAGAGAGGAAAGTATCCTCAGTAGGCCAACCCTTCATCTCTGACTCACCCTGGCTGCTAACTTGACTTATGACTCCCCAGTGTAATAAAAGGGTAAAAATGAACTTTATATGAAGTACCTAAGAAACCAACATAATCCCTTGAGCTGACTCCTTGGTGTAGCTAATCTGTCTGTGTCTAATCAAAGCCTCAATGGACACAGAACTGTTACGTGAGTCATGCAACAGAGACTTAAATATCACTACTTTCCTTTTTTTGCACTCAAAATGTGTTTCATTTGCTAAAAATTTCGACTTTCTCATCTATAATCTGTACTTTTTTTTTCCATGAGTCATGTCTGTTGATTCCTGTTCTGAAATACTGACCCTATTAGAAACCCTCTAAGTCTTGGTAAACACTCAGTGACAAGTACATGTTTGGCCGACATGGCTGCGCACTTCCTCTGCTTAGGCATCTAACATCAAGAAGTAGAGCAGCGGCAGTTCTCAAATCCAGTCCTTGAAGGGAATTGGCAGGTTGGGTCTTTAAGTACTTCTCTGCTTGAACACAGGTGAGTCAATCAGTAGCTCGGTCAGACTGCCTGAACCAGCTGTTCCCAAGCAGTTGTATTCTAAATCCAGCTGATTAATGACCCTCGAGAGGTAGAGAAGAAAAGTCGTCTTTTTACAATGCCGTACATAAGTAGCACTCCAAATCAAGTAGGTAGATTATAATACATAAGACTATGTTCTTAGAGAGTTATAGCAAAAACTTGAACATTAAAATGAGTTCATATATTTAATATTTAAAGGGGGTACAGTGTTTAAAGTTGTTTCAGTATACACAAAGTCAAAAGATACATGAGTGAGAAAATAAATGCTCTGACCCACCGGACCATGTTCTACATACATTATCTTACAATGACGAGGGCTAACAAAATCGAAACAGCAGTTTGTAATTTGGATACATTGCTCGATATGTTATCCTTTCTTTGTGGTATAAACCGACAGCCCTGGATGTATAGATGACCACTAGAACACTGGGATTTGAATGGATTCTCCCACTGTCATTACATGAGGAATACATCACTTGGTTCTTTTTTTTTGGTCTTTGTTTATGATGTGTTATGGAAATGATACCATGTAAATAACTTCTATTTTAAAGAAGTGACTACTGTACATCTCTGTATATTATGTGAATGTTTTGCTGTTCCTGTTGGCTCCTTATCATAACCTGACTGGTTAAATTGTCTAGGTTCTAGAACAATAAATGTCCTAAGATATTGTTACAGGTCTGTGGGAAACCACAGACCAGTGTATCTCAGCACTGGAAAACATCAGCTTTGTGAACGCACGTGCCCCACACCTCTATGCTCCTAAGCAGATATCTCCCTATAGAAATGTATGTAGGCATTGCCCACAGCCACCACAACATTATAATTCTTTCCTTTCTAGTGCCAGTTTGAAAATTTCTATTGTAATCATATCAGCCAAAATCAACTTAGTTAAGACCAGAAGTGCAATTCAGATAAAAATAAGAGTTACAGTGATGGTATGACAGGGACTAGCCTTAGGTGTTTCCCAGCTGGCTGTGAAATGGCTTCCGTATAGATTAGTGATATAATAGGTGATTGTGCTACCAGTGGCGTTTCCAAGTGACCTTCAACATATTACACAGGTTTTTCCAAGCTACAGCTAACCTTGTCTGATAAATCCTCTCAACTATGCTGCTCTTTTCTAGCTGTGTGAGGGACCTTTTGCTCTGTATTATGTCTACCTTCGTGATGAATAGAGCATCTAAATGAGCAGGAGCCATTAATTGAAAGGCAACATCTGAAATGTAAAATAATTAGTGTGATGCTTCTAAACAGAAATCTTAGACAAGGAAATCAAGTGCTAATCTTTAAACTCATGTAAGGGCACTAAAATAGCCCCTAGTTCTCAAGTCAGACTGTATAGAAGGTCTCCACTTCAGCCTAAGCTGGAGTTAAAGTAAATGTGTCATAAAGTTAGAGTCAACCTACAGGTATTTGCACATATCTGTACTCATCTGATGTAGATCCTCAGGAACCCTACAAGTCTAGCCATGGACTGTCCTTCCAGTCTAATGTGTCTTGCTATAGATCCTTTAGAGTGGTGGGTGATCTCATTGACCAGTACCAAGGCAAGGGTGTTGGGAAGGGGACAATTTCCAGGAATACTTGCGAGTGGCTGTAAATTCTTGCATTCAATTCATGGTGGCAAATAAATAAGTTTAGAAACCTTACATATCTTTAGAAACCTTACATATCCCACCCTCATTCACTCATGACAATGAGAGAACTTCAATAACAAATAGAGGTGATTTGTCTAAGCAGTATTTACAGGATTGTAGATCCAATTTTGACATGGATGAGCTTCTGTTTTTTCAAAGCCGAGATGGCTATTCTAATGTGATCAGAAGCTCTTCTGGCTATAGCAAAAATCTCTACCAACTGTGTGTGTCAGTTTGCCTAAGGGCAAATGTTCTGACCAACGTCACTTTCCATGAGACACACTTAAACAATGTAGGAGTATAACCAGCAGGCTATTTGATGGTGGATACATGCCATACATGCTTCTGTCCTCTAGGCTAACTGGTTGTTATACAGCCTGGCGTAGCATTTCCTTACCTGTATAATATTGCCCTTAGAGATGGGTGTTCTTCTGTATTGAGGACATAGTGGAGGAGAACTCCAGGAAGCATGTTTTGTTACCTGTTATATGAGTGTACAGGGCAGGGGCAATCTGGTTATTCTTGCTGGGAAACAAGGCTCTCTGCTCTTTTCATAAGCTTCTAAAGTTTGAATCTACTAATTGGAATGGCAGTGATTACATCACTATGTTGGCCTGGTGAGTGTGAGATGGCAAAGAGTGTGATAATGTATTACAGTATACAGGTGAAACTCGAATAATTAGAATATTGTGCAAAAGTAATTGCAGTAAGTGCTGCAAAAGGGGCACAAACCAAGTACTGAGTGCATATGCATGCTTGTACTTTTCAGAGGTACGATATTGTTCTATGTACAATCCTTGTTTTATTGATTGCATGTAATAATCTACTTTTTTGAGGTTGTGGATTTGGGGTTCTTGGGGTTTTCATGAGCTGTAAGCCATAATCATCACAATTATGACAAATCACGGCTTGAATTATCTTGCTTTGCATGTAATGAGTCTATCTCATATATTAGTTTCACCTTTTAAGTTGCATTAGTGAAATAAATTAACTTTGCCCTATATTCAAATTATTCGAGTTTCACCTGTAATACCTGAAGTTTTCAAATTTGTTCTTGAACAGCCATAGCGTAGCCTCTGCTTTCCCCAGTTGCACACAGCTATAGATATATTACCTGGTGATGTGGATAAAAAAAAATCTAGACTACAGATCCCCGTGAAACATGTCTGTTGTTTTTAAATCTCCAACAGCTAAACCTGTCCTAGAAAACCTGACAGCAAAAGCCAGGGCGGCATCAACTATCCAGAGCTATCCTGCCTCTGGGTAATTTTATCTGTTAGCTGATATATCTTAATGGATTATCTTCTTCAATATGACCCCCCTATATCTGATGCCTTTCCCACTAAGACTATTTCTATGTCCAATGACAACTACTTTTAGCACTTTATCATCATCATCTGTCTCAGAGTTAGGTCTGTCAAAAAAAAAAGCATTACTTATGAAAACAACAAAAGCTGTGGCTTCAATTACTCATAGTCTAACCTTTCCTAAAGGGATTTTAGTTATTGTATTTGATTAAATTGCTGCATGCATTGATAACAAATGGAAACAACAATCTTTGGGAAAACATTTACACGCACACTAATAATTCAGCCAGTTATCTCTCTCCTTAACCTCCGCCCCCTATCCCCACCAAGGTCCCCTTAGTAGCTCAAGCGAAATATTATTATTATTATTATTATTATCATTATTAATATTATACAGGATTTATATAGCGCCAACAGTTTGCGCAGCGCTTTACAAAATGGGGGAGACAGTACAGTTACAATACCATTTCAATACAATAGGGTTAGGAGGGTGCTGCTTGTGAGAGCTTACAATCTAGTATATCATTATCAGTGTGGTAGTGCTACACACCTTGCCTACAGTACAAATCGAAACTATATAAAATCAAGCTATAACAGGTGAGGGGGGTCTCCAGCCAAAGGACACAAATTTGGCTGGCCACGCTCTGCCAACAGATATCATGTCAGCAGACATGTCAGAGTCCTGAAGCAAGCAGAGTGCAATGCAGATTTGCGAAAAAGCAGTAACATAATTTAGCTGCTGCTTTATAACTGGGGTCCTTGGAGTATTTCTAAGGTTCCCAGGTATGAGCAGGTGGAACAGAATGCATTATTTTGATGTTAGAACTTTGGGAAATAAACATTTAACACAGCTAACTCTCAGGTTTGATTCAGTTTTCCAAACTTTTCCTCCACATTCGTAGCTTTAGTTCTTTCACATAAAAGTCACTTATGTCTTACTGGTCTTTAAAGACTCCTTTTGAATCAACTGAAACCTCACTTGTCAGCAGCTCATTGGCGGCTCTGAATTGCAGAGCTGTCCGCGTAGAGAACTTTCACAAGCGTAAAGCTCAAACTTTCTCTGTTTGGTGACTTTGGGAATTTGCTCTGTGATAAATGCTTCGCTTTCTTCGTGCTAAATGAATTCAAGCAATGACCATGAGATTTCTCGGTTGGAAACGGAAAAGTCATTTGTTACTTTCCAGGCAAGAAATGAATAATCTATAGCTGATTTGGCTTCAGAGGCCATTCCGTGTTAAGCGCTTGAGTCAAATCCCCAATTAATAAATCTACTTGGGGGATTTATTATTAACCATTTGTCTGCTGCGGGGAAGTGTACATTTTGAAACTGGAGAGTTTCAAAAGAAAACCTGTCATGAAAGTAATATTGCTTTTCAATTTGTAAGTCACTGATTCCGAACAAGTATGAAGCAAGTGAAGTTTGCATTCCTAATCTGCATACTTTTTCCAGTACAATGATTCAGAATGTACTGATGCTAGAGGATCAGTTTGACAGCCTGGCATTTATCATTTTTAGAAGGAGACCAGCACTGGAGGTTCATGACAAGTTCCCTTTAAATGTGTAAATGTGGCCAGGATGTGGACAATAAGATATATACATATTCTTAAGAAGCAGAAAATGAGCTTTAAAACAAATCCTTGCTGACCTTGTTGCATGCACTCTTGAGCAATTCCTCCTTAAAGCTCTCAGGAAAAGTTTTAGCAGCAAAACATACTATTTTATCAAATTGTAATAGGTCCACTTTGACTGGCAAATAGAAATTGGACAGTAGTTCTATCAAACTCAGATTAAGAATTAAGAAACCGTAGATGACAAAACAGTGTAAAGTTAGTCAGCAGCAGGACAATTTTATTGAGGGAGAATTGGCTGAAATGTACCAGAGAAAGAGACAGGCGGGTGTTTTACTACTATTAAGATGGACCTTTACCCTCTAAAAATCGCATTAGCGTGCAGCATTTTTAAGGGAAGCCTTACAGCAGAAAAAAAGTGTTTGTACTGGACAAGACAGCAGGTAAAACTAACCACTGACCTTAAATGAACCACAAAATCAATTTGAAGACAAGAAAGCCACCAATAATAACAACAACAACAGCAAAGCAGCAAAGGGGTTGATTGCCCAAAGAACAAGATATCAGAATTACAGTACAGTTTCCTAACAGACCTTAATATCTCCCAATGCAATTTGTCAACTTTCTCTATCCTTTGCTTGCAGCAGCTTTTATTACCCTGACATTGTGGCCCTACTTTGTTCCCCCTATTTTGAGGAGGCTGGCTTATCCAAAAGCTCCCTCTTTTGTCCGTCTAAGCCTGCTGGCCATAGTTTAGTGGAGGCCATGCAATGTGTTACATTTTCCAAAAAAATTCTCCTGGATGAATCTGCACAGATTTGCTGGAATCACGGATATGGAATGGGTCATATATTTACCTTGAACAGATGATAGTGGCGAACTCCAAACCCCATCCCTACTGATGGGTTAAGGGGTACAGCAATCTGAGGTAGTTGAATGAGTGGCTCTTCTAATGCGAGGTAATGTTAGTTGATACATATTTTGTATGTCCTTTCCTTTATGGCTCAGCAATGGCTATATCTGATCTCTTATAAGTGCACAGTTTACCAGACATCACAGTTACAGGCTTCAAATCATACCTGTAGTTTCCCAAGTACACTCCATCTGGATTAAGCATAGGTGCAATTTTAAATATCAGGTGATCTCGCAGAACTCTGGCAATGGGATGCTGACTAACAAGGAAACCAAGGATGCCTGTGGGGAAAAAAAAAGAAATGATCAGGCACAACTGTATGTAGCAGTAAATAATTATTTAAGTTACCAACATTTTTATTACAATATGGTGGTTTCTTTAAAGACAACATCATATAACATCCCCTTTTTAGGATGGGTTCACACCTGTGTGTTGCTGTAACACACATGTTAAGGAGTTTGCGTTACTACATTACAAGGCAATGCACGTTATGCATATTTTGCACATTGGTGTGCTGCGGTGGCATTCATTTCGAATAGCAACCCATGTACCTAGCCAACGCACCTGCACTGCAGCGAGGTAATGCACTACTGTTAACACAATGCACCATATCAGACAGGTGTGAATCCAGCCTAAATTGTGTACAAAAGTTATTTCCAGTTGTAAATCATCACCAGGGCAGAAAAAGAAATGGAAATCTCCTTAATGGGAAACACACAGCAATAAAACCCTGACAGAAATCTAGCAAACTTTATTGATGTAACACATATAGATGATGTGCCCTAGAGCTGCCCCAGTCTTAAAGCAACCCTGGCGCACAATTAAAAAGTAGAGAAGAAGATTCCTTGTAGAGAAGGCCTTTTTCCTAACTGTATAAACCACTTGTTCCAGGTAGCAGTTTAAATATAAACTCTGTACTGAGAGAGACACCTGAGCTGCCAGTTATTGACCTTCTTATAAATATAGTAGTTACCTGTCTTTAATATGGATACTTTCTATTTTCATTAAGTTCCAAAAGTACATACAGTCTGCCTGCTGGCAATATATCATAGGTACAATGACATAACTATAGCCATAGCAACAGAGTTCTGTTTTAATAGTCAAATTTTGGAGATTATTTTGAGGTTTAGACCTCAAATTAGGGGTTAGGTTTAGGATCAATGGTTAGGTTACGATTAAAGTTTTTCTTGGGAAATAGGAGTGTGCATACTAACATAACTATTGATGAAATAATAATAGATAGGTAGTCAAGCTGAGACCCCAGATCCAACCACCATCTGAAAGCCTAAAGTAGAACTGCACCAAAGCACATATCTGCTGTTTTGGATAGAGTTAATACCTCAAGATGTATTCCTCTACCAGGTCTTAGAGTTTAAAACCCCAGAGGAGACAACCTTAAAGTATACCTAAAGCCCTTTTTGGTTTTAAAAGAGTAATGAAGGGTTACAACCCCATTATATTTTTGCTGCCTATGTCATATTGGGGAGACTTTTCTTCACTTCCTGTCTCAGAGGCACAACAGGAGATCAGGAAAACCTCTCCAAAGTGAGGGGAAATCAATTTTTAGTTAGTTAATTGTCACGAAAACATGTGTTTCCATTAGAAGATTTTCCCGCTATTCCTATTCAAGTGACTACTTAACATTTTGAATTATTATTATTATTATTATTATACAGGATTTAAATAGCGCCAACAGTTTGTGCAGCACTTTACAATATAAGGAAAACATCGAAATCACAATGCAATTCAAGACAAGATGGTAAGGAGGGTCCTGTCCCTGAGGGCAAGTGATACATGAGGAGGTATCACTTTTTTCTCTCAATTGAATTTTCTCTAATTGTCAGTAATGGGGACAGTGGTCACCTAGACCAGGGGTGGGGAACCTCCAGCTGTGGTAAAACTACAAATTCCATGAGGCATTGCAAGATTCTAACAGCCACATGCACACTCCCAGAGATAGATGCATCATGGGATTTGTAGTTTTCGCCACAGCTGGATGGCCGGAGGTTCCTCACCCCTGACCTAGACAAATAGAGAGGTTGAATCTCCCCAGCTGGGACACAGTCAGCAATGAAAACCAGCCAGTAACCTTTCCCTAATCTATCCAAAAATGCGTGGCTTTAAATACACCTCAGGTAGGAACCTAAGTTGTGATTGGTAAGAGCTGTTCTTACATATCTCTATGTATGCCTTTGGAGAATCCACTAGAGGCTAAGCAATGCAAGATTTTGTGTGTCCTTATATGAATATGAAGAGAACTTCGAACACTGACCCCAGAGGCTCAGCTATAAAGCTATTCACAGTTGGGTGGAAGGAAGCTTCTCTGCTAATGTCTCATAGAGCTCAACAGTGGGATCAAGCCCTGCTTCACACTGCTTACACCAACAACACATTCTATTTTAGGTGCAGCTTTGCTTTAAATGTACCCAACTAAAATGTGAAGTGAAACCTAATTTTGCAGAAAATGTACACACACCTCTAACTAACACAGACTCTGTTTTCCCAAGATGTTTTGCTCAGTCAGTCAAGGCCATATCACATTGCGTGTGTAATCAACTACGTACGTATCATTGCCCCTCATTACAGCAAGGTTAGGAATTTGGCAGCTGGTGGCGCCCCTATAATATAATTTCCACATAGCAGACTGAGAGATGCAGCAGATGCCCTAATTTATTAGTTGCTCCTTGTATTAAAATAACAGTTTGCTGGTAAACAGGAAGGGTAATGATGCCAGTCACCCTCGTTAGAGGCTAATAATAGCTTAATTTGTCCACTAATTGACCTTTGATACTGCCGAGGCGTTGTAGTGTGTATCAGGGCAAGAGATAAACAAGACCACGGTTATGTTACCTCGGAGAATGGCTCCGGCAAATGGAAGGTAGTTAGCGTAATACATTATCTGCTCACAGATGAGCGGATTAATTGGTCTGCCAATTAGAAGGGGACTGGGGAAAACAGGGCAGACTGTTCTGTAATGTGTTGTGTACACTGCAGACCACCACAAGCAATTCATTCTAAGTCATCAGTGTCTTAAGCCGAAATGGAAAGTCATCTCTTGTCAGCTGTTGACTGAACTAACAACTAAGAAACATAGCCTGCCAAGAAAGTTCCGGAACTCTGTCCATAAATGGCAGTAAGTAGAAACATGCAGACTGTGCCACTGCTCAGGGACCTACAGAAGAAAGAGGGCCACCGGGGTATTTACTATTGTACAGATATTGTAGTTACAGATTTTTTAACTTTATCAGGTATTATGCATTGTTTAGGTAGGGTATAATGTTTCTGCCCAGTAATGCTCAACAGACTGCAATGCTACAGACACATCATAAGGATTGTTAACTTGTTCATGAAAAGCATATTGTATAGAAAACATAGTAAAGTTATGAAAAAATACACTGTTTCAACAAATAAATTAATTATAAGGTTATTGACAAGTTCTGGTCTAAATACGGTTCTGTAGTTACTAATGGAGAGCTGTTTAGAGATCTAAATATAACTTATTTCCAATTTTCTCTTTTCCTTGTTTTTGAGAATGAGTAAACTTCTAAGTAAGCTTGATTCCATTATTGCTCTATAGGTTTTTAAGGGGATGTTAGCATTCCTAAGGATGGTAGGATTCCCTTTGTGGCAGTGTGAGCTAAGAAGGTAGGAGGAAACAATTCTATCCTTTGACTGGACTGCGGAAATCAGTTAGCAAGGCAAAAAGTAGTTTACAATTGTATGTTTTAGAGGAGCTCCTGTAATATGGCCAATGGATGTAGCCAAGTGTGAGCCATCAGCCATCATGTTGCACTAATATTTTGACCATCTGAGTCCTCCTATGTATGCCAACCTTTCTCCCCACGCATGAGGATCAGTAGAACTGTCAAATGTAAGTCACTGCACAGAGTGTCATTCAAAGAATTGCAAAAAGTAGCTAAAGGCTTTTAGTGAATGGTCAAAGTACTCTATCGGTGTGTTGAATCAACAATTGGCTTCAAAGACTTTCACTGTTTCACAGCTGAACTCCTATTAGTAATAAGTTTTGAGCGGACTTAGCCTTTAAAGCAAACCTTGACATTGTTTAAATAAAACACTACTGGAATAGGTCGTTTTTTCTACCTGCCTGCACATTGTGGAACATTGCAGACATGGAGTGTGGTAGATCTCTGTACTTATACAGTCAGCCCTGGTTTGCATTCAGTGCAAGACTAGTTTTAAAGATAGTTTTAAAGATAACTACATGCACAGAATGTGTAGGCGCCTTTGGGTCTGCTATTATACAGTATATTGTAATCCATTTACTTTTGATTACAGGAGTTATTTTAATTGTGTTCTTATTTTATTCCATCATACTTTTCTAATAAAATGTTCTCTTTATCCTCATAAATATCACAAAAGTGTGGAGTTTTTAGATATATGATGATGATCACTGTTTACCACTGCAAGACCATATGTCTCCTGAATCATTATTTTATCTCCACCTCAAGTGATTATTTTTTGCACCTTCCTAAAAGACAGCTCATAGAAATGGACACTTATTTATTTATTACAGGTAGTTATAAAGCACCGACACTTTCTGCAGCGCTTTACTTAGTGCACATTCATATCAGTCCCTGCCCTCAAGGAGCTTACAATCTCACATGCATACATACAAGGGCAAATTTAGACAGGAGCCAATTAACCTACCAGCATGTCTTTGGAGTGTGGGAGAAAACCAGAGTACCCACAAGAAACCAAGGCAGAAGCTCCAACCACTATGTGCTGCCTAGTGGACACGTAAAGGGCTGTATTCATAAAGAATTAGCTTGCTAATTTCCCAGTAAACTTTTTGTTATAACCTTTTTGCCCTTCTGACATCTGTTCACATTTTCCTGGCATTTCATGCCCATATTTACCCTATTTATAATAAGGTAACTGGGTACCAAGCAAATGTGGACAGTTAAATGTAAAAGTAGCTTTTAAACCGGCGAGTACATTTCCCTGCTAAAGCGTTATATAGTGCTGAAACGTGTGTTTGTCTTCCTTTTTTAAGAAAAATTACCAGCCTGTGCACACTTTGGGATACTTCCCCCTCCACCTCTCCACAGAACTGGCTCCTAATGATGTAATTGCAATACTTAGACTTATACCAAATATGGTCTTGCATTAGTGATGACACAGGGAAACACCTCCCAGAGTTCCCTGCTAAAACCAGTGATTTTATGGTGATGATTATATTTTACGTTCCAATATAACAAAAAATGTTGGGACAGCGTGCATGTGTTACATTTAGCTGATGCATGTGATACATCCTGCAGCAAAATGAAAAATTCATTTTTATTGTAAAACAGATCATATACCACAAGCTGTATGTAGGGCCAACCCTACCATGAAGCAGCCTCAGGCGGTTGCTTCCCGCCCAGCTCACTAACGTGACAGGAGCGGACAGGGACACTATGGTTTGTGTCCCACTGACTAGCTCCGTCAGAGAGCTGGATGGGATGCTGGACAGAGCCACTGACAGCGCGGTCAGGTGTCCACCAGAAGGACTGACAAATCAGCACAACAACAGCGCAGGTCACTGAGGTCAGTGGTCACTGCCCAGCTCACTGACGTCACCGGTTGCTAGGAGCAAATCATCTAAAGCATCCAGTCAGACACAGGTTTCCATCAACCAATCCTACCCCGCAAAAAGAAGATTTCCGATTGGATGTTATCAATTTGTAGCCCTTTGCGCAGTGTATTTAAATAAACAGTCGATTGAAGAAGAGAGAGAGAGAAAGCCTGTGGTGGCAATGTTTTTTCTAATGTTCTCCCTGCAAAGAGATAATAAATGCATTTATGTGAACTCTTCTACTATTCCTTATGAGAAACTATTAATAAATAGGAGTATTTGTATTCTAAAGAATTCCCAGCAGCAGTAACTAATATATTCCGCTGTACACAGGCCAGAGCCAACACACAGTCATTATTTCACATTAATGCTGACTAACCTTTTATTTGCAGAAGGATATTATTCTTTTACTAGTGCGCCCAAATTGCCTTTTTAAAGTGGCAGTCTCTTTTAGCCACAATCTGATGGCATTTAGATTCAGTATTAAATCACAGCGGAACGGCGTATCAAGGTGACATTTTAGAATATAAGATCAGTGATGGCTGTGTCTGCTCTCTGCGAGCCGGAGAATGTTCTGTTGTCATAACAACTCTACCATGTTGTGCCTGAGCTCCTTTCTTGTGTGTATATCAAACAGAGGAGTTTCAGCTCTTAACAAATGCAGATAAAGGATAACACACCATTTGGCTAATTCAATAAAGCAGGGCAAAAAGCCAGCTCCGGAATTTGGGCCCTAGAGACTGCTCTCCTCTGGGGTCCTGCCTGAGTGGCCCTCACCATGTCTGTGACCACGCTGCGTCCCCCGTCAGCCTATTTTACATACGCTGCTGTCTTCTCCTGCCATTTTGGAAGAGTGGGGGCTGTCATTGCTAATCTTCTCCTGAAAGTGCTGCTATGCTGACCATCAGGCTTCAACAGCCATTGAGAAAAGAACAAGTACGTGGTTGGAAATACAACAGCTTTTGCTAATGTACTGTTATGTCTTTTGATCTGTCGATGGCGCTGTAGTGCAATATTAGTCTCTATGCATATGCATACGTATCGATGGTATACAGGAAGTTCTCTCTGTATGATATACAATGCTGTATTCTGATGTAATGTTCTTCTAAGCAAGTAAAATTTAATTCAGTATTCCTCAAGTTCTCAGTGCTTCACCTAAACACATAATCAACAGTATGCAGTTCAGGAATTCTGACTTACATTTGTCTTCTCTTGCTGTATGCTCATTTTAAAGTGATAAAAATGTAGCATATGTGTGCATCACTTGGCTGTAGATCCTCAAATCATCTCTGAATTGGTGCTGACACTGTCCTTCCTTCTGGAGGATGGCTACTTTTGTTGCCCATGGTCCCTGTGTGTGTTGTAAAGTAGTCACCGCTCAAAGCTCACACTTGTGATGGACTACAATCTCATGTTTAGTTAGCTAATTTGTATTGAGACCCCTGATGTCTCCATAAAGAGGACATGTCACTTCTTTTGCTATCACATATAGTTTCTTAGCTCCCTCTGTGATAGCAATAAAGTTCAGTGGGAAAAAAAAAATAGAAAAAAAATGTAAAGTTTCCACAAAAAAATTTTTTTTAAAGTCCCCACCCCTACATACACGCATGTAAACATGCGTCAGGTGCGCATACCTGTGAAAACGACGATTTTGTTACGCCGCACATGTTACATATGGCCGTGAACGTCGCAGTGAGAGCAATAATAATCAATAATCAATCACTGATAACACGAAACTGATGAGCTGTAAAAGCTTTTAAACACCAATTTTGGGTATGCTATTTTTTTGCGATTTTGCGAGTGCGCGCAATTTTTAAGCTTGACATGTTTGGTGTCTATTTACCCGATGTGACCCGATCTTTAATATTTTACCAAAAAAGTGGGTAATATTAGTTGTTTTATAACATAATGTAAAAAAACAATTTCAGTAATTTCTCCTGAATATAGTAAAAAATAAAACCCCCAGTGGTGATTAAATACCACCAAAAGAAAGCTCTATCTGCCCCGAAAAATGGTATAAAATTCATTTCAGTACAGCGTTGCATGACCGAATAAATGTCAGTCAAAGTACCGCAGCGCTGAATACTGAAAAATGGCCTGGCCAGGAAGGGGGTCTAAACACCTGGTCTTCAAGTGGTTAATGTCACTTTAAGCAGACAGCAAAACTGTTCTTTTGTAAACTACTAATCCCATGGCCCTGAAACTAATAGAGAAGAACAAAGGCAGACATGTTAGAAGTCCAACATGGATAATAACCATGGCTGCCTCTTGCCTCGTGTTATTCTCACGATTACCAGGTAAAAATGAAACGGAAGAACAGCCTGAAAAAAAAGAAAACTAATGCAGCCATCTCAACAAAGGACTGGAAATCTGCAATATATACAGTTTTGGGTTAAGATGCAATTTAAGGCTTAATGTCTACCACAATAGTACTCAGAGATTAGGATCTGGGAGAACTAGCTTTGATGGGTACATCAAGCAAAAACTTTTCGTTTTTTCCTCTCAATTTCTATCCTGCTGACAATGGTTTCACCAGACAGGAAGTGAGGGTAAATCTACAAAGGCAGCACAGATAGAAATACAAATGTTTTTAGTAGAATAAGGGAAGGCTAGAACAGGGGCTCCCTGAGGCCGGGTGTCACCCGGTCTCCAGAGCGATGACAACCCGCCGTGTCATCATCGCGCGTGCGCAGCCATCTGATTGACGCCTGCTGGCGGCCATCTTGGTGGTGGACGCCTCTCTCCTGACACTGTCGGGCTCTTGGTTCACGACCGAGTGCCCGACTTTTTAGAGGGGTCGACACCAAAATGACTGTCTGTCATTTTGGTGTCACTCCTGCAATGGTGTCACCCGGGTGCAGGCTCCACCCCCCGCGCCCCCTTTGTGACGCCACTGGGCTCGAAGACTAATCAGATTTTTTGATTTTTTTGCAGTTTTTCCCCTTACTTTCTAGTTGGTGAAACCATTACCATTGTCAACAGAGCAAGAAGTGAGAGGAAATTGCTCTAATGAAGTTGCATTTATAAGTAAAACCCAGAGTTCTTATCTTTCTCTACTTTGTCCAAAACTAGAAAAAATATTTGGCCTGGACATACACTTTAATTCCAAATCAGCAGCTCAGAAATGTAATAAGTGACACCAATCTCTTACTCAATGATTGAGGATTCCTCTAGTTGTTGTCAATGCTGCTGGCTCCTAAAATACCCTGCTGACTCCTGTAATGGACAAACTGTCTCCCGAATTCCATACTTTTTTGTCAACCCCTGCTTTTAAATCATGCATGCCTAAAAAAGTGTTTTTACCTATCTTCCTCCTTTGCACCTTATTGTTTTCTGCAAAATTACAGGTGCACTTTAACCAGGAAAGAGTGTGTGCCAAAGGGAAAAACAGTGCAAATTGAGTCTAATAAGTGACCTCAGACAAGTGTTAAACCTCAACACCCTTCTCTAAACATGGCCTGTAGTTTTCCCATCTGTGTGAAACACTTGAGATTTGCTTTTCTGTTCTCCCCCTCTGTGCGCCTTGTGTAAAGTCTTCCCTTGTGATCCAAAATCCAATGACAGATGACAGTTACTGCCAACTCCATGTAAACCTGGTCTCTCAGAGCGCCTCATCTACCCCTGAGGGGACAGCTACGAAAGTCCCTTTTCTGCCGCAGCTCATACGTGAAAACAGGCTTGAACGGCACCTTCTGACTGCATATTGATTTTCGCTTTGTGATACTTTTCAGGCCTCTCATTTTTAAGAGCATTTTCCTGTCCTGAGCTGTGGGAAGATCACAGGGAAGAACCACTGCCCTGACAGACATGGCGCGTGTGGGTTTGGAGGAGATATGACAGGCTTCAGGGTTGAATTTAGGCCACAGGTGCAGCTCAGAAAATGTGCCTAACGAAAGGCCTCATGTACAACAGTTTATGAAGGAACAGTCGCTTTTGTTGTCCATAGCGACCGTAGCGATTCCTCTTTTTATATCTAGTACAGCTTTCGGGATGAAGCAGGAAGCTGATTGGTTGCTACTGCCAACAAGAGCTTATGATCGAAGCTGATTGATTATTGTGCACAGCTGCTGCAGATTCTTCCTGCTCCAGTTTTAGTAAATCCCCCGATAGTATTTACAGAGGAACTTTACCCACCAATTAAATGTCTCCCAAAACAGTTACTTTTAATGGATGGCAAACAATGCCAGTGTGCAAATTTTAGCTCTCAGTCAAACTTTCAAGCTCTCATATAGCTGCTGTCATAGCTGATCACATGTGCGGCACCATGGCAACTGCAATCCAAATAGAGGCTAAGATGGCACCTTCCTTGTCTGTAATGGATACAATAGTGTAGTTCCACTTTGAAGTAGATGTAAATCTTAACTGAATGACATTTATCTTTGTAAAGCACCATGTACCATAAATATTCACAAATTATTTTAAAATAAGATATTTGTCTTCACCTCGTTGCATTTCAGTGATCCTCATCTCCTGTATTAACAAAGACTAGCACTCACCACTCTCTATATGCCTGCTTAATTAGTGCTTACTGAGCCAAATTAATAAAACTGGTGCATGCCAATTGTTTAATTTATCATATGGTGGTGGTGCACCAGATTTGAGCGTGCAACTGGGCATGTGCCAAAATTTTGGTGCAAATCCACTGGGATCATCCTACATTTTTCCCTTTTCCTCTCCTGCCTGTATTACTGCACCCCGATGTTTGTTCATACACATCCCCCTCTCCTCTTGCTGCAGTGCTGATCATCGTTATCGCCCCTCCTCTCTAGAGTATTTACAGCACTCTGGTAATGGTGTATATTTTAGTTTCTAAATTAGAACTTTGGCACACATGCTTCATTAATTTGGCACACACACTCAGACTTTATTAGAAAATGTTGCATAACACTTTACCATACTGGTGTAACACCACATAGGACTTGTCTTGTCTCCGGGTGTCGCCTCTGAACGGCAGCGTGATACAAGTGCAGGAGCGCTGTACAATCTTAACCGCCATTAATCCCCAACGGAGAACCTGACTGTGCCAGTTGGTAGACGAGAAGATCGTTATGGGCCTCCGCATAATCCCCCATCTTGTCCTCGACGTGGACGACTCCGTCTCCCAGGGCGTCAACATCCCTTCTCAGCAGCAAAAAGCACATCTCTATGCAGGGAGCACCCAAGAGACACAAGCACGTCCCCTAGGGTAGTGTCCAGCAGGGGGCGATCAGCAGTGGGACAATCCTCAATGGTGCTATTCATCTCCTCACACACATGCACAGTAGGGCCAGACCGCTCGTCCCCCTCCCCAGGCCGTATCTGCGCTCCCCCAGAGTCCAGTCTGGGCGTGGATTTTGCCGGGTTGGCGGTCACCTGGCTCCCACCTCCTTTCGGCTCCCGCTCGTTACGGCTGTCGGAGAGTTGCAGAGAGGACAGGGTGCTGGACGAGCCGGCGCCATCTTGAGTCCGCGGCGAGCCCGTCGAGCGGAAAAATTCAGTAAGTTTCCGAGGGCCTTTGTTAGATTTTCGTTCTCTCCAACGGTCGCTGGGGTCAGGGGCACACATGGGTAGTATCATGGGAGTCCTCTGTGCTAAGGATTCAGCCCTAGGATTTCAGCTGTGCCGGAGCTCCGCTATCCTGCGACCATCTTTAGGAGAAGCTGCAGGCTCTCTACATCCGCGTCTTGTCACCGTACTGCTCTACAAAGATGGCGCCGGTGTAGTCGGCTGCCGTCACGACTGCTCTGCAGTCGTGTAAGCATTTCACTGCATATCATACTTGTACGATTGTGTATGTGACAAATAAAATCTATCTATCTATCTATCTTACAAAAAAGGAAATTTGGCACATGGAAAGCCTGCCAATATTTACACCACAACAGTATTTGCTTTAATTAATCCTCCACTTCCTGTGTACATTTATTCCAGTTATTGCTGTATGCTTTTTCTCAGGACGAGTTCCATGGTTTGGCAACAGTGCACCATGCCAGAGTAATGTAAGTTAAAATGTCCACTTGTAGTCTCCATTGAAAGCTCATGTAATAGAATGGCAATGCTGGATCACAGTTATCAAACTGTGACAGAGTGTTGTCATTTGTCACAGGAAGTCCCTGAACAAGAACCCCTATGGCAGGATCACCAGGTATAATTTTGATGAAAGCTGAAATTTCAAAAGTATTGAAAATGAGTTTGAAAGTAAAATAATATGTTATTCCTCAAATCTAGTTCCTAAAATGATCTCTGAATTGGTGCTGACACTGTCCTTCCTTCTGGCGGGTGACTACTTTTGTTCCCCATGGACCCAGTGTGTGTTGTCATCTCGCTCTTTCACTCCAAGCTCACTACCATGACAGACTACAATCTCAATACAAATTAGTAAATTAAATGTGAGATTGTAGTCTATCACAGGAGTGTGCTTGGAGCGGTATGTGGGCAAATACTTTATCTTACTATATTTTGTTGTTTACTGTGGAAATGTATTATGTATTTGTATTGACTATGCTACTGTTTATATAGCTTACTTTGCACTCTGCTGTAGGGAATCATATTGCTATCTAAAAAAATACTATTGTAACTTTCAAATAGTGTCCATCACTAGTTATTACATGAACAAAACCGTGCCTTTGAAGTGGCTATAAACAGCTCTATATTTTAGTGAAGTGTTCTTATAAATTCAGTAAATCGTAAAGTGGAAGTCTGAAGAGAGCTGAGGACTATTCAAAGGCAGAAAAGGTCAGAAGCAGGCCAACAGGTTATAACTGGAGAATATGCAAGTCTCACTTGCTGGAATATTAAAACCGGTAATTATTTTCAGACAGAAGACTTCTACAAGTCTAGGATATTGTATTCATTCATCACTTACACTAATGTAAAAAGGAAGAGTGATCTAAACAAAATAGTTTCAATAGTTTATAGTGGCGGAGATGTTAATTTCTATAAATATAAAAATTGTGCCTCGGTTTCTGAAGTGGAAAGACTGCTAATGTGTAGATTAGTCACCCTTCTAAACCAGACACCAAAAATAAATGTTTGTATGTAGCGCAATTGGACGTAAGCCTGGCTGGAGTCGACCTCCATCATTGTCAACTATGCCACATTGTGGAAGAGTTACCACACAAAAGCTTTTCAAATTCTGAATTCTTCCCATACAGTATGTATGTGACTGTGAGGCATGGTATAACTAATGAGAAGAAACAGGGGGCTTTGAATATAGCACCCAAAGAAGGTCAATTGCACAAAATAATTGTTTGTATAAAAATGAACACATTTTATAATTACAAAATATTACAATTCAAAATAGATATTGAAAACATATAGGGGGTTATTCACTTGGCTGCCGAAGGCAGCCGAGTGAATAACTGAGCTGAATAGAAGTGATCCGAACGCTGTTCGGCTATTCACTTCAGCTCTGTAAGGCTGATTTCAGCTGTACATCAACTAAAATCAGCCATACATCGGATGCTCTGCATGTTCGGGTGAGCCGAAGTGCAGAAGGAGTTTCGACTAAGCCAATTTAACATCTGGATCGCCTGAGCCGAAGCTCTGGCAGCTCGCTCACTGCCGTTCGCCCCCATTCTCATAGGGGCCAAACGGCAGTAAGTGAATAGCCGAATGTCGGCGAGCGACATTTGGCTCAGCTATTCTGCTCGGTACCTCCAAAGTAGCGAGCAGAATAAAAAAAAAAGTTAAATGAATGAAAAAAAATGTTGAAATATTATTTAAAAAATGTAAAAAAAAATTTAAAAAAATTATTTAAAGAAAAGAAAAACAAAATAACAAAAAAAAACAAAATAATAAAAAAAAGACACCAACCCGACTGCACGTGACAAACTCCTGCCGCATAATGAAGCATCTGACAGATGCCGTCAAAATAAAAACAATTGGGTGGAGCTAGTGGTGACATCACCGCTAGCACCCCCAAGTGTTTCCTATTGGGTGAAACCTGCCAGAGTCTTCTAGCAGGTCCCGGCCAATGAATAACAACTGGGCGTAGCCGGCCGTGACGTCAAGGCAGGCTCCGCCAAGTTGTTATTGTTCAATGACAGATCAGCGTCTCCAGGTCATTTGGGGACGCTTATATGTCATTACAACTGTGTGGAGTGAGCTGTGAGATCACGGCTGGCTCCGCCCAGCTGTCGCTTGCATGGAGATCGGTCGACTTCGGCCGACCTTTCTTCACGCTTCGCCTGTCACTACAGCTCAGCCAAGCCGAAGCATATGTGTTCGGCTCGGCTGCTGTACGGGCTATAGTGAATAGCCGGTACAGCAGCCCTTCAGTTCGACTGAATCAAAAGACTCAGGCGGCCAAAGCAAGCCAAAGTATCAGCCGAAGCTACGGCTGGATCCTTCGGTTCCGTCGTGAATAGCCCCAAATGGTATACAATATATACAGTAGCTTTATGAGACCATTATTGTATGCAGCATATTACATTTATTATTTCCTTAAAATGTCTTTATGGATTTATCTACCTCTTTAGGACTGCCACAGAGAATACACGCTTAATGCTTCACCTATATGGTCTGTATATTTGTATATGATGTAGTAATAATACAAATACAGTTATGCTGATCCCCTTATGCCTGGAAAAAGCAGGTGCCACCGAGGTCATTCATATAATGCTCTTTATTGTGAAATAATTACAGTGTTCTCTGGTTGTAGTTGATGATCAGCAAAAGGGAGGCAAATAGGGCCAAAATATGCCACCTCTCCAAAATGTCCTATTACTTCCAAATATAAGAGATACTTTTAGGGTTTATTCAGTAGTCAGTCCAAAAACATTTAAGTTCAAACTCCTAGTGATTACATGATAGGTGTATAAAGAAGATCATAATTAGAGTCATGGTCACTGTTAGTACAATACAGTTGTACCGTTAGATTACCAAGAGGTATAAAGTAATTACTTGCAAGGCTCTGCCCACTATCTTTCAATGAGGAATAAAGTCATTTTTTTGGATATGTGATAGAATGGGACATTAGATACCTTCTAATCTAAGAAGGCTTTGCAGTACATCACAGTGATTCAGTGGAGGCCTTTTTGTTTCTTCACAGTCCAAAGGCAGGACTGCGGCACCACACTCACTGTTTTCTACAAGGGCCCACCACTAGAATAAGTCACCCCTTTTAAAGGTAGTGTTGACCCACGTTCCCACTGCACTCCAACAACTTTTTTGCAACTAGTCTGGATGCTAGGCTACCTAAGATACCGTAATCACTAAGAGGAATGTGGTGAGTACTGAGTATCAGCACAGTACCTTGACCAGGTCCAGCATTCCTTACATGTTTTTGTTATAATATTGCCTGGAACACAATTGGTTAATAGACCTATCACATCACATTTAATTCACCAGCAACATTAAAACCATTTCTGACTTCCCTCTTGTCTTGGGGAAGGATAAAAAAAAAATGATATGAAGAAAACAAAAAATAATTAGTTTCAGGGCCACCTGAGACTAGTCTGCATTAAGCCTCTGATATCTCTGGGAAAAAAATGATGCAAAGTTATGTACAGATGAATATTTCTGCATGTTTACAGTTTGTACTACTTAATTAGCATATAAATGCCCATAAATGTTTAATCCAAAATATACAGACATTCTTAATTAATTAAGTTCCAATCAACAAACAGAGAAGTTGCCGAGTGGAACGGCTGCCCTTAACCTTTGCCACGTGAAGAATCATATTTAATGAACAAGAGGGTTGAGTGTTCAAAAAGAATCTCCTTGTTATATTGTAGCAATGTAATTTATGGCAGATGGATAATTAAAACCGAAGTTACCCAGAATCCTGAGTACTATTATCCCATTGTGCATTGTGTTCAGCAAATGTTTTACAGTCTTGACTTCAAATCATTGAAAAAAAGTTTTTTTCTAAGATCTTGTTTGTTCAGATAACCTTAAAGTGAACCTGTGCTTTGCTTTGAGTATAATAAACTTTCTTTTTACATGCGCTCTTTTTTTGGGCCTGAGAAGTTAACTAACATACCCATTGCTTTCAGATATGGGAGAGAATGTGATTTAGTCAGCCCCACTGAGGCACCAGCATTGTCACATGAGGAGTGGAGGACGATTTCTCATCCCTGTGTAAGTTTCAGCTTTTCCACTTGCAGCTGCTGGAGAGATA
>NW_017306374.1:1873099-1873332 GCF_000935625.1 Nanorana parkeri
CCCCCCCCCCCCCCTCCATCCCAATCCCACTTCTCTCCTGCAGGTTATTGAAGCTGCTAGGGAGCACAGGGGATGTAGGAATAACCAACTGCAGGGTCAGGCATTTAAGTGAAACAGTTTCTTTGCATGGGAAAGCAAAGGACATCTTCACTTTAAGGCTGAACTTGGGAAAACCAGCTGAATTCACAGTTGAAGTTGTTATGAACAGAGCAGAATGAAGCGAACAGGACTTT
>NW_017306374.1:1873358-1895967 GCF_000935625.1 Nanorana parkeri
CACACTCATGAAGATGGAACAGGACCCCAGACAAGATAGTCAGCCCACTGGTGACAGCTGCTAGAGGTACTGGAATGCTGGGATCAGTTGATAGGAGAGTCAATGGGATGTGCCAATGGGAAATGCAAGCTTGGGAAAGTAGGGATCACAGGCAGCTCAGGGTAACATAGCAGTGTTCAGGAACAGTGGGATGCAGGAATGCACAGAAGTACTGAGGTCTCAAGAAAGCTCTGGAGATGCCTTGAAAATCTGTTCATCAAACCTGGAAGTAAGCGCCGCTGCAAGCCCTGAGAGACATGACGCTGGAAGGTAAGTAGCTGCAACAGAATTATATATACTGTATGTGGAAGATTTATAATTTTGTTCATTTAGCCAGTTTTGTGATCCACATCACACAGTAAGAAGTTACCAGTGCTGATGACTTCTTACTTTATAAACTGGATCTTGCACAACACCATCTGTTGTGCTGATTGCAAGCAAGCACCCTCTTGTTTTAATGGCCCAGTGCTGTAAAGAATGTGCATCTCATAACAAGATTTGCATCATAATTTTTGTGTTCCCCTGCCAGACAGGCCCTGGACCTCTCTCTAGACCACTCTACAGTTAATGCTGCCTGCCCAGTGCTCTTTGAACCAGAGAAGGGTAAAAATATGTAATAAGGGGGATGGAAGGACTGAGTTACGAAGAAAGACTACAAAAATTAAACTTGCTCTCCCTAGAGAGGAGACGCCTAAGAAGGAATATGACTGCAATTTACAAACTCATTAAAGTAGTATTAAACTCGCAAACTTTTTTCAATAATGAATGCAGATCAAACAAATATACAATTCCCAGGAAAGTATTTTTGTAAATTTTTGCCCAAATACTTACAATTATCATATTTCCAAACAGCTCCAACTCTCAGCTTAATTTTTCTGAACTTCCTCTCCAGTACAAGGGACAGAACAGTGTCCAGCCATTGTCCATCTACTAGCTTTGAGGCCCTGTGCAGACCTGAGTGATCCGGGACGCACATATGATTGCAGACATGATTGATTTCAATGGGGTACATCTGTGGGGCAATCACGACGTGCGGCTGTTTTAGCCACAATCGTGTTTGGATGCACGGGTGGAATCGCGGTGGCAAAACACCCAATCTGCCCGACGAGACTGGGGTTCCATTAGAAAACAATGGCACCCACAGCGCGATTGTTGGTGATGGACGACAACGTGACCGCGCGGTAATCCGTGCACGATTGCTGCGCGGCCACAGACCGCCCAGGTGTGCACCGGCCCTGAGAGGGAAGAAGCGAGGAAGGATGAGGGAGGAGGGAAGCAGAGAGCACGGGAATGGCTTATCTTGCTGAGCCTGTGTATTTGTGCAGATACACACACAGCCTACTACCACACACTAGGGTGGCTCCATAGAACCCTGCAAGAAAAAGGAGCCACCCTAAAACATCAAGGACAGTGCTCAGAGGACCAGTTGATTCTGCAGGAAGATAAAACTTTTAAACATTAAGGAACAGCATCCATTGTTAGCAATTTTTATCAGCATTTGAAAACGCTTCATAACATTTTGACTTTCTTAAACTGTTTAACCTCAGATCTCTGATGATGACATGTCGATACAACAAGAAGTTGGAAGAGATGTTGTTTAATCTCAAACGGTGTAAGAATTGAGTTGTTTTTTTTATTATCAGAGCATTACAAATGTGGAATTCCCTTTCGAAGTAGGGAGTATATGCTGAAAGCATGGATACCTTCAAAAAACATTTAGATGAGTTTCTCATTTTACAGGATATACAAGGATATGGGATTCGTTAGCGAAATGTGTACAAACAACACATACATAAACACACATATAGGTTGAACTACGTGGACCTATGTCTATATTCAACATTACCAAATATGTAACTATGAGTAACTATGAGAAACTATGTAACTATGAGAATATATGGCCAAACCAAGTAGAAATTTTAAAAAAAGTAAAATGCACAAAACCTGTATATAAAACCTAAAATCAAGGAAACCACAGCATGGACCACACAGATCGATCCATGTAACAGGTCTGATTTATGAAAACTGGAGCATCCAGCTGCTCGGGAGCCAAATGTTCCACTGTTCCTCCAGTTTTCTTTGCTCAGCTTTTTTTTATTCTGTTTCAGTGTAAGCAGCTCTTGTGCAGATCAGCTAAAAAACAGTTTCGGGATCTTCCAGCCACGCTTTTTGAACACGGAGCTGAAGCCACTGGAGGCTTATACCAAACACTTTATATGCCTGATATCCTAGTTTATTGACATGTTTCTCCCAAGTGGGACATTGTGGAACAACACAAAACAGTTATGTTGTTGGTCATGAGGAACACAAGGATTTAGGCCCATTGGGGAGACAATAAATTGCATTTTATATTCATTTCAAATGACAGAGCCTCTCGGAAAACAGGCATTAGAAAGTGCCCTGTTTCTGAAATGATACCATTTCAACCTTAACAGGCTCTATTGTTGGTCTCTAAATAGGGCTCTTACATTCATAAAGCCCTGATGACTAGTGGATTGATATCACCACGGGACCCTTAAACAACAGTTATAATAAGACAGCATGTTCATGTATGTCACTGTCTTCAACAAGATTTATAAAACACTGAGCAAAAATCTATTCAGCTGTGTTTAAATGCAAGTGGAAATGTTATTAGATATGCCAATATAATAAACATATTGCCTTTTTTAAGTTGAACTTTTTTGTTAATTCTTCATTGCATGTCAGTGCTGCTGATCTCCTGCAGCCTCTTTACAGCCAAAGAGTGCACTTCATTCACTAAAGAGCCGGAGGATAAAGCCGTAGCTTAGGCTGATCCTTCGGCTCACTTCAGCTGCCGAAGCCCTTCGGTTCAGTCGAATTACCTGATCGAGTTGAATGTTGTCCTTCAATAATAGACTAGCATCCTCAGGTTCTTTGAGGACACTATTCCTACCAAACCTAAAGGGTCTGGTATGGTTTGGGAGAAGGACCCCACACTGTTTTTTTTTTTCCTTTACATTTTTTTTTATTCAGAATAGCCAAGTCGAATATGAGAATAGGGGTGAACGGCAGTGAGTAAACTGCTGGAGGTTCGATTCAGCTGATGCAGATGTTGGATCGGCTGAGTCGAACTCCTTCTGAAGCCAGTCGATGTACGGCTGATTTTAGCAGATGTTGCCATACAGAGCCGAAGAGAACAGCCAAACGCTGTTCGGCTCAGTTCACTTCGGCTCGGTTATTCACTCGGCTGCTTCGGCAGCTTAGTGAATAACCCCCTTAGAGTTAAATGACAAAAGTGTAGGGTAGTTTTTCCTTACCTTTATTCTTTTTTGTATAGTATTTATTGGGTTTTGTTCCTTATTCTACTCTTTTTCCTTAATTTTTAACTTGCAAAGCTAATATCACTGTAACTATGGAACCAGTAACACCAGCAGTTTTAAACTCATTGCACATAAATCACCTTGGCATGATTAAGAATTCCAGTGCTGCGTAGAATTATAGGTCCCAACATGACTCATAAAATTGCATCACCGCATCAAAATGCACAAGATAATTTATAGAAACACTAATCCTGGCAAAAAGATGGCATGATGATTCACCACATAATTTGATGGTCTGCACACATAGGCTGCAAGGTTAAAGCAGACATCGGTAATTCAAACGCAAAACACCACCAACGCGATCGGTAGATGCAGAGAGATATGCAGTGCCTGTTACGTGCAAATTTTTGACTTTTCTTGTACAAGCTGAGCTTGGCACCACGCATTCTCACCTCTTAAGTTCCCCTATTAGTCATTTAATGTTATGGGTGGCCTCACTAACCAACAGTGAGGAGGGAGTGATAGACTTTTGCCGCAAAAATACAATTTTCTAGATAAACTCAGCAGCAATATGATCTACTGATGTATACTGATTGTTTTTACTGGTTGTGCATTTTCATGACATGTTCTGTTTGAATAATCCTGATTTGTGACAGGCTTACTTTAAAGCTCACTTTCAGCCCAATTTTTTTTCGGAGGTTTGCATAAGGATTGCAACTTCTGTCATATTTTATTGATGTCTGTGTTCCTGCAAAAGAGATTTCTCTTCACTTCCTGTCATGCCATTGGGACCAAAGGTGAGCAGAAATCTTTTCAACAGGGACACTCAGTGATAAAAAAAAAAAACGTGACATAGGACTTGGATGATCAGCTAAATTACAGCTTTGAGAAACATGCAAAAGTACAGGAACCCCGAACCTACCTGCTTAACAAACAGAAATAACTTTAGTAAGGGGTGATCAGCCCCCCTCTGCTGGATATCCTCCTCCTATACACTCTACCCTGCTCTACCTCCCATTCCCTTTTCTTCTAATCCCTGCAACCTATGTCTCTGTTTCCATGTCCACCCAATAGGAACCTTCTCCCCTCCTCTTCACTTGCTTCTACTGTAATGTGGTCCAATGGAAAAGCCAAAATACATCAAGCTGTTCTTTGATGTTTTTCCTTTGGAACACAATTCATATTTTACTATGATAAAGGTATAGTAGTAGTGTAGAAGCATGCACAAGCTAAACACAACAAGCTATAAAATGTTCTAGGTAATACCAGAGTGTCCCCAGAATCTTTCATAACTACGAGGGAAACTTTTGTATACTTTAAAACATTCAGAGCCTCATTTTGCATTTCTTTTTCTATTCTTCTTTTTTAAACATTGTAAAGTCTGCTGTACAATGTTATTTATGTTGCATTGGTTCTTTCTCTCTGTTAACAAAATGGTACACATGCAGTTATAAATGAAATGGAAAACAAAAAGCTGACAAAGTTCTAGCTCTACTACACTCTAACCAAAGCTAAGAAGAAAAAAGATTTGGCTCAAGCTTTAATTCACATTTCACCTAACATTGCCCATAGTGTGTTATGTAAGACTAGTAGAAACATAAGAATAGCTTTCTAAAGGGTCAGTATCTATTGTCTATACATTCCATAATGCTTTGTGGAGTTTTGACTGTCTACAAATAGATAAAAGAGATATTTCTTGGGTCACTAAGTCCTAACGTTTTTACTGGCCCTGTACCCACTTCAGGGTTAAAATTGGCTTTCCAGAGGAGATTGAATTCCCGTGAACAAGTATGAGTGAGTGGACTGAGAAAGATTAATCTATGCTTGGTTTGATTGATGAGTAAAGTGATAGATGATGTGTGAGAGGGTGGGTGATGGATGTGTATGCGAAGAAGACAGTTATATATGAGTGGAGTGATGAAAGTGTGAATGACTTGTAAGTGGAATGAATAATCAGATTGCCTTGTAGGTTGAGCAGTGTGCATGCGAGTGTCAAGTACAAGTGACACGAATGAAAAGTGAGTGGAGTGAAAGCACTATGGAGGAACAGAAATGAACAGAAACTTAAATGAAGTTGTAACAAGAACAATTCTATAGAAAAAATGTTAACATTTACCTTCCACTGAGCTTAATCAGTAAAGGAGCAGACTAATGTTGCAAGCAGGAGGCCAAAGCCATAGAATTTGGTTTACTAAAGTTACATCAGTGAAATACGAATGTTGGTTGCTCAGAAATTCTGCAATTTGCATTTCGTACTTTGCTTTACTGAATAAGCCAATGTGTCTTGGTAATGTGTTGTCACGCCACAGCATTCAGGTGCTGCACAGCTTACATATAAGTCAATAATAAGTCATAATAAGACATTGAACCTTTTACATTTATAAGACTTTATTTTATTACTAGCTCTGTTACAAAATGTTTATTAGGTTTGTTAAAACATTAAAACTTATTTATTTTTCTTTTTTTCCAAAAAAGAAACCAAATCTGGCGAGAAGATGCTCCAGCACAGTGCCGGGATCATCTTCACAGCAAGATTTAGCATATTCTACATTCTAAAGATCTCCCCAGAAGGAGGATGACATCACCCTTGCCTAGGCGCAGCGGGCAAAAGCCAGGGGAAAGGCGAATATACTATCCAGCTATTTGTTTTCTCTTACAGGTGTTTTTGTGTGTGTGTGTGTGTGTGTGTGTGTGTGTGTGAAATATTGACAAACTAGCATTGGTGGCCGCCTACATAAATGTCTACATTTCTAAATTTCATACAAAATAGAATGTTTTTAGCAGCATTTTCTCATAATGTAACTTCTGTAATGTTTTTAGCTGTAGGCTTAGTGATTTTTACATAATATCACACAAGTGATTCAGATGCTTGTGAGAACTCGATAGACAGAATCACTTGACCACTTACCCTCTGCTATGGATTTTCTGCTCTCTCCCTAGTTAGTAAGATTTTGCAGCGTTCGGGGCCCAGTGAGTGAGTGAAGTTAATTTAGTAGTTGCTGTTACTCAGTGTCACCAATGGCATAATTGCCAGTGTGACAACAGCCTCAAGGCTCATTCACATGGCCACGGAAGGCCACACATGTGGTTTTTTTTTCCCCGCGGGAGTCACAGGTGTTCAGTGCAACCGCAGCTAGAAGCCTGTGAAAAAATAAATGACAGCCAGACAGACGCAGCCACTGTACAGATCTCCCCGCACATCTGACCGTTTACATCCATACAGGTAAAAAGGTTTTTTTTACATGCTGCTGGATCCATAAACACATGCATGTACCACCCTCTGTGGCCATGTAAATGTGCCCTAAAACAGTAAAATGGAAGCTGATGTTTACAGAGCTAGCAGCTTGATTAAAAGTGACAGCAATCCCATTAGGATACTGTATGTGTTTAACATTCCCAATTTGGAGCTGAAGGGTGCTTTAAAAGCTTACATTTAAAAATCTAATTCCACCAATGCATCCCTCCATGTATGATGGTTAATAATAACATACACATGTCAGCTGTAAAATTCTGTGATTATGAAATACTTATACTTGCAGAGCTTGCAGAGCCAGTGGCATAACAATCACCATAGCGACCCAGGCGGCCGCTACGGGGCCCGAGGCACGGCGGGGCCTGGCCAGGACATCTCCCTGATGCCATGCGAGCATTCACTTCCTGCTTTGAAAGCGCAAAATTACTTCAGTTTGCCAAAGCAATGCACACTGGGATTGTCTTGTCATCAGCAGAGCATTGCTTGGAAATCTCATCTGTAATCACACGAGATCTCAGGGAAAGGCATATTCCTCCCCTGAGATGATGTGCATGGTCACATGTCCTAGTCACATGTGCCGGAGTTCCAGGAAGTTATAAGAGAGCTAGTAATCTGCCCTTAGTAAACATGGCCACTGCCAGAAGACAGGGGTAGAAAAGAGAAATAGGGTATGCAAAAACTACAAAGCAGGCAATTATCTAGAAGTATGTGTTTGTAGATTGTCATTTACTAAACATTTCTAAAGGTGTGTTTGTTGTTATTTAAAAGATATGGGTAAAAGTCAGATTTAAAAAAGCTTGCAGAAAGCTTTGCAAATGCTCTGTAAAAGCTTGATGTTTGCACTGCCCTATGTTAAAGTCTGTGTAGCTCCTGAGTTGTCCGCTCACACAACTGATTTCAGCACCATGGACAGAGAATATGAGCCAAACATCCAGGACAGGAATCTAATACTTAGCACAGGGTTGGGCAACCTTGGTATTTTGTCTGTTGTGGAACTACATGTCCCATGAGGCATTACAAAATGCTAAAAGCCACAAGCATAACGCCTTGAGGCAAAGCATAATGGGATATGCAGTTTCACCACAGCTGGAGTGCCGAGGTTGCCTACCCTTGCTTCAACAGTTTACAGGGATATGTATGAAAGTTGATAACTCTCAATCATATTCTCAATTTTCTCAGCTGTGACATGCTTAAGAGAACAGGTAATCATACAATTTGTCAAATGTCTTTTATATTTGTGTGGCTATTAGATGAATGTCTGTCCCCATACACAGCTACAAGTTCATTCACTTACAGAAATGTTATTTTAATGAAAATATACTGAGGTTATGTTCTGTAACCAGTTTAGATGCAAATAGTAAGTAGTGCAGTGACAAAACTCCTTAGAAAATAACTGAACAAATGACAGAAATTCCTACTTCAGCCTCAGGCAGCCCTGGACCTCCACGTAAACAGCAAATGTATACTTAGTTTAACAAGTGTGCCTTCACAATGTGCCACCTTTATACAGTGCTGGCACCTCCAAATTTATGGCTGCTCCCATAGTCAGTGTCTCAGTGTTTGCAAGCTGCAGGAAAGACTGTGGGGGGCAGTCTCGGTTGGCTCATAGACGATCAGTGTCTTCCCAAAGTAGACCTATTAAACTGCAGCTGGCAAGCATGGCCTGGAATCCATAGTAGCTGTGTAGAGGGAGTCTGTCACCTCTGTGTGCAGGCCCTGAAGGTGCACTTGTACTGTTTACAAGGGCCTCTGGAGGCTAAATAAGGGCTTTCTGTCATTTGCACAGTTATACTTGAAGTCCAGACACGGCATATTGCCTCCAAATACCTCTATTAATCTTAAACTCATCTGTTCCTCTGGGAAACCCTTTGATTCTGGGCACATGGTGAAATGTTGCCTTGACTGCATAAATATGGAGAACATTTGTACTGACCTTGTGTCAGAGGTGATGCCTCATTTCAGAATACACAGGATAGCATACTTCCCAATCTTCTGAGCAGAGAAAGAGGCACACCTTCCGGTACAATGGATTTAGGCAATGCACACTCCCCCAGCTATAAGGGACCATTAACAATTTATATGCCACAAATGATTGGTTAAACCCAGATTTTTTTTCCACCATTACTTTTCCTTTATACTGTCTTTTTAAAATAGCTATTGAGATCATTAAGACATAAGATGAATGTTTTAGCGCAGAATAACATTTTTGGTAGTCAAATAGAACCTTTTCATAGATATATACATTACATTAGACCAAAAAGAGGGACGACTGAGGAGGAAAGAGGGACAGAGGGGTTTGGTTCCAAAACAGGGACAGTCCCTCCATGTGAGGGACAGTTGGGGTCTATGAGATAGCATGTGAAGAGTGATATATGGTGCCTGAAGGTACTTTTTCCAAAGAGCACCAGATACACCACCCCTTGCCCTATTTATTAACAATACAGACTTCAGATGCAGACTGACCCTCTATACCAGCAGCGGGCAAACTCTGGCCCTCCAACAGTTGTGGAACTGCAAATCCAATGATGCATTGCAAGATTCTCACAGCCACAGGCATAATTCCCGGGGACATATGCATGATTGGATTTGTGTTTTCACCACAGCTGGAAGGCCAGGGTTTGCCCACTCCTGCTCTATACAATGCTAAAGCCTACACAGGGCCCACCAAAAATACATTGCTTTAAGCTTTGGCATTTTCAAGGCCATTTGGACATCAGTGGTGTTGCTATAGACTATAATGAATGTCTGTACCTGAATCATAGACTGACATTATTTTCTTTGGGCAGACCTGAGCAGCTCTGTGAATCACCACAGAGCTGTCAGAACACTGAGCTTTGCATACACATCACCATGATGGGAGTCTGTACCTAAGGTCTGTGCTGTTATTACACAATTTGATGTCATTGGCACAGTTTAGTAACTCAAAGTATTGAAGCTGTTGTATTAGCATCACATTACTGAAGCAGTTGTTTTTTACATCACACTATTTAAAATTCTCTGACAACCTCTTACTGTACATGGGTATAGACTGGCTCATTCATAAACATGGACATACAACTGTGAATGCAGGCTGTCTGATTGCACATGTTTATGGAAGTACCAGCATATATCCGCGTTCAGCTGCATACAGCCATTGATTTCAATGGGCGTCTATACGGATGGCTCCTGGGTTGAGAAATACATCCAAATTTTACATTGCATGATGCCATGTGCATGACCCCTAAGGTGGTCAAGGGGTATGGTTTAAATAGACCATATCACTTGGCCCTAAATTCACAAGGTAACAGCCATCTCGCACACTGGTGAAGGAACTTTACCCACCAAATGAATGTCTCCCAAAACAGTTACTTTCAAGGCATGCCAACTGTCAGGGTTGCCAGTGTACTTATTTCTCAACCGAACATTCAAGCCCTCAAATGGCATCATAGCTGATCATATGTGCAGCACCATGGCAATTACTACCCAAACAGAGGCTAAGATGGCACCTCCCTTGGCTGCAAGGGATAGGAGGTTGTAGTTCCACTTTAAAGAGTAATTCTCCTTTTGATGGGGAAAAAAAACAAATCTTCTTTGGGTGATCAATGTACATTGCAAGAATTTTAACCAACTTAGTTGCAGATTCCTACCTGTTTCTGTTCTGGAGATAAAGCTGTTTGTTACACCTTGTCCTTTCCAAAATGATCCCTGAATGGGAGGGTCTGAGTTCATTATAATCAGGTGCTGGGCTTCCTGGGTTAGAATAGGGAAAAAGCATGGTCTGCATCCCTTTAGTAGAAATTAACCCTTACCAAAAATGAAATTCCTATTGCAAGGAATGCCAAAAACTATTCTTGTATCCTAGTGCAGACTTCTGGGAAAATCAGTCAGCCAATCACGGAAGCAGGACGTGACATTTCTGGGGGTGTTCCGTACACCAAGTGTGTACGGAGCGCCCCGCAGGTCGCCATATTGCATTGAAGTTTTGTGGCAGATTTAGAACATTACAGCGGATGCAGTTTTAAATGGAAAGGTTCAAACCTTTTAAGTTGCATTAGTGAAATAAATGAACTTTGCACGATATTCTAATTATTCGAGTTTCACCTGTATATATTCATTTTTTAAAGATCCTTTATTTTTTATCTTTTGAAAGTGGTACTCTTTAAGTACTATAGTTAGTTCTAAAATGTTTGCTTCAGTGTTATTTGCTGTGTAGCTTCTTGTCTGCATATGTGTCTGCTCCCCATTTGATGGCACAGCTTGAGTTTTAGACAGGAGTGTAAAAAATAAAGAACAATTAGCTATCCGGGGTGTGGCCTGTCACTGACATGTCACTTCTACGAGAGTTGTTTGTGTCTTCAACAAAAAAAGCGTTCATCCTCTGCGCCCCCGGAGCCTCCCGTCTTTTTTTTTTACCTGTTGGAAAGTTAGAGACTGACAGTCACTCACCCTGACACACAAAAGAAGACGGCGTTTCCCCAGGGTGTACTCGAGCAGTTATAAACACGACCCTTTGCTCAGCTTCAGACACCAGGTTCACTGGAAGAAAGAGACAGGCCTCATCAATTCACAGCCGCAGATTGGAGCATTAATATTAATATGTCCCCTTTTATTAAAATACGCCATAAATTATGAATTTCCTTCAATCCATTATTAAACAAATCGCCGGCGCCTTCTCCTCTCGTCGCTAACGGGAACAGGAAATGACACCTTAAGCTTGCTGAAATCATATCATTGCTTTCCGAATGGCTGAAATTAAAGCTGCTCTGTAGTCAAATTTTTAAATTTTAGCATGACAATGAATACACAAAAGGGGTGTTTTTGTTTTGGATAGAAATTATGTAGTAAGCACTTATCTGGTGGACTGGGAACACCTAATCCTGAGCATGCAGTTCTGCAAAGATCTGGACTTCAAAGTCTAGTGTAAGTGTAGTTATCTCTGACCTGGGGCTATATACCATAAAGGAAACCTTTGCTGAGAAACTGCTGCCATTGCTGTCTTTAAAAAAATGCTGGCTACCATGCTTATCCTTCAGTTTAAGTAGTTTTACACTTACTGACCCGGAACAAGTACGCAGATCAGACAACCAGCATTTTCAGAAGGAAGTCAACATATTGTTTTCACAGTAGATGTAGGAACTAGGGATGCACAGATACTTTTCGAGTACCAGTACCGATACTTGGCATTTTCATGAGAACTACCAGGGTTGCAGCGCTTGCAGCTGGGACCTGGCTCTGGCGCTTCACCACTGTCCTGAAATCATTAGTCTGTATTGTTTTAGAAAAACTGTCACATGACATTAAACAAAAATGTATCAGTACTCGTACTTGTAAATACTCGGCAAGTACCAGTACTCGTACTCGCAAAACTGGTATCTGTGCATCCCTTTATTTATATTTATAAAAACAAAATCGTAAATTAAAACAGAGATGTACAAATCCCAGGAGCTCCGTGTGCTCCTTACAAATGACAGCTGCCTCCTAACTTTTGAATTTTTCTCTAGTGTAGTCTTGGAGCTCAAAAGTATCGGTACATGTACTCGTACTTGTACCGAGTACTGTACTTGGTATCTGTGCAACCCTAGTAGGAATGGAAGTGCCACTTAAATTAAAATAGTCTGGATACAACTTTATAACACTAGGGTCAGGGGACAATCAAGTAAAATAGCTAATGCATTGCAGGGACCCAAAAACATCCCATTCATCAAGGCTTAGAGAGAGAAACCACGTATGTAGACTACAATCTCAATGGGACAGTTTCTGGCTTGTCAGCAGCTGGTTTGGCTGACATAGCACAAGCTTTCCCATCACAGCTCAATACAAAGTTCAAGCTGTAGATATTGTACTCCACATACATGATTTCTCTCACTAAGCCCTGAAGAATGGGATGTTTTTGGACCCCTGAAATGTGTTATATGTGGACCACAATATCTGCAGCCTGAAATGTGTATTGAGCTGTGATGGGAAAGCTGCTCAAACCAGCTGCTCACAGGCCAGAAGCTATCCCATTGAGATTGCAGGCCACTTACATGATTTATCTCACTAAGCCCTGATTAAGGGGGTGTTTTGGGACCCCTGAAACGTGTTATTCTCCTCAAAGGCTATGGCTATTCTACTCAATTGTTCCCTGCCCCTAGGGGAATTTAGTTACATCTGGACTTTTTTAATTGGTGTTGAACTTCAATTCCTACGTCTACTGTGTTCACTGTCAAGCCAAGGATACTGTGTAGACCCTTAGGCCAGTGATAGCTGCCTATCCATTAGCCATATTACACATATTCACATCACTTTATAACTATTGGATGATAAAAACAGAATAATCATGTGGGTCCAGCACTCTTATTCTTCTTCCAAACATATTTCCGTCACTCCAAAGTTTTCCTTTTACAGCCCAACTCCAGCCAAACCTGGACCTCAGGATACATACATCTCAAATGATGGTAGAACTCTATAAGCGCTGACTTCAGCATGCTTCTAGGTTTTCGTGCATTCCTGCATTCACTGAATTATGTTATTTGCCTGCATTCACTGAATAACTCCTAAGCCATTATTTAAAATAAAATAAACATTTTTGCAATAATATTTCAAATATTTAGACCACGAAAGTTTCAGTGCAAATGACGTACTATACTGAACCTGAGCCAGATCTAAAAATCTTAATAAGAAGATGAAACAAGCATCACTATGCAGAATAAAATACCAGAATTTCTAGTCAGTTTGTAATAAGTTTTTTTTAAAATTATTATTATTCTTCATCTACAGGGATCGAATATTTACCAGTCTAGGCTGGTGACACAAACCTGGTGGACACACCAATGTAAATGCAAAAGTGGCAGCAGATTATTTTCGTAGCACACTAGCAGGGTTATTCACAAAAGCGTGAAGAGTTTGGAGAAGGCAGGAGAAGTGAACAATCTAGGCTAATATAGCTGAATTGGAAAAATTCTCCAATTCAGCTCACTTTCCAGTTCAGCTATGTTGTCCTAGATTGTTCACTTCTCCTGCCTTCTCCAAACTCTTCACCCTTTTGTGAATAACCCTGTAGGTTGTTCGTAGTCGAGTGAAATATTAATTTACAACCAAACCTGTAAAAAAACATAAATTATTGATTCATGTATTGCATTGTATGTGCCTTCATGAATTGGTGCTACAGCGTTAGCTATTTCAGAGAACACACATTCAATATGCATGCTACTTAGTATCTGCTGGGATTTAACCCTATAAGGGTCTGTGTGCAAAGTAAATAAATCTACCTCAAAACTGAACTCTACGCAAAGAGCTAAATACATACTGTATATAGGAGCTTTTTATTACCTGCCGAAGTATTTAAATCTGTCTATCGTCTTCTGAGATTTACACAGCTCTATCACACAGCACAGCCCTGTGTGGCAGGGCAGGAGACCTATTTTTCCTCTGCTACAGTTAAAGGAGAACTATGGGGTTAAGGCTTTTCCCCATAGTTCTCCTTAGGGTAACGGGAGTACACAAACTAGCGTCCTCCTGTTACCCTAAGCTCAGTATACCGCGAGCTACAGCTCGCGATATACTGAGACGCCGCAGCCGGAGCGGATCCCGACATCGATGTCGGGATCCGCCCAGCTGCGTGAGTGACAGCTGGCTCTGTCTATCTAGAGGCAGAGCCAGCTGTACCCGCCCCCTCCCCCGTCCGTTCCGCCAGTCAGCGCTGGCGGATCGGAGCGGGGAGGGGGGAATCCAGCCCCTCCCCTGTCACGGCAGAGAGCCGTGACAGGATCGAGAGGTGAGCGAATGCCGGTATGTGTTCGCTCACTTCTCGATCTACTGAGCCGACCTGTGACAGTCTCATTGTCACAGGTTGGCTAGAACTATGAGGTGAGTGAAAAGCACTCCTAAGTAAAATTTACAGGCCTGGCCCCTTCACTAACCTGTGACTGGACAGTGAAAAGAGAAGCAGCAGGCTGATGGGCTTATCTCTCTGTCACTCTGCTTTCTCCTCCTATGAGAACATTCGCTGTTAGCAAATAAGCAATGCAGGAGGGCTGACTGGCTCCTGTTGCTGCGTATCTCGCTCTCAGTCAGAGCTCTGGTGTACAGGGACTGTGAGACACTGATAACTGGTCAAGTTCAGGTATTTACACTGCTTGCATTAAAAAATATATATTTATTAATGTATTAATAAATATAAATCTGTATTATTGAGTGTCATTTATAACTGTCTGGAGTTCAGCTTGGAAGTGTATGTAAACCCAACAAATAGAGAAGGGAATGGTTAAAACTCCTGTCATTTTTTTGAATGGTCATTTGTGTTTCATTAAGGAGTTTTCCCATTACTTCCTGTCCTGTAGACACAATAGAAAGTTATAGGCAATCTGTCCAAAGTAAAGGAAATGCCCTCTTAGATGATTGTCACTGGAGCAAATATACCGACTGGAAAGCCTCCCCTCTGTTCTGGTGACAACTCAAAATCTTCCCTCACTTTAAGTCCCGAGGACAGCAGTTACCAGGACAAGTAGAGGGAGTAAATCTCCCTAACTGGGACACAACACCAATACAGATACTTGCAGAAACATCACCAGCACACTGAAAGCCTTGTAGGATCAAAACTTGTAGATTTATTGCAAATTCATGTCAGTCACACAAGCGCTTTCAGGGCCACGCAGGGTCCCTTCATCAGGCATAAACCAATACAAACCGAGCAAGGTTGATAACCCCTCACCACTCTATTCAAAGCTAAAAAATAAGTTGTGGCTTTAGATGCAATTTATGTCATATGAATAATACTCCAAACTCCAAAAAGAAATTAAAAACATCCATGAAAGAGCACGGCAATGTTTTTACAAAAAAAGGTCCAAAGAATTTGTAGTTGCATATAGTAAAAATAATATAATAAAATAAAATAGATAATTTTAAAAGAACCAACTAGGCACCTAGGCAGATCCCAAAACTGGCTATGACCTTGGTCGGTAAAGCAAAGAAACCAATTACAACAAGTAAATAAGTAAATATTTTGAAATTCACCTTAGTACAACTTACAACAATGTAAAAATCATGTCAATTAATAATAAAAAAGAAATTAAAAGAAATTAAAAAGAAAAAAGAAAACACAACATAAATGTAAAAAAATATATATAAAACAAAAATTATTGTGTCAATGAATGTAAAAAAAACACAACAAGAGAGAAAAGGCAATAATTATTGCATCAATTAATTACAACAAAAAATAAATAATAATAATAAAAGAATGTAAATTAACAATGTCAGATAAAGTATTATAAAATATAGTTAAGAATAAAGAGTATGCCTAAGTGACAACTAAATAATAAATATTAGACTGCCTTGAAAGGCCCTTCAAGTGACAATAACACACCTGGTTCGTGATCCACCTAGAGAAGCTTCCAGGGTATACAAAGGTAACTGCCATGTTCCATGCCCCCCAACGCGTCATGCTCATATTGCTGCTTCGTCAGGATCTGTGAGTACTGTGCAACCTCCACCTCTAAGAACTGCAGTTGACACTGGCAACAATGAGCATTTAGAGGGTAGCCAGGTGCAGAAATGGATGACGGGGTCACATTTAGGCCACTGAGCAGGTACTTTGTGTTCCCACCGTCAGTTTAAATGGAAAACAAAATCACTGTAGCGTACCTTTAATGTCCCAGTTCCACAAAGTTCATTTTCTGCATCTATAGGGACCATTTTAGCCTCCGTCTTTAAAATGTGCTTTTTGTAATGAAACATTGTAAGAGTGCTTGCAAATAGTTATGAATCATGTTCAGTTTGGTAAACAAGAATCAAAGACTATTCTTCAAAGGCTATTTTACAGCTTGTACATTAGAGATAGGACATTTGGGTTCAATACAGGGAAAAAAAATGTAATTTCACTTTCAAAACTACATTCACTTGCTGCACTGGAATACATCCAAAGCAAACTGCTTCTAGAAAGGTACTCACACAGTGCAGCTGCTCTCTGTATTTCCAAATCCTTCTGATTTCTTGTGTGCATGCGGAAAAAAGTAAATTATATAGAAATACATTTGAAAGAAATTAGCAGTCTTAATACGATGCCCCCTGGGTTAAAAGCCCACGAATGTAGCTAGAAAGATAAAGTATTCTCATGACTAAATTTAGCTGGAAAGCAGGACTAAATATTTGGGAATGTGTCCAAAATAGGAAAATCCCCTTAAAAGCCAAACTCCAGGCAAACAGCGTAATTCCCCCCCCCCCAAAGAAATACATATATGAGAGTTGTGTTACCCGCCAAAAGATTTACATTTCTACCCATCCAGCCCTGAGCTTTACCCAGCCCTGCCACATAAAACAGCAAGGCAGCAGACCTGATTTTTTTGTCTGCTGAGGTTCAGTAGCACTTACAGGTCTTGTACTTTCCCAAGACTGTGATGTGGGAACTCACAGATAGGTACTTTCTGCCCATTGAGGGAAGAATGACAGTGCCTCCAGATAGCACATCCCCATGTAAGATATGTTCACCAATCCAAGATCCCTCACTGCATCCTTTAGAATTAGGAGTCCATAATGAATAAGCTTCAATGTTGGGCAGTGTCAGAGCTTACCTATATGGATAAGGTCAATGCTCCCCAATGTGATAGTATTCAGACCTGGCAATTGGCCACTCAGGCCCAATAACTGTCACATAGAAGAGGTCACATGCTTCTCCATACCCAGAAGGCCTGCTCCTTTGGGGCAGTGGATCAGGGGCTCCAACGGAACAGGAGGTGGCAATGCGGTGGCTCAGTTATAGAGCCATCCGATACTCTAGTCATGTCTAGACATAATGAACAAGGTGGCATGGCTTGGGCTAACAGCGAGTCCTGATCATCCTGGGCTGGTCTGCAGTTTCTAGTCGGTCCTGTTCAACATTTGCTCGGGAAGAGCAACTATGTGGCGTGGGATACCTTCGTCAGAAATCAGCTTCCTCCACTCTGGAACCAGAAAATCAAAATTACACCCCAAACCATCCCCTAAAGACCAGACAGGACTAGTCTCTTAGGGTAAAAACCAAGAACTGACTTTATTGAAAACCAGCTCAGTATTTATACAGTTCTGGAAGTCTAAAAACATAGCGCAATCAAATATTAACAGAATGCAAACAGACATCCCCTCCCCGATGTCTTAATGAAAGAATAGGGAGAAAGGGGACACATATGATGGGATTATCTTCGGAGTGTCTATCATATGTTAATTCACTCAGCTACATCTAGTGACAGGTTAATCCCATTGTTACCCCAATCAGACGAATGGACAAATAGGCTTGACTAACAGGTCCAGGACAGGATTTTGGGGTATAGGCAAACACAGTCTCAGCTTCCCATTTATCCCCCACATCATTGAGAAATAGGTCTCTGGGGCCCTCTTGATCCATGGAGCATAAATAAAGGGTCCCACATAGCCCCAAAGCACCATGGCAAGCCCCTCTCCCAATCAATAGAACCATCTCCACAGCTAAGGCCCATAGTCAGTGGGAAGGAGGCAGGCCTGCAGTACCCTCCAAATAGAAGAGTAACGGAGACTTCCGTCACAGCCACCATCCTGAGATCCTGCCTGCCAGCTCAGGACAACAAGACGATCCACATCATTCCCTGACACCCCCAGCTGAGGAGCTCAAATAATTGCTTGGTGAGGTCACCATTGGCCAGGGAGGAATCTTGCCTACCATCTGTTGCCGAAGAAGACCGAGAACAAGCCCATGAATACCAAGTAAATGACACCTCAACCTATACTGCATGAATTGATGAGTATTCCTTTGCTGAAGGTAAGCAATCAGGAGGCCTTGCCACCCTGACCTGAAGTGACCATATCTCTTGGAATTAAAGTTTACAAAAAAAAAACCATTTAATTTAAACTTTTGAACCACAGGTAGAGATAAAACAGACCCACAGTGGAGCCCATTTCCAATGATTCCCTCTTCTGCACCCAATCATACGTATCTTGCGCAATACTATTTAAACGTTTATTTCCATTGGAGACTTTAGTCTTGTAGTAAATATTTGCACAGAATGCCTAACATTGGCTCCAGCAGCTGTGAAAACTGTTCTAGGGCAGATCTAGAGCTATACTGCTTCATACATCTGCACAAAACATCCTAATTACTTTGGAACTTTAAATGTCAAGAAAGAACGATAAGCTCCTAGCCTACCCCACAGGTTCCAGAGCTTAAAAAATATCTGAAACCAAAGATCCACTGCTGTTCTGATCAGACTGTCAACATAGGGGAGATTTTAATGAAGGTGGAAAAGCTTTTTCCATTTCCAAGGTTAAACACATCTCTGGAGGCAGAAGGGTTAATTAAAACATTTCAATAAAGTGATAGCTGAAGCTGGGAGACACATTTCCTTACAAGTGTGACTTACTGTTTCTCTCTTAGGCTGGAGGAATTTCTATTTGAAGACATCTTTATCCTTTGGAGATCTTCATTGACTTGTATAAAAATACAGCTTTTAATCTCAAATCCCACTGACATTTACATATAAGCACCAAAAATGCTACTGGGCTTTGGAGATTTGATTTAACGAAAGAAAAAAGTATTCCCATTAAAGGAAATATGCAACTTCTCACGGGTCAGAGACGGCGGATTATTACCAAAATACTACCTGTATTTTTTTAACTCGCGAACAAGACGGGGAAAAAAAAAGGCTTAAAGGAAAATTCCTTCATGCCCGTCAATGATCATTAATGTAGCCTGAGACTGATTAATTATTTAGCATGTGGTCCAGTAAAGTGATACTTATTCTCATGAGCAGTTTAAAAGCACAAGATAAATTCATGGTGGGTATGATTAGTAGAGTGTTGACTGTTCTCTGCTGAAGGAGGGGACTTTAGAATGGAGAAGTTAATGATGAAGCAGAACTTTTGATATCAGGGCAGCACAACTCATGTCGATAGACTCTGCATTTCCATACAAGTCTATAGAAATGCAAAATCCACTTGAAGCAAGTCCATTGCAGGTCAAAAGGAGGTCTACTGCAGGACAAATGCACTGGTCAATGAATTCTAAATGATGACATTATCACATGCCCAAACGGATGACATTATCACATGCCCAAAGCCTGCCATTACAGGCCCTTAAAGTGTTCTAAGGCCCAAGCAGGTCAAGAAAAAGGTCAATGTGAACTACACCTTCCTAAAGAGTGCCTGACAGATTGAATATATTGGAGTTGTCATTTTTTACTTCTTTTTAAGTTTCAAGCCCTGGGCTGTCATCCTTAAGTTTTCTTTGCTATCTGTGTAAAGGGAAAACCGATGAACCCTGCTGATTTTGTATCAATGGCAGCCATTTCAAGAAGACATTCATTTTATGCAATATACTTAGCAATGTACTTATGTACAGGTATAATCTGCAGTAAACATGTTTACAATTTATGAAGGCAATTTCCAGAGATGCCACAAGGCTGATTTTACAAAGTCACGTCTCAAGGGATATTGTCAGAAGACATCTATACCCACCTACCAGTCTTATCTTGGAGAACCCATCTAGAGGGCATGAGTGAATATGGACTTATGTAATGTTGTTTGATGATTGTATTTAGTTGCCATTAACCAAAGGTTTGTAAGCTCATTTGCTTATCTTGATTGAAACGGCATAAAAGCACTATAGGATTGATGGAAATTGGGAGTTTTTAAATTGTAATATGGCCCCCACACGGGTGTCAAATAAAGTCTTATCTGATTTGAAACTAGTCACAGACATTGTTGCTCCATTTTTTTTCTAAAATTTCCTTTTCAGCTGTAAGTCACTGACCCAGGCCAAACATGCAGCCACTGAAGTGACAAACACCTTGGCTGCTTTGTTTTGACCTCATTCACAGCATGCAATGCATGCTGTATCTTAAGGCATGGTGTGTCATGGCTGCCTATTCATTTACTAATACCTGACACTGCACCTTAACCCACTGCAGTAAATGTGCATTGGGGTGCCATTCAAAATATGTGCATTTTGTGGTAAATGTGAATGGACCCTTCATGTCAGTGAATCCACAGGTAGTGGAATATACATTAAAAATACAGTATTTTTACCTTTAATCCAGCCTCAGGAAGGATTTTTAAAGTAAGCAGCAGCCAACAAGATATAGGATACACTTAATTAAAGGTAAGTTGTGTGACTGATGCTGTATGCTCTCAAGACGTTTTTACCAGACTTCAATTTTAAAACCTATCTCTCGAGAAACAAAAAAACTCCCCTTGCAGTGGGGCTCTGCAAGGGTTTACTGCTCGCTTATGTCTAAGGGTATTGTGTAAAGCAGTTTCATTTACCCAATTCCCTATCCCTCGGTGGTTGGCAGTTACCGTGTCTCTCTAATCATATAATCACTGATTGCTCTGCTCCTGGGCTCTTCCAACTGCAGACAGCAGTGGCTGTCGGGATTCCCCTCCCGCCCCTCTCTGTAGTTCCAGTCCTCATTGGAGAGACATACAGGGAAGGGGTGGGCTCAGCTTGTTTTGACTCTAGAGAGGCAGAGCCAGCTGTCAATCAGGCAGCTGGGCAGATCCCAACAATATTTTCTGGATCCTTCTGGCTGTGGTGCGGCTCTGCACTGTCATCATATAGCTGGCATTAGCCTGCTATCTGCTAACTTTGGGTCACAGGAGTTAATTCGTAAATGTACTCCTGTGACCCAAAAGTGAAGTAAAGCCCGAAAAAAAGGTTTGTCTTGCCTTCTCTTTTAAAGGTGGAATTAGCTTTTAAAATAGAAAAGGGCTTTTTCTTTGCTTCATTAGATACTAGCACAGTTTCATTAAGCTTCACCATTTAGTAAATCATCCCAACTATGCCATGGAAAGGGTTAGGTCCTGCTTCAGGCTCCAAAATTCTATGGAACATTATCTTTTTTTCCTATATAAATCACACCCAACAGTAAGCAGACACAGCTGTGCTTATGAATGTTGTGCTTTCCCCAGAGTTTCCCTTTAACCATTTCCTCGCAGAAATAAGTGTTTTCTCTCTCTGCGCGGCAACCATTTGATCTATGATGACATCCCGTGTATTTATAAGCTTTTTGGTCTCCACCTGCTGCTGGGGCGATAATGAGACATGGCAGGAGTAAGTAAAAGATAGATTAAACAGATTACTTTATGCCGAAATCTATTTCAAGTGACTCCGCGGACAGGTAACCTTCACCATGCAGTTGTGTTTCAGAATTAGGAAGGATATTGCTTTCCCGTTGTAACATTGTCTTGTGCTGATTAGGTTTGACTGAATTAGGTTAATTATTCTTATTTATGGTCTCCGTGCCTATACAGTCAATTTAGTCTCAGTCACCAGTCATGTCTTATATTGGAGGAGTTATTTTGGATGTGAGTGTGATGTCGTCGCTCTGCAGGATACACTGCGCCACATATGTTAAATATCGCTTATTTATAATAATTATGCTATATAAAATGTCTCTTCTGTTCTAATTATCAATGCCATCTGGGTAAAATTTTCAAGGGCACTTTGCTGTACAGCAAGTTAATATCGGCGTGCAATATTTACCAAAACGCTCACCCTAAAAGATGTTACATTAGTAAAAGCTGAACTACAGTATATACAAATAGCTGATTACACAGTTGAAATACATACCTTTAACTGCCAAAGGATTGTTATCCATCCAGCCCTGAGATTTATACTTCCCTGTCAGAGAGCACAGCTAGATTGGTGAACTGACTCTTCTTGATCCAGTTATGCAATACAGCTTGGTCATTTCCATGCCCACAATAGGGATGAGCTCAGGTTAGGACCAAACCTAGTCCGAACCTGAACTCCTACCAACCAGGAGCTCCTTCCATGCCATGTAATTACCCAGCCACAGCTTGATGCAGTGACATTATTGACCTTTATTTCCACTTTAATGGGAATGTACAGTGATTTTGTACATATTTTCTTCAGTTATAGGGATGTTCAGATACCAGCTCAGATACCAGCTCAGATACCAGTGCCAATACTTGGCATTTTTACGAGAACTACCAGGGTTGCAGTGGTTGTAGCTGCGACTGGTCCCCAGTGCTCCACCACTCTCCTGAAATTATTAGTCTGTATTGTTTTAGAAAAACTGTAACATGACAATATATATATACACATATATATATA
>NW_017306374.1:1895993-1905657 GCF_000935625.1 Nanorana parkeri
CCCGTAGCCAATGCTCCTTAAAAATGACAGCTGCCTGCTAACTTTTGAACTTTTGAGTTTTTTCTCTAGTCTAGGCTTTGAGCTGGAAAAGTATCTGTACTGGTACTTAATCTGACCAAAGATCAATGCTATGTGATTCTTTAAAAAAAGGACCCTGGAAAAGAGGAATATTAATACTGACCTCTCCTACCTGTGCCTTGGATCTACCCACTCTTGGTCACTGGCAGTATTTACAGCATCCAACACTTCTGGATGTGTCTGCTGGCTGCATCCCGAGACGAGCACTGTGGTTTTACCTGCCAAAAACTCTGTAATTAGTATGTCCTTGGAGCTTTGAGAGGAGACAATAGTGAGGCAGCGGACATACATGGGAGTGTCCGATGCTATAGATTTTCCCAGAGCCCGTCACTCTGCAAGAGTGATAATCTAAGGCACAATAAGAGAGGGGCAGGTATTAATAAGTAATACTCTTCTTTTAGAATGTTATTTGGATACAGCGTCACTTAAACCACCTTTTCACATGTTTTCCTCTGTTTCATTATCTTTTGTGTTGTAAACGGCTTGTTTTAGGAGTGCTTAAAAGCTCAAGCTGAAATTCACACACAGGAGAGATTAGAGCAGTGCCTCTAAACACCCCCCAGCTAAAGTGTCAATTAGAGACAGAACGTCTGAAACGGAACAGCTTCTACTTTGCAATCTCTATAACTAACTTGTAGTGCTCTGGGAATCTTTTGTGAAAGGTTAAAAGAATTTGTGATGTGCTTGACATGAGCTGACAATGAGCTTCTGATACTCATGAATGTGAGGCTTTTGTTCAGCAGTTGCTACTTTTTTTTTTACAAGGTTGTTGTTCTAGAATCACCACAAAGGCAAATCCAACACATTGTAAATGCATGCTCTGAGCTTGCCATGCTTACAATGGATTTCCAGTAACATTAATGGAAGGAAAAAAAAAACCAGATGGAGGGATAATTAATAGAACAGTCTGGGTTCGGAAAAATGCAAAGCAAGCACTGCTGAAAATGCCAAACTACACTCCCTTATAAGGTTCCATTCAGATTTTAACCATTGTCTTTTAGACCTGGCCAAAAGCGTTTCAAGCACATTCGAAATTTAAAAAGCTCATGCCCACAAGGCCATTGTTTAAAAATAAAAAAAATCTCCTTACAACCTCCTGAATGTGTAGGCCCCTTAATGTTATTTTAAAGGTATGGGACAGTTTCTGAATGAAGCCAGGCTTTAATTGCTGTTTGTTTCCAGGATGGGGAGATTTACCCTGATTACATTGTCACTGTGACAGAAAAGGATGGAAAATCAAAATTCAAAATTTCACAGTTGTCCCCAGAACAGAAATAGAGGAGAAGCCTTCAAATGGGGACACCTGTGTCAGAGAAGTGAAGAAGTGTTTGCCATCACATTGGGGAGATCTCTTCTCAGTTTCAAAACTGGGAGTAAAAACAAATCACCCAAATGGGACCCAGCCCTTGAAAATGAATAAACTGGGTTTTAACCATTCCTTTCTCTATACACTTTACATAGGCTTTTGATACATTTTGGGGGCCTTTTAGGCTATATCTACATGGGTGATCTTTAGTAGCTCAATCATAATGTTGAAGATGTATGTTGCACAACATACAGGGTTGAGACCAATGTAAACAGGATAAGGGCTATAAATGACCACCACAGAGGGCACTGGGCAAAGCCTCAGAGATGTAAAGATCGGTCACCAGCTCTCCAAATGCAGAGAAAGTATGGCTGATTACAAAAACATCACATAGGTCAAAATTGCCAAAGTTTTGTAGCCACGCATGGTCCCTTCCTCAGGATAACACAGTGCCAATTTTGGCCTATGTGATGTTTTTCCAATACTTTCTCTGCATTTGGAGTGCTAGTGACCTACCTTCATATCTAGTAGCTCAATCACACTACTGAAATCACTAGAAGATTATTCACATTATGTTTTAGCACAACAAGTGCAGGTGTGCTGCATTAAGGCAACCAATTTTGAATCGGCTGGCAGTGTACCCTAAAGCTGAACTATTTAAAAAACTAATTCATTTAAATATATTCGCCAACTATTACAAAGGCTATACATCCACTTCATGTGCACCAAAGAACTTTGACATTACAGGTCCCCTGAAAACTACAGGTGGGGTCGGAGACAAGACCAGTCACCCTGCACAAGGAGAGAGAGTGGCAGTGACGGGCAGGGCCGGATTTCCCACAAGACCAACCAAGGCCGGCCTTGGGGCAGCAGGGAGTAGAGGGGCAGCTGGGGTGTGGAATTATTATCTCCCGATGCCCGGCATATGCAGTTCTGGGCACCGGGCGGATAGTTGTTTTCTACATTTAGCCCTGCTTACGGCAAGCTAAATGTACAGTGGGGAAGCTGCTGCTTGTTTTGTACAAGTGATCTCGGCGATGTTGCGGAGATCACTTGTATGCAGCCTGCACACAGGGGGGCGCATTTAGGAACTTGGCCTTGGGGCAGCATAGAGAGTAAATCCCTGGTGACGGGTCTTTATCACAGAAGTTCCTATACTGGATTACTGCACAGATGTGAAAGAAATACACCAAGGATGCCAAGATTAAGTACAATACACATGGCTCTTGTATTTAGATATTTTTTAGATATACAATATTTAGTATTTGTTTTCCCCCGGAATTCGACTTTTAACGAACATAACCCGTTTTTTGTTGTGCAACACACTGCAACGCATGGCATGTTCTTTGTACATTGGGCACTGCTTTAACAGCGTATTTGGGTGCCATTTAAAATAAAGGGCAACGCAATGTATTGTTTCGTAGAATGTGTGTCACTGTGTGTTGTGTAAACATGTGATCAAATATGTGTTTTGCTATGGCCCACAACGTCACATAACGTCAATCACCATATATAGAAGGAACAAATGGCTCCCTATAATGCTATCTGTACCAGTAGCATTGAGTAGTGATTTACTGCATATAATGTATAGGTTGTGTAGCTTATGTCATAGGAAGCCATGCAAACCACCTATTTAGTGATCAATTGTTACTCAAAGTGAAAAACTAGAAAGTTTGAGTTTCAGATTCCTATGCTCCTCAGCTCCATCTAGTGGCTATAATGTGATGTGAATCCTGAACTCAGATGTTCGCAGAGCGAGCAGCTGTGCAATCATTTTATAAATACACTCCATAGTGATTTATGGCTAGGAATGTTAGTAGGAAGACTGAAGTACTAAAAATAATGTAATTTCAGATTCTGTAAGACTAAACAATGAAACAAAAAAATTATACAAAGCATGCATAGATGCCAACTGTACATTTCAAGACAATCCCAGGCCTCAAACCTTTTTTCTTGAAATTTTTTGTCTCTGCGAACATTCCTGCTTTCAAAGCCGACCATCAGTGCTGTAAAAATCAATCTTGCCTCTTGCTATGTTAAATTGAATTCACATGATCTATTGATGGTCTGATGGCTTTTCAAGTTAATATTATTTGAAGAGGAGCATTTAAAATGCAAAAAAAGAGCTGTATTAAAACCTGTTCATACATTGCCATGATATTCACAATTCCAGTCAATTGCTAAGGCCAGAGTGCAAAACGTACGAAGGGGGGACAAAATTATATATTTGTCGAATAGTTCCTTCCCTCATTTCCGTGAATCATAAAATCTCTCAGCTATGAAAAGGTACAAAGATCTTTCGCTAATGATCTGTGTCAAATGGAGGAAACTTGATTATCAAATATTAGATGTGAAAAGGTCTTTGATGGGAAATTGAAAAAATGCAGTTAAAAAAAAGGGAAAGAGGGGAAAAAAATTACAGTAAGTACTGTTTATTTAAATCTATATGATACCAGTCTTGTTAAAAAGGTGATATACTATAAATAAGTGCTGGCACAATATACAGCAACAATATCATTTTTGCAAACACTCCACATTTTATCATTAAAAAGCAGTACTTGAGCTACAGTCCAGACATTGCCTATACTGAGATGATGGTAGGAAGGATGAAGCCCCATAAAAGGAAAACCAGTAGATGATCAGCATAGGTGCATATTTGTCTATATTATCTCAATCTTGTTAAAAGGGTGATATAATATAAATAAATGCTGGCACTATATACAGTAACAATATATTTTTTCCAGGCGCTCCACCGTTTATCATTAAAAAGCACCAGCCCAGTGACATTGCCTATACTGAGATGATGGTAGGAAGGATGGAGCCCCAGAAGGAAAACCAGCAGATGGTCAGCAGAGGTGCTCATTTGTTAAAAAGCTTCCAAGCATGTTCTGCAAAATAGTGGATCTTTATTGGTCACAATAATATGACCTATTATTGTAACACACCATTAATGCGTTTTGGGACTCTATGCTGGCCACTTCATCAAAAAAAAGGTGTACAGTACACTTTAAGGGTTGAACACTTGAGTATGTTTCTTCTATACACCCAGTAGCAATCTCTTCTGGCTCTCTCATCTTTCCTTTTTCTTTCTGCTTGTTTGGAGCACCTGTGATACATCTATGCTAAGATGATGTAAGCAGTCTGCTGCGGGCAGAAGAAAGCATTTCCTCAGTCTCCTCTCCCCCAGAGATCAGACTGTACATTGAGAGTTTGCCCATACAAGGTAGAGTCACAGTGATAGTCGTGATCACATTGGACGAACATCAAGGATGAGAAATAAGAAGATTTTTTTTGTGTCATATGAACATTTTAGTCTGAAGCACCTCTGATTGATTCATGTTGAGATGATGTAACCAGTCTGCTGCAGGCAGGAGGAAGCATTAACTCAGTCTCCAATCCCCCGGTGATCAGACTGCACATTGCAACTTTGTAGCAAGTCAAATATAGAGAAGCTGCAGCAGGAGCTCATCTGTGTCAGACATTTGTGATTGCAGCTAAGAACTGCATAAGCAACAGGATTTACATTATCTTGTCATCTCTGAATCAGCTTCTCTTCCCTTCTTCTTGGTCCAAGCAGTACTGATACTCAAAATTTTAGCAGAATGTTAAGAGATAAATCCGCAGAGATGACAATCTCGGAAAAAACACACGCACAAGGTAATACATTTTGGAAAGTTATCCAGCCAAGGTATAAAGAGGTTGGCTATGGAATGGAAGGATGGAAGAGTCACAGAGATGAGAATGGTCATAAAACTATTTGATAGTGATTTATAAAGTTGAGGTCAACATTCAGTCATGCAGATTAGCAATCTGTAGTATCTCCACGAGGAGCTTCCTATTTATACATACAGGTTTTACTGGAAAGTACAGAACACGGGCAACACAGTGGCTTAGTGGTTAGCAATTCTGCCTTGCAGTACAAGGGATTCCCAGTTTGAATCCTTGTCAGGGCATCAAGCTATATAGAGTTTACATGTGCTCTCTGTGCTATGTTTCCTTCCACAATCCAAAGACATTCTGGTCAATTAATTGGATTGTAAATTCTGTGAAGGGCAGGGACTGATGTGAATGACATTGTAAACTCCTTAAGGTCAGGGACTAATGTGAATCATATTGTAAGTTCCTTGAGGGTTGGAAAACATGAGATTGTAAACTCCTTGAGAGTGGGAAGCCAGTGATGGAAGCCAGTAACGCCACCACTTTCGCCAAGCTCAGTGAGCATGCCCTTGCAAAGTGAAAAGCCCATTTGCCTTCCGTTAATCAATCACCCAAAAATCAGGCAGATAATTTGAGATGTAATTCTAACATAGGAGGATGATGCTCGGCCATTGTCTAACAGGCAGGCTGGAATTGGAGAGGGGACCCAGGATGCTGCAGACTCTGAATATAGTCATCATTCTGTGGCTATATAGTATGACAACAACATGTGAATCCTGAGAGATGAGCAAATATTTTAGCAGGAAATACAACTCATTTAATTGTATTCTAGCTCTTCTCCCCCTTTTGGCTTATGTCCTATTTAGATGAAAAAGATGCACCTTAAAATAGTCTGCAAAATACTAAAACCCCAGGATAGTATTTATGTGCAGAACATCTATACTGCAACAAAACCTAATGGCGTATGTGCCTGATAAAGGGTGCTTTGTTATTTGCTATTTGCATGTATTATAAGCTCATTTTTGAAGGTAGGACACTTTGAAAGATCAGCCAGCGGAAATCTCAGTGATCTGTGAACACATTTACGGGTCTTTACTGTTCCCCCCTCAGGACTCTACACCTGCTTACACCACAGAGGGGTAATGGCAAGATGGAGAATTGTCAGGTTCTTGAGGGTTGCCTAGCAACCGATTCTATGGGTAAACAGAGGGATAAACAGAAATCAATATTTTCCCAGCGCTCAGTGAGACATATAAAATAGGAATATTTAACACAGCGTACAGATTCTGGAAAGGAACTTTAGAAAAGGGCAATATTCTGTCAGCTGAATGTCTCTTTGTCTAATGTTCCATAAATCACTCTGTATGCATATAAACCTTAAAAGTGAACACCAGGCAAGTAGCTAAATGCATTTTTATATATATATATAAAAAGGACCGCCCGCCTTCTTCTGGATTAAACTGGACATGAGACTGTCCAACACTGTCACAGGGCACCACAAATTGCCAGAAGGAAAAAACCTTATCTCGGTAGGTGCACCTACCTGATTCGTTTTGCTTCTCGCCAACTTTAATACGTAGTGACCGGGGAACCTGACCAACTGCTTCTTGCAGATCCCTGCGGCACTAGCGCCGGAGCAAGTGAATTCTCCCGGTCGCAGAAACCCGTAAAAAGCCAGATAAATCACAGCTTTAAATACTAGGCTCTGCAGGATGCCAAAAGGCGAGTTATCCAACATGCCTGACATTGCTCGGAACAAGTGACTGGTAATGGGTAGGCGGGTATGCGTCACCTGTCTCCCGGCTTTCTGTAACCCTTTAAGGATAGCTTTCACAGGGTGTGCTGAAAATAAACTCTGTCTATCCGGGCATGATAGAGATAGGAAATGTTGCACCCCCGCAAGGTATAACCTGATGGTATTATAGGCCAGCTTTAAATCCGTATGACAATAGGAAATAAAGGCCAGGATATATGACAAGCTACCCGGATCTTGCGTGGCATATCGGACCTGAAACCCCCTGAAAGCCCTCCATGCCGTGTCATACGCTTTCCTGGTATTTGCGGACAAGGAATCACTGATAAGCCTAGTTGCGTTCAACTGGTGTCCCCTCAGTCCAACACCAGTAACTGGAAGGCCGGCATGGGAGTAGGCACTGCGTCTCCGTCGGGTCTCGGTTGGAAGAAAGCAGAGATTTTAAATCTAGACAGTGTGTCCGCTGCCTGATTACACACACCAGGAATGTAAGAACAGGAAATATTAAACTTGTGCTGCAGAGAAAGCCAAGTCAACCTACGCATGAAAGACATGATTACCAGTGATTTTGACCTACCCTTATTAATGATCTCTGCAGTAGCCTGATTGTCTGTAAGGAAAGTCACTGTATGGCCGGACCATAATGGGCCCCACGCTCTAGCAGCCGCCACAATGGGATAGATCTCGAACAACGCAGAAGTATGTGCGAAGACAGGAATATCCCTCACCTCCGTAGGCCAAGAGCTAGAAAACCAATGTGGGCCAAAAATGGCACCGAAACCCAAGACAGCAGATGCGTCCGTAACTACCTGTGGAGAATCGGGAGAGGCCTGCGGAATAAACATAGAAATTCCGTTCCAATGCTGCATGAACTCATCCCACATGACCAAGTCGGCTCGCCCCGCGGCATCTATATATACTAACGAATCCTGCTCAGGTGCTTCCGGTAACAATGCTAACAGCCTGGAAATAAAGGACCTCCCCTGCGGGACAATACGCATGGCGAAATTCAACATACCCAATAACGACTGCAACTCCCTCCTGGAACACACTGGAGACACCACCAGTAAGTGCAAAGCGTCCCTGATCCTAACCAGTTTCTCCAGTGGCAAGCTTGCTTGCATGGCACCTGTATCCAGAATGATACCCAGAAACGTCAGTACCCTCAGAGGACCTTCGACCTTGTGGCTAGCCACTGGGACGTTCAGCACCTTGAACGTACCCAACAAGCCACCGAGGTCCCGAGGTACCCTATCTGGTGACTCAATCAGCAGGAAGTCATCCAGATAGTGCAAGACCCTTTGACAACCTACCTGGCGTTCTAAAATCCAGTGAAGAGTTTGTGCAAACGTGTCAAATAACCATGGGCTACTCTTTGACCCGAAGGTCAGTTTGACAGCAAAATAATATAGCTCCCTCCATTTCACCCCATGCCATTGCCACAATGACTGCTTGATAGGCAGCAGTTTAAATGCATCCGAGATATCTGCTTTAGACAACCAAGCCCCCATGCCCGCCTCGATGATGTACTGTATCGCCTGATCCACAGAGGAATATTTAAGGGAAAATTCCTCCGATGGAATCAACAAATTTAAACTCGGGATATGTAAAGAATGTGGAGCAGACAAATCATAAATCAATCGATATTTATTGGAGAATTTGCCACATTGACCCTCCATGAGGAAAATGGGGATTCGGAGAACGGGCCTATTACAAAACCTTTCTCCAGCTCAATGTTCAACAAAGAATCGACTCTACCCGGGTCAGCGGCAGCCGACAACAAGTTGGGACATTCGTGTGATGTCTGTGGCAGTGCGATCAGCCCAGTATGGAACCCCGAAGTGAACCCGTCTACCAGAAACTTTGTCAACGCAGGGTTAGGATAGTCCCTCAAATACTGTGCCAGAGCCCACACATTTACCCTGCTTAGTCACGACGGTTGCACGCTGCGCACCGTGCAATTGATCTTAGGATGCGCCCTGAAGCAGCCCGAACAGATGTGCAACAGTCTACACTGTGGATAACTGCAAGATTTGTAATTGAAATTGTTACAGATCTGAGCCTTCCCCAGGCACTGGATCGGCCTACCCAATTTGCCATACTGTGTGGAGGTACCGCTGGACGGATTAGGTAATAACCCCGAATGTTGGAGAACCGTGGTTGCTTCTGCCGATTCCGGGGTGGGGCACCAGTTGGCCGTGTGCCCCACCCCGGCTGACTGACATATATCGTGCATACCGGCACCTTGAGTCCCGCGAAGTGCCTGCAGAAAACCTCAGTGTCTATTCTACCCCAGTTGGACACGTACTGAAATTGGGCCAGGCCGGCAGCGGCTTTTGCCGAAAAAGCCCTGTGGTAGTCATAGAAGGCGAAGCCTCCGTACTTGTGCGCTAAATCTATCACCAAATGCAAGTACATATCCAACTCCTCTCTGCGAGCGGGGCTCGCAGAGCACACCACGTCCCTGTACATACCGAAGGCCAAAACAAACTCACGAGTGCCCTGAATGCTTCTACAGCCGTTTCTAAAAAGTGCACGTGCAGTATGATTCGTAGCCCCCCCTTACCCACCCTACCACAGTGCAGCAACAATGCTGCCCCCAGTACGCCACCTCCCGCAGGCGTTGAAGTCACCACCCCCGACCGTGACCCACTCAACATGCAGCAACCCCCCCAATCACACCCCGAACCCGTCAGTCCAAGCCCATGTACCTGTACTCAGCTGCCTATGAAAGATCACCGGTTGCTGCCGACTGCTTCCTGCCTGAAACACAAGCAGAATGATACCTTCTGGAACTGCCTCCTGTCACTGCATGCAGCCCCAACAAAAAGGCATGTACTCCCAGCCCCTCCCCCACTGCCAGACACATG
>NW_017306374.1:1905868-1906260 GCF_000935625.1 Nanorana parkeri
AAAAAAAAAGTAATATAAAAATTAAAGAATCATAAAAAAAAAATAAAGCATAAAATTTTTTTTAAACGAAAACGACGATTGCGCCTATTGTGTCGCACATGTTACATATCGCCGCAAACATCGGAGTGAGAGCAATAATTCTAGGGCCATTAATCACTGATAACACTAAACTGATGAGCAGTAAAAGCATTTTAATTGTCGCCTATGGGCGTTTTTCGCGAGCGCATGCAATTTTAGGGCTTGACATGTTTGGTGTCTATTTACCCGACGTGACCCCGAATTTTATGTTTTACTAAAATTATGGGTAAGAATAAATGTTTTATAACATACATTTTTTTTTTTTACATTTATGGTACTTTTTCATTATATAGTAAAAAAAATCAAATAAAATA
>NW_017306374.1:1906351-1912901 GCF_000935625.1 Nanorana parkeri
CTAGGTACCTCTGCCAGCACCATCAGTTCCTTGACCTCTCCGCAGAGTCTACCCTGCAATTAAGTGGTCCAGACCAAGCCCAGTCTGTAATTGGATGAGGAAGGAGTAGCAACACACTGGTAATGTTATCTCTTTGCTTGCCCTTCCACAACCTGACCTCCATACAATGCCATCCTACACAAGCTAACCTCCATTCAGTGGTATAATACTGTTCCACACCATAATCTCCACACAATGGCCCCCATACTGTTCCACAAGATAACCTTGATACAATGCCAACCTACTCTTACACAACCTAACCTCCACATAGTGGCACCATACTGTTCCACAACATGTCCTCCACAATTACACCCATACTGTTTCTAAACCTAACCTCCACACAGCAGCCCCATACTATTTTCCAACATAACCTCCACACAGTTTCACTGAACTCTTCCACAACCTAACCTCCACTCAGTGGCATCCAACTTTTCCTCAACCTATCCTGCACACACTGGCATTATTATGTTACACAATATACCCTCCCCACAGTGTCATCATTATGTTCCACAACATAACCTCCACACAGTTGTTTCAAATTCCCCCACAATCTAACCTCCACACAGTGGCCTTGTGCTGTTACATAACCTAACTTCCTCACATAGTGGCCCAATACTGTTCCACAACTAAAGCTCTGCACAGTGCCCCCAGACTGTTCCACAACATAACCTCCATACAGTGGCTCAAAATTCTTCTAAAACCTAAGCTCCACACAGTGGCTCAAAATTCTTCTAAAACCTAAGCTCCACACAGAAGCAACATTCTCCTTCACAACCTAACTTGCACACAGTGGCATCAAACTCCACACATGGTACCACATTTTTCCACAACCTAACCCCCACACAGTGCCACCATACTCTTCTACAATCAAACCTCTACACAGTGGGATCAAAGTCTTTCACAACCTAACCTCCACAAAATGGCATTGAACTCTTCCACAACCTAACCCCCACACAGTGGCACTGAGCTCTTCTAAGACCTAACCTCCACACAGTGCCACCATATTCTGCTACAATCAAACCTCCACACAATGGCACCAAACTCTTCCACAACCTAACCCCCACCCAGTGGCATTGAACTCTTCTACAACCTACCCTTTACACAGTGGCATCAAACTCTTCTACAATCAAACTTCCACACAGTGGCACCGGACTCTTCCACAACCTAAACTGCACATAGTGGCACTGAACTCTTCCACAACCTAACCTCCACACAGTGCCACCATATTCTTCTACAATCAAACCTCCACACAATGGCACCAAACTCTAACACAACCTAAACCCCACACACTGGCACTGAACACTTCCTCAACCTAACCTCCACACAGTGGCACTAAACTGTTCTACAACCTAACCTCCACACAGTGGCATCAAACTCTTCTACAACCTAACTCCCTTATTTCCAATATACACAAAAGAAGTTCAGTGTAATGGTAAAAAGTGTAGTGCGTAATGTAGGTAAGTCCTTTCCAAAATATTGTCACACTTTCATAGCTGAAAATGTAAGGGCACTGCTCACCCTTCCCTCCTGCTAGAAGCGTGGTGTTTGCTCCCTGGTTACAGAGGCACTTTATTTAAATGGAATTAAAATTGTAGAAATGTCACCAGCACACCAGTCCTTTTAAGACAGCAAAAGCTTAATTTATTGCATCGTCAATGCTAAAGCCTGATGAAGGGACCCTGTGCGGTCCCGAAAGCGCTTGTTTGGTCATATGACAAAAAACTTCAATAAATTAAGCTTTTGCTATCTTAAAAGGACTGGTGTGCTGGTGACATTTCTACAATTTTGCTGACATTCGCGGCGCCATCCGCAGTCACTGCGAGCACCCCCCACTACAAGGGACATATCGGTAAGGAGTGCGACAAGGATAGTACTTATTACTTTATTTAAATGAACCCAAAACACGCACATTAAATCACATCTTGATAATTTACAGTGACATAATGTCACCTTTAAAAACTCAGCGAGGAATATTTTCTGATTCCCTCTGATAAGCCGATCTTGAGAAGATGTCACACAGAACGTGTTAAGCCTTAGTAGCTTCAGACTAATTGCGCTGTCTTCTACTTATTGTCCTGCACACAAGAGGCTAATTTTATGCAAGCATCTCTCGGCGAGGCGAGTTTCAACGCGTACCCACCGTCAAGTGCTCGCTGTACAAATGACCTTCTCACTCCCTTCAAAAACCTGTACCTGTAATGTCGGAGAGGAGCCTTTAATCAAAGCCAGCATTATGGCATGGCGAAGATAGCCTGAAGGACTCTTTATATGACGACGAGATGCGAGGCCTAGTGCATTTTTGACCCCTTGATGATCTGACCCTGGAATCTAATCAATTTCTAGCCTCAAGGTGGGTGATAAAAACGGAGTGGAAAAAAAAAATTATGTTTGAGCATTAACGTATTCCTGAAACAGCTTTTTGCAGCTCATAAAAGAACGTCGAGTGATACGTAGGCCCGCACAAGGATGTGTTGGCGAGGATAATGAATTAAATGTAGATTTATAGTTTCGATGTCTTATCTGACACCATTTTAAAAAAATGTGTTGTTCTATTTGGTGTCGGTGTATATTTCAATAAACTGAAAATACACTTGTCAGCAAGATAACAGAGTTTCTGGTACTTAACCCTTTCTAACTCAAACCACCAACGGCTGAATGTATTAAAGTAGCTCAATAAACCTTTGCTCTGTCCAGTCAGAATAATGTGAACATTTTGAAAAAAATTATAGAATATCTAAAGCCATTTTTTTTTTTTTAGTGTGAATAGAATAAGGAATGGCCAAAGCCCTGTCACGTTTTTGCCATCTGGGTCCCATTAAAAAACTAGGGAGATTTCTATTTACTTCCTGTCCGGTACAGACAATAGGAAGTGAGAGTAAATATCTCTATGGGGAGGGAAATCCCCTCTGTAGTTCTTCTCCAACAATGACCTGTTGGTTCTTTTGGATTGCTCTAGGGCAGGGGTAGGCACTCTGTGTTAGGTTTGTGGTGTGGGCCCGAGATGACGAGGAGGACCTCCCTTGCAACCCCGTCTGATGACCACTGGGTTTGAGAACAGTAGGTTTCAGGCAGGGGATGCACGAGTGCCGGATGCGGAACTGTAGGTCACAAGGTCTACTTGGTGACCTAGCAGAATAGCCGCCGTGCTTGAAGGGTATAGGCAGAAGGGAGCGTGAGAGACTAGCCGGGTCATTAGCGTGCAGGCAATACGGTACAAGGGGTTAAATCTGAGAGAAATCCAGAGACAAGCCAGTTCGGTAACAAGTGAGCAGCGGAGTACAAGGATAAGCCAGAGAGAGGTCCAGAGACAAGCCGGGACGGTAACAAGTAAGCAGCAGAGTACAAGGATAAAGCCAGAGAGAGGTCCAGAGACTAGCCGGGTCGGTAACAAGTAAGCCAAGGGAACAAGAACAAGCACAATGGGCAAGGAACAGGAGCAAGGCAGGGCAATTGACCAGGGAACAGGAACAAGCACAACACGAACATCCAGTGCTGGCTGAAGACCACCCAGCACTGAATGAGCGTCCTGCAGCGCCTTATATAGGCCGAGGATGAGCTACTGCACATCCGCAGGCGCGATTACGTCACCGCGCCGCACCAACGCGATGACGTCATGCCGCGCGGGGACGCAACCCGCCGGGTCTTCTGCCGTCTGCGCCTGCGCAGCCGGGACGTGCCGCTGGATACCCTCTCCGTCTATGTCCCCGCAGAGTGACACGGCATCTTCCCCGAACAGGTACCTGACACTCTGGCTGTTGAGGAAACTACAACTTCTATGAGGCATTGCAAGACTCTGACAGTCACAGGTATGTTTTCAGGGGCAGAGGCATGATGAAATTTGTAGCTTTACCACAGCTGGAATGCCAAACTTGTCCAACCTTGCTCTAGGGACATTATAAAGTGGCAATAAAGCTGAACCGCAGGCAGATTTAGAACACACAAATTAATTTAGCTCTGTGGACCTCCATACATGTATTTTTGAATGTAAGCAGTGTAAGCACCTGAATTTGGCTTGGTAGCAGTCTCTTGCCACCCCAGCACAGCAGAGCTCAGATAGGGGGAGTGAGAAGCAGCATAAGGAGCCAATAAGTTGTGGTGCAATGCAAGATGCATGCTGATAGGAGAGAGCAGAGTGACAGAGAGATGCGCTCATCAGTCTGCTTCTTTTCCTGGAAAATTTGATGAGCAGTTTGCAGTGATGCCTGGTGGAGTTGGTGCCCTGGATTAAGTTCCTATGGGGTAAAGTAGTTCACACCAGACATAGTACGTTCTGGCCGGAACGCACAGGAGCGCATTGCAGCCGGCTCACTTTGTTGTGGGCCGGGAGGAAGCGTGGCAGTGCATTGAAGTGAATGGCATCGCAGCCATTCCCTCTGGCCGCAATGCGATCGGCTGCAGGTGAACATGTGACACATCAATGCCTGAGTTCCGGTCTGGTCAGAAGAAATTGTACATGCAGCATTTTTTCTGACCAGACCAGACCACAGGCATTGATGTGCCTTGCGTTCCTATGCGGCCAATCCCATTGCCGCCGGAGGGTGTGGCTACAGTTCCATTGAGTTCACGCCCCCTCCTGCCCCACAACAAAGTGAGGCGGCTGCAATGCGATCTAGTGCGTTCCGGCCAGAACGCACTGACGATGGTGTGAACTAACCCTTAGGGCCCAATCAGACTTTGGGCCAGGTAGCAAGAGCTCTACTGATTATAGAGAGCAAGGGTCCTTCTCTGCAGGGTGCTGGCAGGGGACAGGCTTCACTACTCTGAGGCTGTGGCTGCTTTCTAAAGAAAATTAACTGTAACACTATCCACATCTTTAGTTCTGCTGCACCTGCAATGTATTCAGCTGATTTAAAGGAGAACTATGAGGTGAGTGATTTTCACTAATCCTCATAGTTCTAGCTGACCTGTGAAACTGTCACAGGTCGGCTCAGTAGATCAGGTAGTGAGCGAACACATACCGGCGCTCACTCACTTCTCAAACCTGTCACTGCAGAGAGCCGTGACAGGGGAGGGACTGGATTCTCCCCTCCTCTGTCCGATCCTCCAGCACTGACTGGCGGAACAGAGGGGGTGGGGGTGGGTACAGCTGGCTCTGCCTCTAGATAGCTGTCACTCACGCAGCTGGGCGGATCCAGGACATAATTGTCGGGATCCGTTTCAGCTGCGGCGTCTCAGTATACCACGAGCTGTAGCTCGCGGTATACTGAGTTTTGTGTGACTTGAGGACGCTAGTTTGTGTCCTCCCGTTACCCTTAGGAGAACTATGGGGAAAAGCCCTAACCCCATAGTTCTCCTTTAAGCTGAAAATCCGGTTGGGCTTTGAAGCACTATAGAATATGTTGATGTCATATACATACAGGAAATAAACACGTTTATGAACAAAGTGTCTCTCTTACATAAAGTATCTCAAGTAACTTTTTGTTTTAGGTTTGCTTGTTCTTTAAAGAATAACCGACACAATTTTTCTGCATCCAAACTAGTTTATTTTGTCCTTTGTATGCAGTTTATTGGCAAGCAAAAAAAAAAACAAAAAAACAAGACAATTAAAACAATCCTTTGAACAAGTCGATTTTACAGACTCTGCTGTTTCTACTTCCTTTTTGTATAAAAAAAAATGATTCTTTTATCTGAGATATACTGAGAAATAATCATAAATCTATTTTCAGTGGCTTCCTATCCTAAAAGAAAAAGATAGAAAGAAAACAAATAGCGGTGATAAATAGACGCTCGGTCTTCAAAAGGCATCAAGCGCTCTCCGTCCTCAGCCTTTGCTCTGCGTTTTAATTGCAATCCTATCTGAGAATCTGCAAATAATGACTCATCCATTGCTCATTAATCAGATGATGTTATCAAGCGCGATGTGCTGGAGACTGGGAGGAGAGATTAATGGTTTATATTTCCTGTACTGCAAATTCACAATAAAGCCGCGGTCCACCCCATCGCTGCTTTACATTTCGGAACATCTTTCAGAAGAGCGCAGCTGGCTTCTCACTCCTTCGCTGCTTCCTAATGCATGCAAAGCTGCACTTCACGGGAATTCAAACTGTAATATTCCGATTTATTATCTACAAATGAACATTAACTCTTTCGCCTCGGAGCAGCTATCTCCGGTGCTCTCTCCTGCAGAATTAGCACTCTGCGCTCAGAGGCCACTCCTCCTCCTCACCCACTTCTAGTGAGTCCAGGGTATCAAGGACCTGCCCCCTAGGGGCATGCCATCAAATCACCCTGAGCACGCAGGAGAACGCTGCAGGGAACACTCTATGCACTCTATGCAGCACTTAGGACCGCCAGAAGGCAGAAAAGGAGGAAGAGCACCCATGACCTTGTTAGATAATGCTATAAATAAAAATATATATATATATATTGTGACAGGGTACACGACTCTGTGTATGTCAGTGAGAGGTTGAAAAGGGCAGCTTTCCCTGGCTAGGAAAGGGTTAAGCCTGGCCCAACAGGTAAACCTCCTCTCTTTCTCTCTCTCTATTAATTAGCCTGCACCTGATAGTGA
>NW_017306374.1:1913230-1975019 GCF_000935625.1 Nanorana parkeri
TCAGAGGTCCGATATTGTTCTATGTACAATCCTTGTTTTATTGATTGCATGTAATAATCTACTTTTTTGAGGTTGTGGATTTGGGGTTCTTGGGGTTTTCATGAGCTGTAAGCCATAATCATCACAATTATGACAAATCACGGCTTGAATTATCTTGCTTTGCATGTAATGAGTCTATCTCATATATTAGTTTCACCTTTTAAGTTGCATTAGTGAAATAAATGAACTTTGCACGATATTCTAATTATTCGAGTTTCACCTGTGTATGTGTGTATATATATATGTATATACATACTGTAACGTGGATCATGGATATAACATAATATAATATATATTTTCTGTGTCCGTGTACAATCAATGCGCCAGTGTACATACTGTATATATCCTTTAGTGAATATGTCCTACATTGTGAAACAGATACTTTATGTTGAGCCTTTTTTTACCTGGTGATCCTGTAATTAACACACTTCCTTTTCTAAGGTGCTACCCTAGGCTGCTCTCCTGATATGGAATACAAAACGCCTTCCATTTGTCATCACCATAACATAGGGGAGGGGTTCTGTACTCTGATTTTGTTCTGTAAGCAGATAACATTGTTTGAAATTTCAGTTTAGTGCACAGGATGTTGCAAGGAGAATGCATTTTTGGCAAAATCAACAGGTGTGTGTTATTTAACTTGCAGATGTACTTAGCCTGAAAAAAGAAAACCAATGCAGCCTCCACATCTAATGACAGGCAAGCTACAATATATCATATTTTTGTTCTTGCTTTGCCCCTGCATGGGCAAAGCCAAAGGGTCACTGAGTTGAACTTGCCTGCAACTTTGTGGTGTTCTATGTTAGCACAATTGTGTGTGTCCCTGTGCGCAATCACATGCTGTACACATGCACATACTGTATGTGCTAGGACATGCTCATATCCTTTACCCTGTGATGTCTTAGCCTTTGTTTTTTTCAGGGGTCAAGTCTACATGGCTCATTAAATTTCTGCTTGTTTTGTATCTTGTAACTTCCTGCTGACCCCTCCCTGCCCCACTTTCTGATTGTGCACATTGGAATGACGCTTGCTCCTGGCATGCCTTATTTAAGGGGAACTTGTTCTTTTCCTCTCTGACTGTAATACACTTAGCTTTGCGCTTTAAGGGTGCCACCCCTGACAGTTTTCTGCCTACCCTGACCTTGTGCTATGTTCAGCTCATCTCATGTTCATTGGTACCTCGCTCTGGGTTGTCTCCCAAGTTTCCGATCTCTGGTCTGTCCCTGACTACTCTCCAGTTGTATCCTGTATGTACTACATCCTCTTCGCTATCTAGGGTTGCTAGCTGCACAAGTCCATCCCCACCATTAGTGGCACCGGCCAAGATCTAGTAACCCCAGAACTTGCATCCATGTTGGGACTAGTACCCAGGGGCGGAACTACTGCTGGTGCAGCCGGTGCGGCTGCACCGGGGCCTGATGCTGTGGGGGGAGCCCAGTGAGGTCCGGTCCTGGGCACCCCCTTGGTGCAATATGGGGCAGTGCAGGGTCCCTGGGGCTTCTCAGCAAGGGGGCGGGGTCCTGTGACTCACTGCTCCGACTCCCGGCCTCGTCCCTAGTAACAGGCGGTGGGTGAGGAGAAGTGTGTGTGTTACATGCCCCGCCCCCTTCACCCTTAGTCCAGTGCGTTACTAAGTCCTGAGTCCAGTGCGTTACCAAGTCCAGAGTCCAGTGCATTACTGCAACATTAGAGACCGCCGGGGGGGGGGTTGGGGGACCAGTGTGATCCGCTGCCGCCTCCCCCCCTCTTGGGAAGGGGGGTCCTAGATAAATTCTTGCACAAGGGCCCTTTGTTCATTAGGTCTGCCACTGCTAGTGCCCATTGACACTACTCAACTCTTTGCTAGTCCCTGCACTGTACAGGATAATTATCCACTTTACAGCAGATTTGTTCTACAGATTTTCCTGTAAAACAGCAAATAAATATTTATAGAATGTGAGAAATTTCCATTGCTTTTATTTACTGCTTAAAGTAGCTAAAATTATTTTCAGAACAGTCAGAATTTCTGTTTTCCAAAAGAACAATTTATGCTTAAGGACGATTATGAATGCTTACAGAAATACTCCAGTTACAGACAGAAACCAGTTACAGACAGAAACCAACGTCTTACCACTGCAGATCCAGCAGCCTCTCATTTAGCCAAGAATTTGCAACAGGCCTTGTGCATGTTTGCGACCCGGATTTGCAGCCATCTGCGACAGATCCGTTATTTTTTCCTGCTTACAGTAAAACATGCATCCGGAAGAAATGGGCTAAAGAAGTGATTTTGTTATTGGCACTGTGCTGCTTTTTAGCATTAGAATAGGAACCTTTGAATCCAGCTGCGATCTTTGAGTAAACCAGATTCATTTTCTGTCTCACTGCTTCTATTTTGCTCTGTCTGGCTGTAAAGCCACCCTAGATCGGTCTCGCGGGCATCACGGAGGGGGCACCCCTCTGACCCGGAGAGTTAAGCGATTTTTGGGCCACCGCCCTCTTGGAACTTTGCCATTGATACCCTCCCCAGACGGTACTGCCCTCCGATGTCTGGACCACCCATGAGAGCAGCTATGGTCCTGGACTGTGAAAAGGTTCTCAATTGCCCTTGCGGGGCATACCCTGGTTGACTCCGCGCAGCCATTGACCTCGTGGTCGAATCCGATGGTTCGAGCCACGATGGGAGCGGTGACGAAGACACTTCTCTCCCCGGGGTTCACTCCCCCCATATCCCCCCTGATGCCGGTGGTGGGAAACCCCAGTTTCCCTCCAGGGATGCCTGGCCCACTAGCACGAGCCCTGACTTCATCGGGCAATACTAGAGTGTGGCACTTCCAGGAGACGGGACAGTGGAAACAGATCGTACAGATCCAGGCCGCCACGGATCCCCCCATGCGTTTGTGGTGCGCACTACAGCTGAGGCATTTCTTATGCTCGTTCTCAGAGGTGCCGGGCTCTCAACGGCCGCTGACGGAGTTTGAAGCACTGTGTTTGCGAGCTGAGCCGCTCAGACACCCCCTGGCGTACTTGATGCAGGGTCTACGTGACCCCCCTGACCAGACTCCCCCGTACTTTAAAAAGGTTCAATTAGAAAGAAGGGGTGAATCGGGAAAGTATCACATTATGGCAACTGGATTTAGCTGAGGATCACAGGAAATAAATAAATGCTAGTAGCTAAACACAACCGCTGGAGGGAATGAGCATATAAATGTAACATGTGCTACTACAGGGATAACAGTGGTTACATTTATATGCCTATTCTCTCCAGCACTATTTTCCTGATTGACTCATATTTATATTCTCTCTCTCTCTCTCCTGGCCTCCAGCCTTACCTTGACTCTTGTAAGGCTTCTCCCCTGCACTGAAATTGCTTACACTGATTTTACTGTACCTAATTTTCTGGCTGGAGGACATCAAGCATCATCTATCCTTTTTCTCTTCAGGCTGACTGACCATGGTCTGCCCCCTTTTATTCGGTGGGTTTTTGGTTCATTCAATCATGGAGGCTCGGATTCACTTGTGGTTGTTACCTAGGGTGGTCTTTGTGCAAATACAGTCTGCCTAGATACAACTACAACTCTAGACTGACATCCACCCATCAAGACATTTTGATATTTGCATAACTCCTTCCAGGGTCGGCTGCACATCATTGCTCAAGACTGGATGCCTAATAAGGGAAAATAGTGGACCATGCCTGTGCAATGTGAATGGCATAGCTGCTTGTAGTCTCCACCAGGGGCACATGTGACAGTATGACAAGAAATGTGAAACAGTTGTCACCCCATAACAGGAAGTGCCTGAACAAGAACCTTCTTAGCAGAAACAACAGGCAATATGTTAATGAGAGGCATAGATTTCAAAACAACTTTTGAAATTACCTTAAGATGTTAAAGCTTTTATGAGATTTTAGTGATTGGGTTTAAATCTACTTTAATTTATTCATGTATGCTGCAACACTGTGCTTTGATGTCCTCAACTGTTGCTGAGAAGGGATGAGCTCAGATTCAAACCCGGGCTCCTCCAAACATGAAAGGAAGGTCCATCTGCTGCAGCCCAATCAAGTACGGCCAGGGATTTCTGCAGCAGTACTAAAGCAAAGGGGTAGGATGCAATGACGTTATTGGCCTTATGTAGCCACATGGTTATATTAGGTCAATGGCATTGAGGTAATATAGTCATGTGGCCATATATGATCATTGACATCAGCAACAGCATCCTGCTCCTTTGTTTAGGTGTGCTGCAAAGCTGAACCCCCGGGATAAGCAAATATTGTCTAAATACATAAGTCATGTGCACTCGTACTTGAATCTTGCCATGCTTTGTGTGTTTCTTTCATATCTGTGAAGTAATCCATTGTGAAACATTGCCTTTGTGCAGGAGCTTCCTGTAAAATAAGACCAGTTACAGCTGCTCTCTCTCCTTGGGGCAGAGTGACTGGTCTTGTCTCTGCCCCTTCCTGTAAATTTCTGCAGGCAGCCTGTAGTGGGTGGAGCCTGCTGGCTCCCTCCAAGAGCTCTGCTCTCTGCATAGGCTATGTACAGCACCGTGATGATATCAGCCCTACTTTGTTCTCTGGGTTTGGTGCCCACAAAGTGGATTTTTATCCATTGTGGTTATTGAGGAATATATTTCAATAAAAGTTTTGTGCTCGGTGTTCAGCTTTAAGACACGCTTGACAAATGTAGGCCAGTAACCAAAAATGTGCTAAAGCCGTTTTTTTGTTGGGTTACATATTCTGTCTATTGTAAATGAAGTTCAGGATGTACAAATATTATTGTACAAAGAAATGGTTACATTGTAGCAATTCTTTCAGATCTCGTTTGTGTTTGAAGAAGCAATTTCCACTACTTGTGTTTGCGAGGGATTTTTCTGTTCATTGAAGTTCCATCTATATAATTCAGGAATGCCCAGCTGGTCTTATCATGAGAAAATCTCAATTGCTATGGACTTTTGCAGTTCTTATTTATACAGTATATAAAGGAATTGTCAGCAATAGAAGTTCAGTCTTCACCATGTTTTCCTAACTTAAAGTGACATTTACTTCTTCTCTAGATGGATGGCATAAAGAGCTTCAAAGATTGCAAGTTCATTTTTTTTATAACAGCTTGAAGTAAATTCATACAAGCAGTGTGATACAATTATGTGTTATATTTTATTATTGACTCCCTGTTTAGCAATCTAATATAAGAGTGATAGTCACAGATCACTTTTAAAGGGTTGCAAAAATGACCCGATAACACAATGTGGAGGCATAGTGGTTACATTGTTAGCCGGATTGGGAACCTTCCAGAGCTGAGTGGTGGACTCACTGAGAGCTGGTGGGTTCCAACACTGCACCCTTCTTATAAAGAAACACTGTTGCCCTTTAACGGACCACAACATACAAATGTAAAAGCAGTGTGCATCGGTGGACTCTGCATTGCCCAAAAATAATACAGGTAAGTTACTGTATTTCATGTTTAAAGACGTTAGGATTCACCAAGGACCAATTCAAAATGGCCTACCTTAAAGTAGAACTGAAGCCAAACCCTTTTTGTTTAGTTTTGGGTAGAGTAAAAGGGGAGTATAGGGAGATATCCCTTCACTTCCTGTCTGATAGCAACAACAGGAAGCAAGAGGAAATCTCTCCAAAGAAAGAGAAATCCCTGGTGGTCAGCAAGGCCACCAGAACTAGTTTTCTAATTGGAAGATTTCCCATCTATGCCTGTTCTGATGACAACCCATAGTCTGGGATTTTCTTTCGCTTTCAGTGATAACGGTCACGAGAAGACATAGAGGGGGTGAATCTCCCTAATGGGGAAATAAAAAGCAAAAAAAAACCTGACAGATGTTCTAATGACTCTCCATTCCATCCAAAACTAAAAAAAACAAAAACGTTTTGCATTTTAAAGCCTAACTCTGGCCTCAGTCCCCCTACCCCTAGCCTGCCCCCAAAATGTCCCCACTTGCCCTGAAGTATGTTATACTTTTTTATACACACACCTTTTTCTGAAGTTTTTAATTTTTTAAAATGTATTATAATGTAGAAGACAACTACCCGCCCAGCGCCCGGAACTGCATGTAGGAATTCCACACCCCTGCTGCCCCTCTACTCCCTGCTGCCCCAAGGCCGGGCCTTGGTTTGCCTTGTGGGAAATCCAGCCCTGACTGTATATACAGTATATGTCTTTGAAATGTGCAAGGAAACTAATCCCGGTTGGGACTCATCGCGATTGCTGCAAGCCAGGAGTGCTAACCTGCATGTCTTTCGACTAGTTACATGACTTGCTGGGCATTGGGTGATGCAAAGTTGTGATTGGGCAATGCAGGCGGAATATATTTAAGAGACTTTAAATAATGACCCTCACCAGTCATACATCTAGAGGAATATATTCCCCTATAGCAATAAATGAATTGCTCCCTTTGTCCACAGTACAGTGGAATCGCTGTTCCTCAGCCAAAGTTGTGAGCGGATTCATTTCCTGCCCATAGGTGTTAGCGATTGAGGTCAAGTACTGCTGTCAGGCAACAAATCGTTAGCTGTGTAATAATGTGCTAATGGTCATTTCATGATTGAAAACAACTCTTTGAGGTAATTAGAAGTACTGTTCATTCCATAGATAAACATCCACACATCTACACGCTTCTTTGTCCTCTATGAGATGTCACATTGACACATTACAGAGGGGCATCGCGATGAGGCCAACGATAACATTAATCATTTGAGCTTTTTTGTATATCTGGGGTTAGATGTCTAAGCAGCAATGAAAGATTCGATTTGTGGATGAAAACTTAAAATTTCGAAACCTATCAAAAGGTTTCCTATCTTTTTAAATATACGTGAGCCTAGTAAACTAATGTTGTATAGAGTAAGATGTTAAAACATGCTTACATAGTATTTTGTAGCGTAATGAGCTTAAAAAAGACCGATTTCCATCAAGTTTAACCTCTCATAAACCTGCATGATCCAGTTGATTGCAAAAAATTTGGTCTGTCCAAACCAGCCTATAATGTTGTGCTGAAAATTAGTTTTGATTTAAAATGTATTTCCATTCATGCAGTCAAATTTGAGAAAACCCCCCACAATATGTTTGTGATGTGTTCCTATGCACACAGTATAGTTAAAAATAAGTTTTAAAAATATATTTTTACCTTTTTTCTAGTTGTTTATTTGGAGCAAGCTTATACGTATCAATAGACAGCTTCTATTGCTTAGAATAGTCTGACAAAGTGCAGATAAGGGACAGCCTGCGGAACAGTTTTTAACAAGTACATTAAAGTAGACACTAAACTCAGGAGGTAAGTCTTAACAATACATTCAAGTACCTTAACTATTAACAACAATGCATATTATTTGTGTATCACTCGGCTGTAGATCCTCAAATCATCTCTGAATTGGTGCTGACGCTGACCTTTCTTTGGTCTCTGTGTGTGTTGTAAAGTAGTCACCGCACCAAACTCGCTCCCATGATGGACTACAATCTCATGTTTAGCTACCAATTAGTGTTAAAAATATGGTCAGTCAATAATCGCCATAGTGGCCCAGGCTGCTGCTATGAGGCACAGGGGGCCCGGCCAGGACACCCCCCTGATTCCGTACGGGCCGCCTGGATCGCTATGACATCTCAGGTTGCTGGCTGCCACTGATGGCTGTGAGGAGGAACGCGCCGCTATTCACATCACTGACAACCTGTCAGTGATGTGTGCAGCGACGAGTTCCTCCTAACAGCCGCTGCTGAGTCGGTGACAACCAGCAGCTTCGGAGGAGGTGGCTGGGCCCATCGTTGGCAGCGATGGAGGGGGCGGGGCCCAGGGATGGAGGAGGTGGGGCCTGGCGATGTAGGAGGCCGGGACCCAGCAACCGTGGAGGAGAAGGAGGCAGACAGAGCATTGGAGGTGACAGGTAAGAGGGCTTGACTGCCCACCTGAGACCCTGCAGAGCCCACCATAGAGAGTCTTTGGTGGGCTCTGCAGGGTCACTCTCAGGTGGGCTGTTTGGGTTATCAGGTGGGCGTAACTAGAAATCACAGGGACCCATCCAAAATTTAGTTTTGGGGCCCTGTGATTTCTAGTTATGCCCCTGAATATGGTCTATCATGGGAGTGAGCTTGGAGCCGTGGCTACCTTAGAACAAGAACTATCATGCTGCAGTCTTTTAATGAAAGCTGTAGAATTAAATATATTTAAAACTAATTTTGAAATGACAATAACATGTCATAATCACCTCCTATATAAGACTATATAAGATTTTAGTTGTTGAATTTACATATACTTTATTTCAAACCACTTATGCCCACCAAAATGGGGGTTAAACCATGTTGTACAAGAACCAATACAATGCATATTTGTTAGGTATATTAAACTATAAGCTCACCCCATCCCTTCTTACTTTTCAACCCTAACCCTCCCCCCTTTTTTTTTTTTTTTTAACTTTTCAACCCTAACCCTCCCCCTTTTTTTTTTTTTTTTTCTCCCAGTCTCACTCCCTTCTCTTTCTCTTGTGACTTTTTGCTCTTATTCTTTCTCTTGACCTTCTTTCACTAATTGTTGCTCTCTCTCTTGTTACTCTTCATGTTATATGGTTTTAAAACATTGTTTGTTTTTCACTAGCAGAGGTGGCAGCCTCCCCCCATATTTGGCACCGTTAATAACTGTTGTATTACATTAGCTGAGTGGGGTTTTTATTTTTGCTTAATTTGATTGCACGATATGGCTGTATGCTGTCTGATTTTGTTTTATTTATCTTTGTATGTTCCTCTGCTGGTGTTTATGAATAAAGAATTTGAAGGAAAAAAAATTAAACTGTAAGTAGATAAATTGCACTTCGGGAATCCATTTATATTGTAATTTGTGGCCTTGAAACCATCACCTACAAAAACAAGGCAGATCTGTCATCCACCTGTCATTGTAAAATACTTTAAAGCTATGAAAGTCATTCTCCTTGGTTTATTAGTAGTCTATCAGAGTTCACTAACTAGCAAGTACAGGTGTGTTTGCTGTGAGCAACTGTAAAAGCTCTCAGCAAGCGGAAACCATCATCTTTCTGAACTGACATAGTACGTGACACTTCGGTCATGAGCTGGCCACCCACCACTGACAGAATAAACAAATACTGGAGCAGTGCTCAGTTAAGATACAGAATAACTGTATCCAGGAACCTTCATCCTTTAACAATTGAGATATTTCCTGATCAAACAGTAGCTCCGTCCAAGCCAGTTACATGCATTGCAGGGATCTTAGCATAATTCATGGTATATAGAGAAACAGACTATTTTGGTACATTTGCTTAGGCAGACTGCTCAAAGTGGGAGGGTCTTCCTGCTATGACATGATCAGTCCCATGTTGTTGAAGACGGAAACCTGCATCTAGGGATCACTAGATATCAGTATACAGATATACAGTACTTTAGACTGCTAGATCACCGAAGATGGAAGTCTAACTGCAGTAAACATAAGGACCTGTGGTGTGAACTGAGGTGTTTGTATGTGCTGTAGCACCCCCAAAATTTCTTCAAGCACCGCAATAAAACCCTAATCTGCTGGGCTTCGGCTGCCTTTGCCAAAAAAAAAATGGTAGGGACAATATGCATTTCAACACAGTGCCAGGACCTGGTTCTATCACATAGATTAATCTGCTGCCCAACAGATAAATTATAGTTCCAACTGCTGGCTGCAGTGTGGGAGAGACGGAGCTCTATGGGAGAGGGTGCCCAGGTAAGTAAAGCTACTGAGCACCAATACTATTGGGGTTATCATTGTGCAGTGCTGGGAATTATTATTGTGCAGTCCTGGGGGGGTTTATTATGCTGAGGTTTATTATTATACTTGAGGTTATTATTGTGCAAGCCATGGTGGTTGCTGGGAGTTATCATTGCTGTTCCTGACTTGCTGGGGGTTACTATTGCTAGCCTTGAGATTTGTTCGGGGTTATTGCTGGACGTTGCCATTGCTGGGCCTGGCATTAGCTGGGGGTTATTGTTTGGACTCATCATTGCTGGCCCTGATGCTTGTTGGGATTTATTGCTGGGAGTTATCATTGCTGACCCTGACACTTGCTGGCGGTTATTGCTGACCCTAACACTTGCTGGAGGTGATTACTCGCCTTGACACGTGCTGGGGGTCATCATTGCACTGACACCAATGCTGTGGAATATTGCTGCCACTGACACCAACAGTGTGGCAAATTGTATGCCTACATTGTCTTCAGTGTACCCCCAGTCCTTATTTTGTCTAAACCATAGAAAAGCAGAGAAGAGGTGGCAAACTACGAGCCATCGACTTTGAAGCAACACCCAGTTTAATAATTATGCACACTTTTGGGCATCCTCACAAGTGTGCAGCATATTTTACTTCACAATCACTTCCAGGCATGTAGGGCACTGCATTATTCTTTTCAATCCCTTCAAGATGCCGCTGTAAATTCTTTTCAAATGTTGGCAACTCTGGTTTATGTTTTACACCAATTATACAACTGATTTTTGCGCTGACCAGCAATGTAAGAGACACTGTGACATACTTCTGACCACTGCACTCTGTACACTTCAGTATGATTAAAGGGGCAACAGTGTGTATTCTTTGTACAATGTGAGTGGCTTTTATATGACATTGGATCTTTCCTTTTCTGACTCAGCTTTTCTCATTATGGTATATCTTCTTTTAATATAACATGAGATTTAGGGATGTGATCCCCCACTTAAACTCCCACGACTGAATCCCCACCAATACATTTTCTGGAGCTGCCTCTTAAAAGGACAGTGTTGGGGATGTCTGAAGTTTTTATCTCAAGCTTTGTAAAGAGAAATCTAGGGGTGAATCACACAAGCAAAATATTAGACTGATTAGGATGTTTTGCAAAAGCCCCCATTAATGCCAAGGCTTCAAGGAAGCAACTTTTGTACGTTTGTTCAGTTTTAGAAAATGATACCTGCTATCAGATGGAAAGGTGATGTACAGTAACAATAAAGAACAAAATGACTTGTGTACCAGCTGTATATGTTATATAATTTTTTAGTGAATGTGAACTTGTCTTTTAAAGTGTATCTTTACACTGCCTATGTCACATTTTTCAGATGTCCTTTCATTTCCTGTCCTGGAGACACAACAGGAAAATAAATCTCATCGTAGTGATGTGAATCCCCTTACTTGTCACCAGAACAGATGTCTCCAATGGAAGATTTTTCCTCTATTCGTATTCTAGTAACATATGTGTAATCTTTGATTTACCATCACTTTCTGTCTTGGTGACAGTGGTCACCAGTCGAAGCAGATAAGCTGAATCTCCCCCGTAGGGATACAGGCCATCTGGAGGTCCGAACTCTGGTGTGTTCAGCCTGGGTGTGTGCCCCGCTGAGGAGATTGAGTGAATACACAAAATGCTGGCATGCACTAAGCATATGTGAGAATTTTATTAAAAAAGTAGACTTTCATGATCAGAAGCTCTTTGTCTTTTCTCCGGTCTCTACCACTGGTATTCTTTGATTTAGTACCAATCAAAAGACAGGATCGTCTTCTTGGAGGAATACACAAAGTGCTGGCATGCACTAATCATATGTGAGAATTTTATTAAAAGAGTAGAATTTCATGATCAGAAGCTCTTTGTCTTTTCTCCGGTCTCTACCACTGGTATTCTTTGGTTTAGTACCAATCAAAAGAAAGGATCGTCTTCTTGGAGGAATACTTCATTGTCAAAATTGATGTTAAAAGAAGTGAATGACCTTCCTGTGACATGGGGGGGGGGGCAATTTCATATGGTGAGCTGCATTTTAGTTGTGGGTGAAGGCCCATGATGTTTTGAATAAAGAAGAATTTGACATACCTTTGGTAAAATATATGCATAATATACAGTATAAGATAATTGTGGACAAGACTGCCATTAGAAATCAAAGGGACCCCGCACAAGGGCCTCCAAATCAACAAAGCTCCACACACACACACACACAACACAACACACTACTTTTTTTCCACCGCAATGTACAGTATTGCACCAAGACAATTCATATTGCAATTTTTTGGTGTTTGAAGAAGGGTATAGCGCTGCCTAGTACCTCCCTTAAGTACATTATTATATATCAATGTGTTCTTCAAGATAGCTGCTGAAAAAGATACATGTGTTTGCTATTGTTTGGAGTTTAGCACAGAGTTGGAAGAATTTTATATAGTTTACACCATAATAAAGCATAATTAAAATGTGTCTTTGTTTTAACTGTCAAGGATAAAACTACCACATTTTAGGCTTTAAGTAACATATATACGTTCCTCCTTTTGTCTTTCTCAGAACTTAGAGCTGAGAGCATAAACTATAAGAAAAGAAAAATAACAACAGGTACTTAACATCGCAGATAAATGGAAACAATCAAAGAAAAGCACTTGAGGATGTGAAGATGAATTTACCACTCAGGGTTTAACTGCGTTGTTACAAATGTTAGTCCTGGAGTGCTGCCTGACAAGAACCACCAGTTCAAAATTAAAATGGCTGCTAATTAGCTGCTTTATCCCTTCCTGTTCTAAAGGATAATTGAACATCAAACCTAACGACACAAAACAGAAGATGTAACATCAGAAAAAAAAAAAAGTCATTATTTGGACGACCACCAAACCTAAAGAGTTACAAGGACTAAAAATAATGATTAGAACTATAGTGTGTGCGTTATATAAAACAGCAATGCCTGTACAGAAACATAAATATTTATGTTTATATAGTGTTGAAGTGCAAATTATTGTTCTATGTTGGCTAGCATGTGGTCCCAAAATATTGCACCCCAATATACACTATATGGTCATACGTTTGTGGACATCTGACCTTCACAATTATATCAGTTTGGGGATCACCAAACTTTAAAAGCCATGGGCATTTTTAAGGAGTTGCATTTCCTTTGCAGCTATTACAACCAAGACTCTTACATGAGATTTTGGAATGTCTATGAGAATTTGTGGCCATCTAGCCAAAAGAGCATTTGTGAGGTCCTGTTTCGTCATCAGTATTCCATTACATCTCAAAGGCATTTAGTAGAGTTGAGGTCAGGGCCCTGTGCAGGCCACTCCAATTCCACCACACCAAACTCCTCAAACCATGCCTTTATGGAAATGACATTGTTTACAGGGGCACAGTCATTCTGGAACAGAAGAGACCCTTCCCCAAACTGTTACCACAATTTTGGAAGTGTGAAGTTATCTAAAATGCCTTTGTATGTTGTTAACAGCATTAACAGTATCCCGGAAGCATCTAAACTCAATATTTAGGAGGGCCGTCCACATACCTACATACCTTGGCCATAACGTGTACCACAGTTTTTTGTTTTGATAAACTCCGGGAACTTTTAAAAATGAATCCATGAAACAAAATAAAACCATTTTATGTAACTCTGCAACGTAATATGGTTTGTGTTTAGTAGATCATGTATGTAAAAAAAAATGTCTGTGTCCTCGTTACTGAGATTCACCTTCTCTCTATTTGTCCCAGGGGCGTCCCGAGGACAGGTGTCACCCGGTGTGGATACCAGGTGACATCATCACGCATGACGTCACCACACGAGTGTGCGATTACGTCATTGCGCATGCGTTGCTATCTTGGTGATGGATGCCGGCAGAGAGAGGAGGGGACGTCACAAGTCTTTAAATGCATATGTAGCTGTATTAAATAGTTTGTAATATCTGCCTGTAGTTTAGCTTTAAAGTAGAACTGTTTATTTTTAGTTATCGCCCTCAGCTTTTCTTTGCCATCTCATGGGGGAGATTTCCCTTCACTTCCTGTCCGATACTCACAACAGGAAGTGAGAGGAAATCCCTGGTGGTCAGCAGGGTCACCAGAACTAGTGTCTCCATTGGAAGATTTTCCATCTATTCCAGCTCTGATGACAGCCCAAAATATGGGATTTTCTATTACTTTCATTGATAACGGTCACAGAACATTCATTTTGGTGTCACCCCCTCTGAAAAGTTGGGCACTCTGTCATTGGCCGAGAGCCTGACTGTGTCATGAAAGAGGAGGGGACCCAGCGGTATACCTCATCCCACCGGATGAATGTCCCCTTCTCCCCCCTGTCGGCATCCATCACAAAGATGGCCTCCAGCAGACATCAATAAGATGACCACGCATGCGCGATGACGTCACAGCGGGGTGTCACCCGGCCCCGGGACACCCCTGTCACGGCAACCAATTAGCTTCTCTCATTCATTTTCAAATCTTACCTGATCAAACTGAAGAGAGAAGCTGATTGGTTGCTGTGGGCAACTACTCCAGCTTCTGATTGATAAATTCCCCCCTCTGTCCCTTTATATAAAAACCATTTTCATCCTCATAGTCAGCCAGACATCCTGATACCTACTCTATACAAACTGTACTTGCCTCTCAATTTTCAGTATTTCCAGCTATTTCATGTTGTATAAAAAGCCTCCCTTTTTCTCTGGATTCAGTTTCAGCTTGGGTGACATTGGTAAAGTTTTTCCGAGAGCAGAAAAAAACATGTCAAGATATAGAGAGCAGAAGGTTTCACCTTGTCAGAATGTATGCCGTACAGCAGACTTATAAAACAAACAAAAGCACCTTTTGCCATTTATATGGAGAGATCTTACAATTGTTTCCAACGGATACAGTGAGCTGGCTTGTAATGTCAGAGCTGATGAAGAACACCATCTGCAGAAGAGACTTTGTTTACTGTTTTGTGCTATTAAAGCAGAAATATTCTTAACCCTTGTAGCAGCTGTCCCCACACTGGAAGGGTTAAAGAGGAACTTTACCCATATCTTCAAAATAACCTTTAGAAATGTTTAGTAATGACACTCTACAGATTCTTCTAGATAATTGCCGGCTTTGTATTCTTTGCACACCTTATTTTTCTTTTCCTCCCCATTATCATGGTGGCCTTAGTTTACTAAGGGCAGATGAATCCATCTCCCTTTACTTCCTGGAACTCTGGCACATGTGACTAGGACATGTGACCATGCAAATCATCTCGGGAGGAAAATGCCTTTCCCTGAGATCTCAGGAGATTACAGATGAGATTTCCCAGCAATGCTCTGCTCATGTAACTAATGATTGTAGGATGATTTCAGAGATGCTGATTTTTAGTGAAAGGGGGTAAAGCACCTCTGGCACTGAACATGCATCTGTGCAAATTCTTCCACCCAGTTCTAAGAAGCTTCACGGGCATGGTCTATCTATGATATACCTGTAAATCCAAATTGGGTTGTACTCTGCAATATAATCTAAAAATCCCTAAAATGATGACCTGGGACAACATTGATTTAAAAGCTTTAGTTCTATTGCTTAGGAACTTTGTGACACCGGGAAGCAGAGACGTGGCATGGATGATATGCCCTAATGGCCCCTACAGACCTGAAAAAACATATATGCACTTTTAGAAGGCTTGTTGCTTTACTGAGGCTCACACATTTCAAGAACCTGCTTGATATCTGACCTTAACTATGGGGATTTATCACCCAATCTGGTTAGCAAGATGGCTGCCGCACGCTGCATGGGGATTTATAAAATGAGAAAAGTAAAGTATCTGAGTGGGTGGCTGGAAAGCAGACAATAGTGCGGGATAATCCCGGAGATCGCAGATCTGTTGTGCGAGAACACAGCTCACAGTAAACAGAAGGATAATCAAACACAACCCAGAGGCCTTTGGGGCTTAGAAAATGCTTACAAAGCTTCAAGAACGAAATGAATCATTTTTGAGAACAAATACAGTAACATCAAGTGAAAACAGCCAGGATGTATTGCACATCCATCTGTTTCCCTGCGTGTTATGGTAATGCAAAAGAATGGAAAGTGGAAAGACAACATGCTGGCTAATACCCTGTTTCCCCGAAAATAAGACCTACCCCGAAAATAAGACCTAGTACTATTTTTGGGAATTGCTCAAATATAAGACCTACCCCGAAAATAAGACCTAGTTGTGACCATTCTCAGGGCCGGTGGTGGCATAAGGGGGAACCACCGCAAAATTAGTGGAACTTGGGAGCTGACAGTCACAACTTAGACGGCTTCATTTGATATAATATACTCAGTTTAAATATAGTCAGTACTTAGCAGTGAAGAGTGCAGAAATTGAGCTCCAGACAATGGACTGAGCCAGCACCCATGCATATGCTTCACTGTAAAGGAAAGATGGAATTGATAATGTGATCACCTATTGAGAGAAATACAGATTTTTTTTATTGCTGATCTTCTTCTGAAAATGCTAATTGCCTGAATGCCAGTTTGACTCACTGGCATTGATAATTCCAAACCAGAGACAAAGAACCAGCAAACAGAAAGCTCAGCTATTAATACTAGAGGGAGAGAGCATGGACTGGGATTTAGAGTGGGAATGGCGCCTGTGATGCTAGTGTCCAACAGCTGTAGCATCCTGGAAACAGGACAGGATGGGGGGAAGCTGCACTTAGGAGTTTTTGACAAACTTCAGGTGAAACCAACATGGCCTATGGGTATGCAACTTAAATTAGGCAAGAGATTTCTTCACAATGCGGTGCTTTTACATCTACAGGGACCCCTTGACTGCATGGGCTGCTTTTTTAAAAAAAGGTCAACTAACTTATTAAAAAAATGTGTCATGTGCTACACGGAATCACACTACAGCTAAATGTATGCACATTGGCTCCACATGGGTGAAGCACTTCCTCCCTTCCTCCGTTGATCAAAGCCTCCTCGACCTCTGACAACTATTTATTATGTTCCAACAGTATCTAAAAGTATTGGATGGAGTTGCGTATGCCACTAATAGTTACCGGTGAATGCTATACCTGATTCACTGCAGTAGTGAGAGCTCCACAATACTATTCAAGCATTATGCTTGCATCCAGCTGAAAGGCCAGCTCTCCCCTTTGCTGGAAATGAGAATAAAATGTCAGTGGTTGCAAGGTGCTTACCAGTTGTTTTTTGTCCCAGGCCAAGAGGTACAGCTACAAAAAACACACTAAACAGAGGACAACCTCTACAGTACATGTGACTTTCATTTGCTCCCTCTACACCTATATCTCAGGGATCCCAAGCATTCTGTACCTTGCATTACTGGAGATCACTCTTTGCAATTAGGTTGGTGCTTAATTAGCTCCCAAAATCTGGGTGAGCTTTCTCCTAGGCTTTCCTTTCTCTCATTCTATAAGGTATTCCGTCCAAAAGAGGTACTCATGACACAGCTTGAATTATGACCCAAAGTGACAGAGGAACCCAACCACACACACCACATGACATCCTCCTCTCTTCTATGATCCGCTATCTGCTCTACCAAGCTCCGCCACCTGCCCTTTGTACAACTTCAGACTAGGGACAATGATTGACAGGAACCCAGGAGACGGGATCTAATCTTAAGGGACCTAACACTGTAACATGCTTAAGTTAACATATGACAGTAAACGAATAATGAAACTTCCTTGGTGCAGGGGTATGAATTTCTTTATTGTGTCTGCCCAAAGCTCAGGTTTAAGATGGCCCATCTAACCTAGTACTCCCAGACGATCCCCCTTTCAGCCTTTATTGTTCCATATGAATTTGCATGTCGCTTCCTAGCCATGGATTACTCAGGTTGTCATTAATTAGAACTAGTTCAGTTACAAAATTTGCTTGCAATTAACATTTATTAAATAAGTCTGTTTAAGTGGAAATCCAGCTCTGTTTAAAAGAGTTCTACTACATACATTACAGGGTTGTTAGAAAACATTTTCAGCTTAAAATTGACTTCTATTCAGAAGATATTATAAATGCCCCTACTGACTGCTAAAACATTTCGTAGAGCAGAAGACTACATGGAGTTTTGGTGGTAGACATCACTGACAGCAAGGCCAAGTAACCCTCACCTCCCACCTAAATAACATACTGAACACGGTAATTTCAACAAAAACGTAAATTAATAACATTTATTGGAACGTTGAATGGCCACAGCGATGTAAACATTTTCAAAATAATAGCAGAACATTTTAACAAAATGCTTCGGTCCCTGACGAGTGCCAAAAACACCACTCACTGCTTACGGGGGGTGTACCATGACCCATTGTTTACTGTACCAGCCACCGGCCGCCCATATCCTGGCCCGAGTGGGTACGCCCACCAACAGTTGCCCAAGTTCTTACTGGCTACCAAGCTATAGAGCCCAGTAGCCCCACCATTGGCACTTCCCTACTACTCCGCCCCTTTCCACTTTGCGGAGAGCCATTTCTTCGTCGTCGATGTATGGCACCGCCAGGGACCCGCCCAATGGACGACAAACCTAGAAGAAAATGAAATCAGACATATTTCCTAAAACACAAACTCCACCTTAAACGCAGAACAAACATACCGGTTACCCTAACTAGAAAAATTGTATCCCTCCTCCCCAAGTTCCACACTTGCGGAAACTAAACTTTTATGAAACATAAAAAACAAACCAAAACAAAAACAACATTTCAATAAACTAACAGGGAGGGTGGGTGAAGTCATGTCCCTCCCTCTGCCTATTGCTCCGCAGGGAACTATCTGAGTTCAGTAATAATTAATTTTACTTTTAGCTACTATTCAGCTGGCAGGAAATGTGACTTAGAGCAGCACATAAAAGTAAATGATTATACAGTGGTACTTCAGTTCACAAACGCCTCTGTTCGCGAACAGGAAGTTCGGCAAAATGTTGCCTCCGTTCGCAAACTTTGCATTGGATGGCGAACATGACTACGGCCATCTTCCCCGCTCAGGTCGTGGCTTCCTGTAGTCGAGATCGCGGTCACAAACAGAGCTGTGCACTCTTGCTGTGAAGCTTTTTTGTGTGCTTTATAGCACATACAGTACTGTACAATATTACAGTATTCAATCCAGTATGGCTCCCAAGAAAGTGCAGAGCAAGCATGGTGGTAAAAAGGTAGTGCAGAGTGGTAATGACGGTGACAAGGGTTATACAGCGCAGGAAAAAACAAGTGACATTTTTGCGCCAAAATTGACCCTGGAGCTAAGGGACAGAGAGGAAAACCCAGAAGGGGATCTCCCTGATGTCCTTATGAAGGGGGCCTCTCCCTCCAAACAATAACCTCCCCCCCACCCACCTTCCTGTCCTCCACGGATCAACCTCATTTACATTGAACCCTATAGGAAAATTTGATTCTGTTACCGACCAAAATCAGTTCGCGACCACGTTCGTAGGGGTCAGAACGGATTAACCTTATTTACATTGAACCTTATGGTGAAATTTGATTTGGTTCGCAAATAATTCGGTACACGACCAGAATTGTGGAGCCAATTAAGTTCGTGAACCGAGGTACCACTGTATTTGTATCTTATATATTATATTATGATGTATGCATGTGACAGCTACAACTCTAAACATGCATTTTGCTCAGAAGATGGAGTTGCACTTTAAAAGTTGTCTGCTTTTCACTGGCACACCAGCCCAAACAAAAGCAATTTTAATAGAGCTTAGTTCTTTAAACTTTTTATAATTAAAAATATTTCTAAATATTAAGATAAGGAATATAATTGTATTACATAAATAGCACACACATTTATCCGGGCAGTGCTGCTGTATTAGCAGAAGCAATAATCCCTCTAGAAAATAGTTCATTTGCGAAGAATTATTAGAATATATTTGCAGAATCACACCTTTAATTAAAATGCTTGCAAAACCCTCTAAGCGGCGGCTCATACGCTCTATGTGTGGTTTATGTGAAGACACCCCTAGCTGTCTAAGGAAATTAGCTGGGCACCACAGACTTACACTGTGTAATGTCACTTCTTACTGGTCCTGGAGGTGACCCAGAGCTTGGCGGCACTAAATTAACATAAAGCTCACACGTCTGGCCCTGTCACTTACAATGTGTGCTAACAACTCCTGAGATGCGCTCATTGCGAGGGAGCTGATGCCAGCCCCTGAAGGCACTGGGTAGCGTGTGGGGAGATGCCATGTTCCACAAAGATTCTGCCTGGCATCTTGTCGGCTTGAAAATCACAGCGAACATATTGAGAATTTGCTGTGACAGTCTCTAATAAGAGTTGGTCCATTACTTCTCCACCAAGGGTGAAATGCTACTTATGTTTAAAGGGACGCCATCCCTTTTTTCTTGAATCCATTATTATACTCCAGGAATTGATAGAGTTAACCCTTACAGAGGTTCTACCCCTGCACTGCAAAGGGTTACCTGCTTGTTCTTCTCTAGGGGCCAGAATACAGAAGATATGCTCACCTGATCCTCGGTCCTGTGGCAGTCAGCACTCACCTGTCCTCCCCTCTGATCTGGATGTGGTATGTCCCCCACATCCTCACGTCTAAAGCAGGTAAATGAACCTGCATTAGACGTGAAGATGATGTCAGCAGAGCTTAGACCGCTGGAACCCAGGGGAGAAGGGGCTGAAGGAACTGGTGTAGCAAAACCAAAAAGGGCAGTTAACCCTTGCAGCGGGTTTAACTTTGTTAATGCCTGGAGTTCTCCTTTAAGTGCCAAAATGTATGTCTGGGCACAATATACATGTAGTACATCTTTTGTATGTTTTGTGTCTTTTAAAAATGTTGCAAGTACAGAAAAATACCTGTTCGTACTGCTAAACATCTGGTGAGTCCCTAACCTCCTGTAGGGAAATGACAAGGCTATCCTTGCTTCACGGAAATCCCAAGGATTTTCTCCTTTGCTGGATTGCAGAATTCCTCCCCCTCTTCCCTCATGTCCATTACATAGTGCCGAGTTGTCCTGCTGTCTAGCTGAATTTCAGTGCAGGAAATGCACTGTGTTAACAGCTCACTACAACATGTTTGGAGCTTGCTGAATTTCTAGTAGCATCAACAGGTATTTTTTCTGTACTTGCAGTTTCTCTACTTATTCGTACGCCGGTGCCCAGACTTTAATATATTTAAATGATTTACATATTCTTTACAAGCAGTTAAAGAACTTTAAAATAGGGCATTCCTGACCTCTCTAGCTGCATGTAACATCAAGTAATTCATTCTCAAGGGCACCTTCACTCCCCAACGCAGTGTGCTACATCTTTGGCATGCTTTGAGGTAGGGCAGTCCATTAAAATGAATGTGCTGCAGCGCACCTCAACACACCAGGTGCTGTCTGCATTTTATCCAAGCACAATGCACAAGACATGCATTGACATGACTACCTAGTCCCATCAGATATTCACCAACATTTTGTTTTTTCCATCATTATGTCTTTTATTGAACATTTGTTATAATACAGGACAAATAAAACAGAACAACCACGATACAGGTGTGAGATATTCACCAACTTTTTAAAACTCTGCCCCTTTTTTTTAGAAAGACAATCTAGATTAACACACAACACCTAATTTCCCCAGATTTTTACATCACTGTACTGATATCTACGCATACCTCCTAAGGACACCTTCCAGCACAATAGGGGTATTTAGCAAAACTGGAGCAGACAAAAACTGGAGCAACTGTGCATGGCAACCAAACAGCTACTGTTTTCAGTTTGTTCAGTTAAGATTTGAAAATGAAAGAGAGAAGCTGATTGGTTGCTATGCACATCTGCTCCAGATTTTCTCTGCTCCAGTTTTGATAAATTCCCCCCAGTGTATTTAAAAAATGGATCCAACCCTGCCAGATCCCCAGTTATCCAGACCATTAAGAATTTTTATGCAAAAAGCGTTGGTTAAACCCATTATTGTTTTTTGTTTTTTGGTACTCTTAAGTTTCTAAAAAGCGAACAAGATAATTCAGAGATAGGTTAAGATTTTAGTGCAGAATAACCCTCAGGGTAGATATCTGTACATCAACCAAAAAGAAGGACAACTGAGGGGAAAAAATGGACAGAGGGATTTGGTTCCTTTTGAAAGACAAGCCCTCCAGAGGAGGGACAGTTCAGAGTTATGTCTAGAATAAAATACTGTTGGCAAACATCTGTTACCTGTTGTGCGAATACATTTTACTTTTGGATTAGAAACATTTTTTCAGCAAAGATCTGATATATTTTCTTGTAATGTTATAAAAATAATATTTTTGCTGTTCTCTTTTTTGGTACATAATGTTGTATCAGATAATCTCTATTTTATCAAATCTAGCAATCACAGCAGGGGGCTGGACAAATACAGCCGGTCCTTCACACACAACTGAAACTTTAGGCGAGGAAAGCAGATGTAGCATTATTGTGCATATTTGAAAAGACCGTGAGGATAAACAATGCACTCGTGGGCACAAGCAGCTGCTTCTACAGACATATACAGTATGTGATATTCTGTCCTATTCTGTGATATTCTATCCTTTCACCTCACTGCCCATTTTCACGCTAAGCCACATGAGGCTTTTGAGGAAGGGCATGGCAACAATTATTATTAACAATTAGAGGAATATTTAACCAAGCACACATTAATTAATAATAGCAATGTGCAAATGGGTCCATCTGAGATGCAGGAAATGTGCAAGGTGCAGACATTACCAGATCAATCAGTGGGTCATACTGGTGACTCTCCAGAGGCGTACTTTTGCTTGGTTTGTCTGGTCATCAATCTGCTCCAGTGACACATCAACAATCATTCGTACTCAATTAAACAAAGCAAGGAGCAAAGTTCAGTACTTGTTGTCACAACCAGTCAGGAACCAACATGTGCTTGTTCAGCTTCCATAAAGTGGTTTTTGATTGGTTGCAGTGGGTTACTGCACTTTGCTCGCTGCACTGTTTATTGTAAATTACTTTAGGTGTGATCATTAGGAGTCATGCCCTAATAACCTGCTGCCCACACTTTAGGTGTGATCATTAGGAGTCATGCCCTAATAACCTGCTGCCCTGGCCATGGAAAGGACAAAGTTGGGACGCTAAACACTTCCTCAATTGTATTAGAGTTGTGGTGGGGCTGAAGGCAGAACTGGCCCACATGGGGACATAGGAACCCTATGGGATCACAAATATCTTAGGGTCCTGGGTAAGTGGTCAAAATATGCAATAAAAAATACCCAAAGGGTTTTTCATTTTTAGCTAAATTTGTACCGGTCATTTGCTGGCAATGTTATGCCTGCCTCTCAGTGTCCCCAGCTCTTCCCATTAATTCTGACAGTGCATTGGCCTTCTGAACGTTAGTAACTTGATTGATGGCTGCTGCCTGACTACTACCCCCACTCTCTGTTCCACTGCACCAGTGTGTCCTGACGTGAGACCACATGACCCTCTCTTCCCATCAGTAACTTATGCAGCCTTAATAAACAGCAGCCCACACAGGTGCGCACTGGTAGCTACAGGAGACTCTGTTGCTGGCTGTGTCAGGCGGGTGTCCAGGAAGGCAACACTTGTGGCAGCGGGCCATCTTCCAGTATGTGAACAAAGAGAAATCTAAACTATGCTACCTTGATAATTGACTAAATAAAATAAAAAATGGATATCCCAATCAGGGGGTACAGTGAGAGTGGTATATTTTTTTTTTGGGGGGGGGTTGCTGCCTAGTTTGATGGTCTGGGTGGGCACCAGAAAACCATCTTGTTTTGCAAATAGGCAAGAAAAACCTCAAATAATCTAAATAATTGTCTGAAAAGGAATTTTAAACACAATATCCTGGGGTACAATGTGTTTTTTTGTGTCAGTCAGTCACTCACTTATGGACTTGACTGATAGTAATGCTGTTTGCTGGGATTTGGGTGGGCGGCCATCCTGTGTAGCAAGTGACCCATCATCATTTATGTTAGGGCACTGGTGGTCAGTCACTTTTCTGTTAAAGTGCTTGGATTTTGGAATTGGGTGGCCATCATCCTTATCCAGTGAAACAGAAAAGCCTAATGTATCCTGACTAAATGAGTGACTATTAACTAAAAAAGAATATTATTTTTTAGGGAGTCACTGTCACAAAATTCTCACACAATAATGTGTAAGAATATTATTGGTGAGCACTGTTAAATCTATTTTGGTGTTGAGATGAGCCTAGTCTCGGTGCAAGTTCACCGAAACCCGCTCAAAACTGTGACTGCCACTCCCCACTTGTGGTCCAATCAGTGGCGGCAGTTGCATCGGAGACATTCCTTGCCCCTTTGTGATGTATAGCTGTGGGCCAGGAAATGTGCCTCTCCACATTTTGTTTATTTTTGTAAATGTTGTAGCTAGTGTTTTTTTGTATATATTTTCTCTCCCTAGGTATGGCAACCTCAACAAAGCAATGTTCTACAGCCATGCCAATAGCACTGACCCATTTATGAAACATTGGTAACATTATCGGCTGCTCAATTGATGGTGCTATAATTCTAATTTGGAGCTGCAATGGGGTACAGACCCACACCAAAAGAATGCTGTCCAGTTTGGTATACACATGGTGCTATGCTCACAGTCTTAATTAGGGATGTCACCCAGTTTGCCACTCTTAATCATTCTTTGGACTCTTAGAACACAACTCTAAGACTCTACACACACTCTTCTGTTTGAAATGAACAGGCTAGGGTCATGGCCATGAAAAGCTCTCTAGACTTAAGAAAAACTGGTGAGACTAAATGGAGCTATCTTTGAGTACCATATGTGGTCCAACTGTTGACCAATCAAAGATTTTTTCCAACTCTGTACCATTGGTCATCATCTTCATCATACTTAATGACACTTGCTTGACCAATTACTGTTTGTGTAATTGTCCAATCATCATGTTTGTTTCCTGTTGCATACATGTTGGATGTTCACTGACAACCCAAAATTTTGGATTTTCTTTCACTTTCAGTGATGATGGTCACCAAGACAAATAGAGAGGATGAAGCTCCCCAAAGAGGACACGAGGACAGCAAAAAAAGCTGACAGGTGTTCTGATCCCTCTCGGCTCTATCCAAAACGGGGAAAAAAATGTTTTGTCACTTTAAATCGGTCTGAAACTCGATGCCTATGTGGAAAGCTGGAGGCTGATTCCTATAAGATGAGCAGTAAGGATTATTATTAACAAGCGTATTTGACCATATCTATTCAATGGCGGGTAATACAGATGCTGTGAGTGGGCGTACTGCAGGGGGGAGCACCAGAGGCGTATCACATACACAAGAGTAGTGTTGTTTGGAGCACACATGTCAAATTCTTATTTTCAGTGCACAAGATAATCACTTGGGATTGGAACGTTTCTGAACTCTGTTGGATTGTTTGGCTTTTATGAATACCAGTCAGGGCCCGGTCATACTATGAGGTCTATTTCTAACCAATTTGCAGAGCCCGTCACCCTACGGATTTTTATGAACGTTTGTTCAGACCCGTAAATATACATTAATCCTGCCGCCAGTACAAAGCGGACACTAGCCCACAGAGGAAAATGATGAGGCCTAGTATGAACCGGCACTAAAAATTGGCATTTCCTCTCACTTTTAATGGTCACTAGGACATTGAAATTATGTGGTGCACATGCTAATCTGAAATCTTTGGCAATAGAGGAAACATTTTAAAATCTTTATATAAAATATCATCATGAAAATATGGTACATGAAATGCCTTTTTACTGTTAGGCAAACTTGACTGTTGGATTCGTCAATCTTGCCCCCTTTCTTAATTCCATTAAAGAAAGACACACAGACTGCGTGACATGGGGTCCAATGGCCACGGCAGCCCTTTATTTGAACAAATAACAATTTACATTTTTACCAATAATTATAATATTATTATATAATATTAACTTAAAAACTGTTGTTATTAGAAAAAAAAGTGGAACTACAAATCCCATGAGACATCGCAAGATTCTCACAGCCACAGGCTTGACTCCCGGAGAGAGATGCATCATGGGATTTGTAGTTTCACCACAACTGGAGGGCCGGAGTTTGGCTACCCCTGTTATAAGGGGTCTTTTGGAGTCCGTTAGCCCAACCAAGGCTTTTGTAAATTCACCCCATGTCCCCAGCTGCACCCCACCAGCTCAGGGACAGTTCCAGCATTATCGAAGGAGCCAGGTCCCCATCCACAACTGACCCCACCGGGGAAGCACCAAACCACCAGATGCACCCCCATTTATGTGCACATCTTATATTGTATTTTGATCCCCAATGACCCACTAACCTGCCAAGCCACTGTGACAAAATTAGAAAATGCAAAGACCACCTGTACTGACAATGAGGGAGGGCGGGTGGAACAACTTGCTTCTTTTGTCGACTTTCCAGAAAGAACTCTCAGCAGCCCATGGAGTCCCTTGCCATGCGGCGCCTCCCGTCCACCTGACCTCCTCCAACTCGGTAAGCCCTCTATTTTACTCATAATTTTTTACCCTTTTCCCAGGGGACGATTCCTCCCCACTGTCAGGCCCGGCGCTACAGCAAGGCAAGTCAAGCGGCCGCCTGAGGGTGCTGAAGGGGTGAAGGCGGAAAAATCGCAGTGGTAAGTGGTCACCACTGCGGTATGGGGCTCCGACCCCATGTGAGCTGGACTGGACCCCGCCCCTAGGTTCCCTCTGCTGTGCCGCTCTGTGGGACTGTGGAGTCAGTGTGGCTGTACCTGCCGTCTGACAGCCATGAGATCTTTCTTCTGTGGACTCCGTAGGTGAGTGTTGTCTCTCTCCCCACTCTGCCTCCCGATTGTAAAGTGCAGTGTGTTTGTTTTTTTTTTAACTCTCCCTTCCCCTCTGTCTCCGTTCCTGAGCTGCAATGTGTTCGTGGAGTTTTTTTTTTTCTTCTCTTCCCCTGTCCGTCTCCCGCCCTGGTGTCCACTCTTAATGGAGTGTGTGTCCAGTGCTGGATCCGGGTGGGGAGGCAACAGGGCAATTGCCCCCCGCAAGAAAATTGATGCACCATCCACTGCTCTGACAGCCGCCATCAGGAGGGGTATGGCCGATACACATGTGAGGGGTCTGGGGGGCCTGGACTACTTACATGGGTATCGGCCATGCCAGGGGCGGCATGGCAGAGGTGACAGGGGAGGAGGGGGAGAAGGCCGGGCCCCAGCAGAAGCAGGTAAGAAGAGTTGGGAGGGGGTTCAGGGAAAGGGACCCTGACCAGCCCACTTGAGACCCTGCAGAGCCCACCATAGAGAATCTCGGGTGGGCTGTGCTGGATCTATGGTGTGCTCTGCAGGGTAACTCTCAGGTGGGCTGTGTGGGGTCTCAGCTATGTGAGGGGTCTATAGTGGGCTCTGCAGGATGTCAGGTGGGCTCTACGGGGCCCTTTTGGTGGGTCCAGAGTCCAGCGTGTTCCTGAGCCCAAAATCCAGTTAGTGTTAGTGAATAGGGAGTGCAGTTAGTGAGTGCAGTTAGTGTTAGTGAATAGGCAGTGTGGCTGGTGTTAGTGAATAGGCAGTGCGGTTGGTGTTAGTGAATAGGGAGTGCGGTTGGTGTTAGTGAATAGGGAGTGCGGTTGGTGTTAGTGAATAGGGAGTGCGGTTAGTGTTAGTGAATAGGGAGTGCGGTTTGTGTTAGTGAATAGGGAGTGCAGTTAGTATTAGTGAATAGGGAGTGCGGTTAGTGTTAGGGAATAGGGAGTGCGGTTCGTGTTAGTGAATAGGCAGTGCAGTTAGTATTAGTGAATAGGGAGTGCAGTTAGTGTTAGGGAATAGGGAGTGCGGCTAGTGTTAGTGAATAGGGGGTGCGGTAAGGGTTAGTGAATAGGGAGTGCGGTAAGGGTTAGTGAATAGGGAGTGCGGTTAGTGTTAGTTTATGGTCCTGCTCTTAACATATTTTGCGGTTCTCTGTACTGTTACAGTAGTCTGCACTTCTTCTGTATAATGCTTCATAGAATTTTGTCTTGTGTCACCAGGGCAGGCGCTGCTAGGCAAAGTAGGCAGCTTGTGAGCCTACATACAAAAATGTTGATTGCGCTATACATGTTAGGTATTGCCGCATACGTCACAGCGAGAGCCACTATAGCTTAATAGAGCATGAATAAAATGTATGGGGATGTTCGGGTGGCATTTTGGGGGGCGGAAAAATTCGCCTTCGCCTGTGTAGGCAAAAATCCTTGCACCGGCCCTGACCACAGTCATGTAGCCCCTCCGCTTAATATCTCCGGGTCTGTCTTTACAGGGAGCAAAAATGCACACTGGCTGAGAACACGCTGTCATTCTCCTTTCATCAGACATTTTAAAGAAACCTTTGGCAGTTCTCTCACACGCGCAAGGTGCCGCACTCCACCTCCGCAAATGGAGAGGAATCTTCAGTGATTGTCTGTGATTTATCCTGCAGGCACATTATCCATCACACTGTTATGTGCGCAATGGGTAACGGAGCATGGCTCATGTTGTGGACTGATTTATATCTTGGAGCAGACAGCATCTCAAAGCTTCCAGAAATGAAGGACATCAGATAAGAGGAGATGTGTATGAGAGGCAGCATTCAGAAATCAATAATGACAAGACAATGAATTCCTGTTACCTCACAGCAATGTGCCCTTCACCGCGCCGGATAATGCCTTGGCAGCACTTCAGACGCGCGATACTGTACCGCGTTTGTGTTTAATTCCGCATCTACTCCCTGCCTTAACGTCTATTTACACATCCTTTCATTTATATGTATGCCAGAGAGAATCCATTACTGTAAGATAAATATTTATGGGGCCGGTGGCTTTGCGTTGGGATAGGATTCCCGGAATAGGCAGTATGCGGGGCACGTGCGTACACTGCAGCATCAAGCTCTTGTTCTGTCAGAAATCTTCTCATGTCAGTATTAGTCAGTCACTTCCCCAGTGTCAGCTGATGCAAAGCAGGCCTACTGTGACACAAGGGGAGCCTGGGCGCTCTACGTCTCCTCCGGGTGAAGAAAGGGGCACCAAAAGGGCACCCGAGAGAAGCCTGTCAGTCATCTGGGCCGCTTCTTCCTCACCGAATGGACAGCAGGCTCGATTCAGCACACTCGCAGGCCGAGGTCAAGCGCTGCAGGGCTATGAATATAACTCCCAGCAGATATCGAAATAAATTGTCCATTTAGTCCACGTATATGTTAACAAAAGTGTGCAGAAACCAAAAAAATATTGTCAAAGGGAAACATATTTGTTAGAGAAAACATTAATAGCGCCTTTAAACCAGCCTGCACGCTAAACAATCTGTTTTAGTTGGGGTTGGCGGGTTGGTGACTGTTTTGTACCAATGGTGGTTTTTACAATACAAAGCACTGTAGACATTAATTTTAAAACTTTATTGAAATGTGAAGGTGTCATTTTCTTAATTTGAAAAATATTAATAGCTCCTTCAAACCAGTCTGCATGCTAAAACAATCTGTTTTAGCTTGCGGGTTGGCGTCTGTTGTATGAGAACAGTGGTTGTTACAATATAAGGCACAATTTACCTTTCTTTTTTTTGTTTAAACTTTATTGAAAAGTGAAGGTGACATATTCTTGATTTGGAAAATATTAATAGCTCGTTCACACCAGCCTGCACGGTAAAACAATTTGTTATAGCATGCAGGTTGGCTTCTGGTGTGCAAAAACGGTGGTTGTTACAATGCAAGGCACTGTTTACCTTTTTTTTTTTGTTTAAACATTATTGAAATGTCAAGGTGACATTTTCTTTATTTAGAAACAATATTAATGGCTTATTCACATCAAAGGAGTGTTTTTAGCCTGCGGGCTGGTGTCCGTAGTGTGTCAGTGGTGGTTGCTACAAGGAGGAATTTATCAAAACTGGAGAAGTTGACCATAGTAACCAATCCGCTTCTCTCTTCAGTTTGTTTAGGTAAACTCTGAAAATGAAAGCGAGAAGCTGTTTGGTTGTCATGCACAGCTGCTCCAGAATTTGTCTGCTCCAGTTTTGATTAATTCCCCTCTATGTATCTTTTTTTGAAACTTTTCAAGGTGACATTTCCTTCATTTCTATGCATTACAGCTGCTTACATGGTTCCAATGGGCCTGGCCTTGGTTCTTTGTTGACACTCTGAGACAGGTGTTCACTTCACTTTTCCAATCACATACAAGCAAAAATCCTGTTTTTTGTTTTTTTTTAATTGCACGTGATTGGGCATTCAGAGAAAAAACTTCTCCTTATTTACTAAACAATGTTAAAGTAACACTAAACTCAGGAGGTAAATTTAAAAAATGCGTTTAGGTAACTTATTTGTGTATCACTCGGCTGTAGATCCTCAAATCCTCTCTGAATTGGTGCTGACACTGTCCTTCCTTCTGGAGGGGTCTACTTTTGTTCCCCATGGTCCCTGTGTGTGTTGTAAAGTAGTCACTGCTCCAAGCTCACTCCTGTGATAGACTACAATCTCAATACAAATTAGATAAATAAATGTGAGATTGTAGTCCATCACGGGAGCGAGCTTGGAGCGGTGACTACTTTACAACACACACAGGGACCATGAGGAACAAAAGTAGCCACCCTCCAGAAGGAAGGGCAGTGTCAGCACCAATTCAGAGATGATTTGAGGATCTACAGCCGAGTGATACACAAATAAGATACATTTTGTTAATAGTTTAAAGGGACTTAAATGCATTTTTAGGATTTAACTCCTGAGTTTAGTGTCACTTTAACATACACTTTGCAAAGCAAATATTCACTGTGCTTTGTGAGCAGCCTCTATTCTTCTAGTAAACCAGCCCCAATAGACTTGCAATGTGAGAAGGAGCACTAAAGCACACATGTGTAGCAATGTGAAGCAGGAAGCTAAACCTGCATATGAAACCAGCAAATATGGCTACTCCCATGTACCGTACATATATAATCAAATGTTATACATAGATATAATGGGGTGTTTAGCAAAGACTGGCACATGCCGAAAATGCACCATTTTCTATATGCCTGCCTAAATAGAGATTCCTGTGACAAGTTATTAAAAGTGTTCACATCATGTCACAAAGAAAGCAATGTTGCTTTCTTTGTGACATGATGTGCACACGTCAATAAAGCCGTTCGTTGTACAGCTTCATTCTGTGTGCTGATGACATATCTCATCTGTTTGGATTTGAGTAGCACCATCTGCAGCCACTTCAGCATCCAATTCCAAGGAGCAGACCAGTAAGGGGTGGGGTGGGATCAGGACCGGATTTACCCTGCCTGCCGCCCCAAGGCCAGTTCCCGTAATGCACCCCCCAACCGCGAAATAGCCTATATTTTACATTAGAACATTTACATTATACATTTACATTATTTTACATTATTTTGGCGCACGCAATTGGGCATTTATAGAAACTATCATATAGTGCTTTTAGGTGACTTGGCTCAACACTACAAAAAACTGTATCTCTCCAATCAGCCGCACAAAGCCGAGGACCATAAAAATCCAACTTTATTGTTGTAAATTCCTTGCAAAGTTCAAAATACAAGGAGGGAAATTGATCAAAACTGGAGCAGACAAAATCTGGAGCAGCTGTGCATGGCAACCAATCAGCATCCACCTTTCATTTTCAAATCTTAACTGAACAAACTGCAGAGAGAAGCTGATTGGTTGCTTTGTACAGCTGCTCAAGTTTCTGTCTGATCCAGTTTTGATAAATTCCCCCCAAGGTATACACCACCATAGTATCTCTCCGTCCCCAACGCCTCTCACGCATTTCACCACCTGGGCTTATCACATTGTTAATTTGCCGCATGGAAAAAGCACCGATATTTGCACCTCAAAACTGACATATTTGCTTTTGTTAAAGTGGAACCTTCACCCTTATCTTAAAAATGACAACAAAGACACCTTTAGAAATGTTTAGTGATGGCAAACTACAAACAGATACTTATAGATAACTGCCGGCTTTTATTTCTTTGCATATCTTATTTTTCTTTTCCTCCCGGGTGACCATTTTCACTAAGGGCGGATGAATCCATCTCCCTTTACTTCCTGGATTTTTCCTGAAGTTTTTTCAGTTTTACGAATGAGATTTCCCAGGAAGGCACTGGTGATGTAGGCTTCCCAGGATGCATCTGTTTGGCCAGGGCTACATCACCAGTACCTCACTCAACCGGGAAGTGGAAAAATAGTAATTGTAAGTAGAATCAAAACATGTTTTTTTTTCTTCTTATAAATGTAAGATGATTTCATATCAGTATGCAGCACGGCATGCTAATGCCATTTTTAGTGAAAGGTGCACTTTAATTCCCTTCAGGGTTTCTAAACAGGAAACGAGTTGGTACCATTATTCCATCAAGCCGCTGTTTTCGACACACACATCTGTAAAGAAACTGAAACATCTTTACATTTCCTTTAATGAGTATACAAATCTTCAAACCACATATTAGAAAGCGGTGCTACAGCATAACTCAGACATTTTATACCCAGCCTTTTGTTTCTTGCTATTTTCTGTCACAGTTAAGAGAATACAACACTTTCAAGCCATGCCTGTTATTCTGTTATCAATTTAAAACATCACAAGCTCGGGATTCTATCATTTTCTCTCGGATGGAGCTGACAAGTCCTACAATTTGTTTGATATCAGAGAATCGGTTTGTGTCTACAATCCTGCTGCCTGACAGACTGATAGGATAGGATGAAATTATGGCCTTCCATTTTATTTTGACAATGCGGCGTTGATGCCGGTGGAGTGTTTTACCCCCATCGGGACTAGGAATTATGTTCTAAGGACATGGATGACTAAAAGAGACACTGGAGCTGTGCATGGATCTCATTACCGTATCCCAGAGCTTGTCACTTATGCTCCTTGATCTGGCCATGAAAGCTTATGGACCCTAAAGTGCTGTGATGACCATGTTAGTGTCTGACAAGCTTGTAACTTAGATATAGCTTTTGAAGCTTTGAAGGAGCCCCTGCACATCTATGTCATACATGCACATTTTCCCAGTGTTTTATTCCCTTCAAGTTTATACCTTCTAATGTCCCGTTTTGACTGACACTGAAATCCCAACCAGCATTTTCAGCCCTGCCTGCTGGACCACCAAACTCCACCTATCTCAGCCCCTACCTGTCCCTTTCTACATGCATACATTGATTTTGTTTGCCTGCAAAACGAGTTTGCTGCCTTGACTCTGTGTGTAGAAGAAGGTGTCTTGGAAGATGTAGTTCTGGGGGCATGCTTATGCCTACATTTTTGGGAACAGCAAGAATTGTTCAATCCTATTGATGATGTCACTGGGCTTAATAAAAGCTGTTTATCACTACAAGAAAAGGGTAAAGGGAAAAAATAATGCTGGTACATGATCTAGTGTGGGAGAGGAAGGTGTGGGGGTAAATTAGTGCAATGTCTGGACATATGCTTTTCAAGCAAACATATCATGAGAGAGATAAGGATGCTGCCACTACTGAATTTCTTCTGAAAATGCTAACTACCCTACTGTTTATGGCAACCCACCGGCTGCAATGCTTTCTTAGTATCTGACCCAGAACAAGTATGAATCAAAAAAAGATTTCAAAAAGTTATATCTTTTCTTATTAAAATCAGTCTTTGAGATCCATCAGTGACTTTGCTTAGCCTCAGATGCTGCCATCAGTCTGCTGCAGGTAGGACGCAGCATGTCTCCTCTCCTCCAGTGATCAGACTGTGTAAGGTGAAAGGCGGCAGCAGGAGCTTATCTGTGTCAGCCATTTGTGAACAAAGCTAAGAACTGCACCAGCACCATGATTTACTTGGCTGTACCAGTCTCTTTCACAGTTCAGAAAAGAGGAAGCTGAAAAAATGGAAGCAAAATCCTAGAAAATCTTCAAACTCTCCTGTCTTCTCTCTAGCTTCCTGTGGGGTCTCTCCCACAGCTCTGCTTTCTGCTAGTGAGAGGGACCCACCCACTACAGGCTGCTTGCAGAGAACTACAGGAGGGGCGGAGACAAGACCAGTCACCCTGCACAAGGAGAGAGAACAGCAGTGACCGGTCTTTATTAGAGGAAGTCTAACACTGGGTTACTGGAGAGATCTGGAAGAAATACACAAAGCACACCAAGATACAAATAAGAATACATATGACTTTTGTATGTAGACAATATTTGTTTACCCCGGCACTTTAAAAAAAAAAAATACATTATAACCGTCGTCACTGAAAACTGGGTTACTCTCTCCTCCAGATTTCCCATATGCAGCGTACTTCTATTTATTTTCACAAGGCTTATAAACTGTCCTTACACTCTGCAGGAGTAGGTAATGCTTAAGAACTGGCCAATGTTTATTTGGTCGAACAAACAGGACGAGTTGGGCTGGAGCCGGCAGAGAGGAAATGAAGAGTTTCTTTGTAGTGTGATTGATAAATCCGTCTCATTTGAGCATCAAACAGCTTTCTGCTGTACAAATTCAAAGGGAGACTATTTATCAGAAGGGAACACAAGGCTGTCAGTTTTGTTGCTGTTATCTCAAAGATGCTTTCTGCCTGACACATTCTCTCACTTATTTACGGAAAAGGATTTTTATGCAAATGGAGACATTGCCACGTCTAAATATATGCAACTTATCTTGCGTGCATACGGTGTTACGTGCCGTGTAGTCTTAGCCTAATACACTTGTCAATGTATAGAAGCTGGACCGGGTGGTGCTATTGCGCAGTTACACTTAGGAGGGTGAAACCAAAATATCTTAATTTGTTGAATCTTGACAAGGGCATTGTATATGGCTCCTAGTGGTCCAATACCCAGAACACTCAACTCAGATATTAACCCCTTTGTTAAAGGATGACATGACACTGGTCTTGGATTTTTAGTGGCCACAGCAGCCATTTTATTATTTTAGTACCAAAGCCAAAATTAACAATTTTTTAACCAATTAGCTGACCGTGGGAGTTAAGGTCCTTGACACGACATTTTTCACCACCAAAATACCCAGTATCTGCCCACGCGGCCCCCAGCCGCACAACACCGCCTTGGGGACTTGTAAACTAACATCAGATACTGAGTAACTAATGATGGACCCGTGGACAGGGATGCCATACCAAAGACGGCTCCCCACAGAATATGTTGCACCTCAAGGACCCTAACACCCTGACCGGCTGCAGTGACAAGAAACATAAAAATAGATAGAAAAAGGACAAAGTGGCCACAGAGGTAGAAACGAGAAAAGAATGCAAAGGCAACAAAGCAAATACCTCAAACAGGGCGGGAGGGCGGGAACCTGTCTTCACCCTGCGGATCCCACCGAGACTGGAACTTTCCTTCCCTGGGGAGCCGCCTATACCCCACCTCACCGGACCCTAGCCAATCAGGTAAGCGACACTCAATGACCACCCCCTCCTTGAACGAGCAACTTAACCCTTGCTAAACCCGGTTAGCCTCTCCAAGACCCTGTCATGTTGGCCTTCCACAGACGCCTACGTCTGCTGTTCCTGGCCTGACTGTACATTCAAAAAGGCAAGCAACGCTCGTTTTTTCATTGTGTTGGAGTGTTAAAGGCCAGTATCGTGGAAGCCCTCAAAAAAAAAAAAAAAAAGAACTCCAGGCATTTTACAAACTTAACCCTTGCAGTACACAAGTAGCCCGAATGCTACCTCAAAATGCCCAGCGTTCTCCTTTAAAGAGATCCTGCGCCTTTCCCAGGACAAGGTGTGTGTTAAAATCATGAAAATATTTTGGAGGTGCTGGGAGGAGTCCCTTGCTATCCTTTATGATAGACCCAACTTGATTTGCAGCTCATTAGCTTCTTGTTAGGCAGCTTAAAGGCACACAATCTCCAAAAGGAGATACTGTGAGCAACTCAGGGAAAGACAACCAAAGAGCGCAATCTCATACTTGTGGGAGAACTACCCTTAGCTACAATAAGATTAAAAGTCCATTCTTTCATTCTCATCATTTCCAAACCCTGAGGAAGGAGTTTGTGTCTACCCCTGAAACGCGTCAGTTATTAAGCTTTTTTATGGACTCTGATATCTGTTTTGGTCTGGCGCTCTTATGTTTTCTGCCCCTAAGCAGCGGTGTATTTACCTTTGCTGCTGCCCTAGGCAAGGCAGCAAATACTTAGCTACAGTAAAATCTGCAGGAAGGTGCTGCCTGGCCGCAGTACCTGGGTCGCAAGACTAACCATACAGAATGAACAGTCCTTTGGAAGGTTAAAAAATTATCATATATATATATTTGAATTTTGTATTAGGCTGTTTGCTTGGAGTTTGGTCTCAGGCAATCTCTAGCCAGGAGCACAACCCCGCAACAAACAGTTGATTTTCTGCCTTTCAGGGTAAATAATGAGGTGAACACCATACTTTTATACATGACAAGGACTTTGATTCCCAGTTTCAATTTATTATCCTTGTCAAATCCAACGCATAATACCCTTAAGAGCCCCACGGTCCTGAATTGTCATTCAATTGTGACAACATCAGCTCTTACTGAAGTTCAGTTTTTGATTTTTGGCACCGCAGAGAACGTGTTAGTCAAGATTCAGCTGGTTTCTTCTAGAAAAGAAGATTAATTCCAGGGGGCTGATTAAAAATTATATAAGATAAAAATTAGCAGAGCTATTTACAATTTCACTCAAGATAAGTGCTGCTCAGAAGGTTCACATCAAAAGGATTTCCTGCTGCAGGCTAATCAGCACCTTTTAAATACCTGCAAAATGCATTTGTTTGACTATTTCACTTTAATTTACAATTAAGTAACCCTCTCACTGCCAGTGAGTAGCTGGTAGAAAATGAAGGTGTTTCATGTAATGCAGAAGCAAAACATATTTATTGATCAAAATACCTAGACAAAGAAATGTTCTCGTAGCTACGAAATGTACAGTATATATTTCCTAGTTGTATGAGAAACTAAGGGGGTTATTCCCAAAAGGGTGAAGGGTTTGGAGAATTCAGGAGAAGTGAACAATCTAGGCCAAAATAGATGATTTGGAAAAATTCACCAATTCAGCTCACTTTCCAGTTCAGCTATGTTGTCCTAGATTGTGCACTTCCCCTGCCTTCTCCAAACTCTTCATCCTGTTGTGAATAACCCTGTAAGCGATCAGTTTTTAGGCAGAGGTGGGATAGGCTTCCCTCAAGATATTTTTCAGGGATCTCCTGAAGGTAGACAGAATAGGAAATATTGGGGTAGAACATGTTGGGTCAGAGAGTTCCAGAGGATGAAGGAGGTTATTGAGAAGTCCTGGGAGTGTGCATTGGAGGAGCTGATGAGGGAGCGAGACAGCAGGAGGTGTTGGGCAAAGTGAAAAGGACAGCTTGGGGTATGTTTTGAGATTGTTTGAGGTTGGTGGTTCGGGGCAGAGCTGTAGATAGCTTTGCATGTTGTTAGTATTCTGAATTTTATTTTTTGGGTGAGCAGAAGCCAGTGGAGGGATTGGCAGAGAGGGCAGAAGACACTAAGTGGTTGGTTAGGTGGTTGAGTCTGGCAGCAGCATCATAGACTGAAAAGGGGACCGTCTGTGTAGATTAATACTCAAAGTGAGAGATAGCTAGGAAGTGAATTAGTAGATTGCTGGTGTCTTTGGTTAGGAAAGGATACATTTTAGAAATGTTATGGAGGTCAACGAGGCAAAATATGAACCCTGATTGGATGTGGACCTGAAAGAAGGATAGAGTCCAGGATTGCACCCATCACCCTGGCACGAAGGAAGGGAAAAGTTGTTTTGCTATTGATCTCGATGGAGAAGTCGGTGGAGGGGGTATGGGGAAGACAATATTATGAGCTCAGTTTTTGTAGGATTGAGTTTTAGGAAGTGGATTGACATCCATATTGTAATTTAGTGATGCACAAGGACAATGAAGGGCTGAGCTGAGCATGCAAGTAAATGTTGTTCACCAAGGACTCATACATATCATATGTACATTGCTACATTGCTCTGAACCAGGCTGCTGAAAATGGTGGACCATGCTTGCACAATGTGTGCCGGCACAGCCTTTGTAGCCTCAACAACGTAGGAGCACAATTGGAAGACAGTTGTGACTTCATCGCAAGAAGTGTCTAAACAAGGACCTTCACCAGTTATTCATTTAATAAAAGCTGCAGATTTAAAAAGTAAAAAAAAATTGGAGCAACTTTAACATGTTAAAACTTATATAGGATTTTATGGGCCGGAGGAAACAACCACATTGAACGGCGGTGGACACAGGCTTTCGACACCCCTGGAAGCAGTATATTTTAAAGAGAGCAAAGATCAGCCCTGTGAGAACAGATCTCTACCTGTTCTAACCCCCTCCCCCCTACATATATTATGTCCCTTTATGTTTAAACATACCTTAACTCTGGATATCTTCTGAACCTGAACAGTCACGTGGTGTCCTCAGATCTTCTTCCTCTTATCCCTCTAGTGGCAATTGGTGGTATTCAATACCGCAGAGAGTGGTGCTGATAACAGAGCTGCTCTCTGCATTATTGTACTGTGAGCCCATTAAGACGTAGTGATGCCCCCCCAGGTGGTGTGCCAGTGATATCCTGGACTTATAGGTATTCATTTTAATGCTTTTGAAGGTCATTCAGCCCAGAACAGGCCTATCAGTGGTGGTGAAACAGAGTTGGTTTGCTGTAGGGTACAGCGTTGCAGACGAGATTAAATTTCAACAAGAGCTGTTTTTTAACATGCCTAGTCATTTTCTAATTTAAAAAAGGCAAGAACTCCATAATAAACCTCAGTTGTTTATTGAGGGCTCAACAAGACAGGTGACAAAGAAAAAGTGCCAAAAATCATGTACCTCCACCAGGCACATTTTCTGAGGTGGAGGAACATGTTTTTTGCCACTTTTTCTTTGACAACAGTCTTGTAGAGCCCTCTTTCTATTTCTATAGACTTTTTCTATATTATGAACATCACAAGGGGCCTTAAAGCTCCAGTTTAACAAAATTACCAACTATAGACAAACCCATGCAGCACCTGACCTTGAACACCAGTAATAGGGAGTGCATGGCTACTGATGATGCTGTATTAAAGCTCATACAATAGAAAAAAACAGCACCCTAGCCTCTATTATGTATTGAGGCTCAACAAAACAGGTGACAAAAGTGGTAAAAACTATTCCACATGGTGGAGGAACATTGTTTTTTGCACTTTTTCTTTGTAGTGAAGTACAGTAATATGCTTGTCGCAACTTTTTCTTTGTGGTGGAGGAACATGTTTTTGGCACTTTTTCTTTGTGGTGGAGGAAAATGGCGTTTGGCACTCTTCTTTGCAGCAGAGGAACATGGTTTTGGGACTATTTCTTTGTGGCGCAGGAACATGGTTTTTGGAATTTTTCTCTTTGGTGGAGGAACATGGTTTGGCACTTTTTTGTGGTGGAGGAATTTGGCTTTTAGCAACTTTTTCTTTGTAGTGGAGAAACATGTTTTTGGCGCTTTTTCTTTGTGGTGGAGGAACATGGATTTTTGCACTTTTTCTTTGTAGTGAAGGAATATGCTTGTTGGCACTTTTTTTATGGCGGAGGATGTTGGCTTTTGGCACTATTTCTTTGCGGTGGAGGAACATGGTGGTTGGCACTTTTCTTTGTGGTGGAGGAACATGTTTTGGCACCTTTTGGGGATGCTGGCTTTTGGCACCATTTCATTGCGGTGCAGGAACATAGTTTTTGGCACTTTTCTTTGTGGTGGAGGAACATGTTTTGGCACTTTTTTGTGGTGGAGAAATTTGCCTTTTAGCAACTTTTTCTTTGTAGTGGAGGAACATGTTTTTGGCGCTTTTTCTTTGTGGTAGAGGAACATAGTGTTTCGCTCTTTTCTTTGTGGTGGAGGATAATGGATTTTTGCACTTGCTCCTTTTGGTGGAGGAACGTCGTTTTTTGCACTTTTCCTTTGCTCTCTGAGGCTCATTAAAGGGTGATGGGGTGCGACATTTAGGGTCTATAGTTGGTATTTTTTTTAACTGGTTTTAAGGCCCATTGTGATGTTCTTGCCTATTAGGGAAATGGTACATCAGCATTACAGTAGTGATGCCACACAAACAGGCTAACCATATAGAGGGACACCTTGCCAGAGTAAAATGTATGCCATTTTAAAAAATATTGTCAATTTTGGCAAAACTTTTATTACATGAAAAAAACAAATACTGATCTACCATCCATTCATCTCTGCGTCATGTCTATCCCTAAAGTACAGTTAGCCTGTAAGCTTTAAAAAGCATAAAAGTGGGTATTTCAGTCCCCTAGCTGCCATAAGGGCAATCAAGAAACAAACATACCTAGTCGCTCAACATTTTGTCTAATTATTTTAAATTTGCCGAACTCGTAAATAATACAGACTCTTTTTTTCCCCGCCAGTGTTTCCCCAGCTCGGTGAGATCAGAGCGATGCGTTCCCACACAAATGGCAGCATGACAAAGGGGGCGACGCAGTACACAAGCTGCTGTTTTCAATTTAGAGACTATGCATTATTTACACTGCCATTATTCCACTCAATTTGAGTTCGCGCTTTAGCCCTAATTTCACTATAATCAAAGTCAATGAATATTTAATCAGCACTGCTTCCAGAAATGGAGTAATGTCATTAACATAATGTCCCCGGGACTTCGGCGCGCTTTTCCCTCCAGAGCTTGGGACATTCCTCTCTCTCTCTATGTAATGTCAGACAGGAAGGATGAATAATGTGGGAGTCATTACATGAAGGAAAGTGGCCCCGACAGGTTCACATGGGTAAGCATCTTCTGACAGATTCACCACATGCTAAATCCTGTGAGCTATAAATTATGATCCTGTGCTGCTATTATTATCATCAATGAAAGCAATGTTTATATGTATACTGAACTCCAGGATAAGTAAATATTTTCTACATATCAGAGGCATGTGTATTCTTACTTGAACCTTGGGGAATGATTTATAAATCATTTGCCCAGCCATATGCTAGCCGAATGCCATCTGTATGGCATTCTCGCCACTTGTCATTTCCTATGCACCTTGGTGCCATCTAGTGGTGTGAATACCATGCAATGGCACTCAGACAGAGTATTGCTAGGCAAGTTATTTATAAGTCATCCCCCTGGTGAGCTTTGTTTATATCTTCTAAATCTGTGCAGTAATCTAGTGTGAAACTTTGCTTCTGTGCAGGAGCTTCCTATAATAAAGATCAGTCACTGCTGCTCTCACTCATTGTGCAGGATGACTGGTCTTGCATCTGCCCCCTCCTGTAGTTTTCTGCAGGCAGCCTTTAGGGAGTGGAGCCTGCTGGGCCCCTCCCACAGTTCTGCTCTCTGCACAGGCTATATACAGAACGGTGATGATGTCCCTGCTACTTTGGTAATATGTTTGCAAAGGGGCCTAGTGCACACAAAGTTGATTTATATCTTCAATGGCTGGTTATAGTGGATATATATCCACAGATATATATCAATAGATATAGATATATATCTATAGATATATATCCATCTATATACATATATATCTATATATCTATATATATATATATGATCTTCCACATCCAAACACCATGTTATAGTCATGGTAAAGGCTTATATAAAAAAATAATTTTACTCTTTGCTCAGATAAAGAATATTCTGCATGTTTTGCGTAGGGGATGATCTATTACAGAGTACTACTTACCTTAATCCCCAGTCTTCCACCCCATCATTCCTGGCCGTGATGACTGGTCCCCAGGAGCCGCCCCACTTGCCGGTCTCCCACTCATCTTGTAAGCCCTCCGCCTGATTTGACTAAGGCTGGGTTCACACCTAGGCGTATTGAATATGCGCGTTTGTCGCGCGTTTTTACCGCGATTCGTGCGGCAAATACCCCCCGAAGAAGCTCCTGTACTTGTTTGGGCGTAGGGCGTTTTGCAGGGCGTTCCTACGCGCTGTAAAATGCCCAGGTGGGAACCATGCTCATAGGCAATCATTGGTTTTCGAATGTTGAGCGTTTTACAGAGCGTAGGAACACGCTGTAAAACGCCCAGCAGTGAACCAGGCCTAAATCATCACGTACAGTGCAAAGCCAGTGGCCACCTCTGGTCCTGCATTGTATATGGTGCTGAAAACAAGAGAACCAGAGCATCAGCTGAAGCAGGACTGCAACTAAAGGTAAGTAATACTCGGTGATAGACCATCCACTTATCCTATATCTGCATACAGTGTATGTTCCTGGAGGTGCGTGCATGTACAGTACATGCAGCCCTGTTCAACTGCACCTGGGAAGCCCTAAAACCTGCAGGGTTTTTTATGCAACATTTGATTGTGGTAGTGCTTAAGGCTGTCCCATCTCCTCCCGCACATTTATATTGGCCAGAAAGGCAGCACATCATAAAAAGTAATGGCTTGTTAACTCACACAACAAATGTTGACTAGCTAGATTAAATTTTAAAAATGTACCTGTGGAATGGGGCTACCCCCCCCCCCACTGCAAGGGTTCATTGCTCATTTTATCTGGGGAGGCTAAAAAAAAAAGCAGTTTTACTCACCTGATCCTCAGTCCCATGGCATTTAGAGATCACCTCTCTCCCCACCTGCACCGATTCAGCGTCCTCCCTCATAATCCTCACATCTAATGCAAGTCAATGGACCTTCACAGACATAAAAATAAAACAATTTCTGCTATTTTTAATATAAAGGTGATTACACCAGAAGCACTGATTGGTGGGAAAGCAACTGCGATGATGAAAATATTGTGCCAATTAGAAGATTTTGACTACCACCTTGCCAGGTCTGACAGGATTGTACCTTTAAGGAACTTTTTCAAAATAAAGGTGAGACAACATATGTACCATGCACCCTGGTAGCAGGATGTCTTTGACATAACCGTGTAAATGGTTGTTAATCCGCTTCACTGAGTTTCTGTTTAGAAAAGCAACTTTATTTTCTAACAAAACTAAAATATCAATGCTTTCCCCTTTAATATGCATATGGCGACATCAACACGTAGCCACGTAACCCCCAACATGCACCGCACACTAATATCCAACTCCCACTTGCATTAGATCAATACAAAATTATTTTTCTTCAACTTTTCTGTTTTCCAGCATTAACCTTATTAATCTTTAAGCTTGGCAGAGTGTCAGACTTAAACGTGTATGATTAAAGATCCACAACGCATTTATCCAATAACTACAGAGAAGAGGCAGTCAGCTACTGGGCCGCTTGGAGAATAGGCAGAGGGTAATAAATAGACCATTTCACATGCCAGATGAGAGTGGGGGAATGGGGAATTATTCTCTCCTATTTATCTTGGTCAGAGTCCGTGTAACAGATTACCGCTTGACTGTCTCTAATGGAATTGCTGTATCAGGCTGTCAAAATTACCAAGGACTGGCAGGAAGTAGAAAGACTATGGATGAGCTATGTCCTATTGTCTTGTGTCAATACAAAAATTCATGAAGAGCTGTGAGTACACTTTAAATAGCAATGAGTGAGGTGTATTAATGCAATGATAACGAGATCTTGGCTAAAACAATATGGTGTAAAAGGGGTTTAGGGCTATTTTCGGAGGGTGACATTAAAGTGAACTCAGGTGTTCAATCTTAAGAATGCATTCATGTACCTTAACTATTAACATAAATGTATCTTATTTGTGTGTGACTCGGCTGTAGATCCTCAAATCATCTCTGAATTGGTGCTGACACTGTCCGTCCTTCTGGAGGGTGGCTACTTTTGCTCCCCATGGTCCCTATGTGTGTTGTAAAGTAGCAATAGTTTTAATATTTCCTACTAAAAAAGCTTGGGGTATGCATACGAATTAAAGCCCAATTGGAACCATCTTTTTTGTGCAGGCTGTATGACAAGTAAAAATAACAGGGTTATTCACTAAAGGGTGAAGAGTTTGAAGAAGGCAGGAGAAGTGAACACTCTAGGATAACATAGCTGAACCGGAAAGTGAGCTGAATTGTAGAATGTTTCCAAATCAGCTATGTTGTCCTAGATTGTTCACTTCTCCTTCCTTCTCCAAACGCTTCACCCTTTTGTGAATAGACCAGTAAGTGTTTTTTATGTGCTGGAAGTGCTTTTAAACCATGTTAAGCTGTTAAGCTCCCATGTGGCAGAAAAATGCTGGAGACCTGGACCAATGCTCTCACATAAGAGCAAAGTGGTTTTGGTCTGCAGCATTTCAACACGCCCCCACCACCACCACCACCACCACCGCTCTGCACAGTCCTCCAGTGAAAAGGCTATCTGAGCAGTAATGTTTATTGAAGTACTGTACAGGGGCTAGTTGGCACGATCTGTCCCATGTAAGAGCAGCAGTCTGGATCTCCTAGATGCTATCAGCACAGGGCATCTTGATATAACTTGAAAGTACTATTGGCACATACAAATAACCGAACATATATTCTTAACTTGTTATGCAGTCTGACTGTATTACCAAAAAAAATGTTTGCTTCAATTGGGCTTTAATATATAAAAGAGAAGGGAGGTCCATTGTTCTTCCAAAGAAGCTAGGAGAACCAACTCCCAATCTGTCCCCTCTATCTTTCGTTGAACAGCACTATGCATACTACATGACATACCATCCACTATATTTAACTCTTCAAATAACACATAGGTGGAATCCTACTGTTGCACAATACAAATGATTCCACAACGTTCTGTGTGGCATTCTCAATAAAGTATATTCTGAATTTTTACTTCATCTACATAAGCAGCACCAGGACAGCATCTGGGTGGACTGGAAAGTGTTCGCTTTTAGCGTCTCAAGAATGATCACACTCCTCCAGACATCTTCTGTCACCTCTTTAGGCAACGTGTGTCACCAGTGGGGTTGGCTGTAGGCTCAGTTTTTTCTGAAGGGGATACAGACCCCTACCTCTGCCCTTGCCAATGATTTTTTAGCTTTTATTCACATCCATCCATCATCAATGCCTGTGGACGGGATCAACTTTAGCAGTTGAAATAAGCACATTTGGACTGACAGATGGTACAGCTAAGCATGGTTGGTGATTTGCTTCAGGCATGAAGAATATGGATACTTCATAGACATGGTAGAGTAGGTATGAGCCACCTAAGGCCTTTCAGCTGTTGATAGAACACTAGTTCTAGAACGCCACCGGCTTGCAGGGAATGCTGGGGCTTGAGGTTATTAAATAGCTGAACGCCTGCAGGCTGTGTTAAAGGGTCCACACACCAGGGCTTCTGATTTTGCTTATATACCCTTGGAAACATTTTCAACCAGCACGAACGTTGGATTTTTAGTGTATGTCATGAAATTTCCTTATATTCTGCAATGTGTGATTCCAGTTTATCAACTGAGAACAAAAAGGCCTTGTCCACATAGGTAAATGGAAGTTAAACATTCCTATTACCAGTTGAGTATGTCTTGACTTCAGAAAGATGGTATTGAGATAGATGGATCTTCACACAGCAATGCTCCACAAAGCATTAAGGTGTATCTAAACCCAAGAAGAAAAATGTTATAAATTGCAGTTTTTCAGTCTTTAAATTAGAGCTTGACTAAACTCGCTCACTGTATCCTCCTATGGAGGAGCAGCATTATCACCCTAGGACTGGAAGTGTGATAGGACTACAGAGCACCAACTAATCTCCATAAAATACTTGCAGTGACGCTGTGAGGTGCTCTCTGGATTCTTGATGCAGTGAATTACAGAGAACTCAGATTGAGGGCCGGTACACACCTAGGCGATTTATTGCGCGGTTTGAGTCATGGGATATCGCGCAAAACACAGATTCACATTGAAGTCAATGGAGGCTGCTCACACTTTTGCGGTTTGCCACGCGACCGAAATCGCCTGTCACGTGAAAAGGTGCAGGAGCTATTTTCGGGCGGTTGTCGCATGGTTTTGGTTCCAATAGACATCTATATGCATTGAAAATCGCGCGACAACCGTGCCGTTTACAATGAACAGTTGCTCGATCGAAAACGCACTACAACTGCCTCAAAAACAGCTCAGCATCTGAATCGCCAACGGGTGAACCTAGCCTAAAGCTAAACTCTGACCAATCAGTTAATTGCACAGATGAAATACTTATCTTCAACTACTGTTTTATCTGCCAAAGGATTTGCATTTCTATCCATTCTGCTCTAAGATTTGCACAGACCTGCTAGACAACACAACTAGAATGGTGACCTTTAAAAGTTATTTATAAATTCATGAGTGGGGTTGCCATTTGCTTCACTTGATGGATTTAGTGTGGGGACACACTGGGGGCTTCAGCTGCCATTGTGGTGTGCTGGGCTTCTGGTGTGTCCCTATGCCTTTAAGGCGGAATGAGGTACCTTCAGGCATACTTGCACACAATTCTTCCTTTGCTATATATGCTCCAAGATGGAAGCTCTATTGATTAGAGTTAGAGCCACACTACAAAGAGGGGCCTTGAGGAGACAGTGCGGCTTCCACATATTTTACAAAGGTTGTGCAACTAAACCTCTGTTTTTAACACACGTTGTGAGACAGTGTAAGCTTTTTTTGCAGGCTGGCTGGTAAGTGTGCTGGGAATTTTTGTTGTTGTTTAGAATTAGACCTGACTTTTTCTCTGCAGCAGCCAAGCAATGCAGTTTGGTCACCTCCCTGCCCCCAGCCTGTGACTGGATAGTGAAGGAGCCACAACTGGCCATTGACGTCATCTCTCTGCTTGCTCCTCCTGTCAGCACATTCCTTTGTGTAAATTCAGGACATCTGATTGGCTCCAAGTACTGCCTCTCTCTACAGTGTAGCTATGCTGGGGAGTACGTAAGGCTGACATCAAGTCAAGTTCAGCAATTAAAATACATTTATTTTTTTAACAAACAGCATCCATTAAGGTTTGTATTTTTTGTCTAAAGGTCATGTTTAACGGAGAACTATGGGGTTAAGGCTTTTTCCCATAGTTCTCCTTAGGGTAACGGGAGGACACAAACTAGCGTCCTCCCATCACCCTAGGCTCAGTATACCGCGAAGGATAATAATTTAAACAGCAGTTGGATTCACATTCACAACTCAACCACTGAACTAAATCCACCACCATACCTTGGAACTTTTGAAAATCCTAATTCCTAAGAATTGGATGTCATGTCAGATGGGAGTCAAATAGTGGGTGTGATCAAAGTATGTTCTAAAAGTGGGAGTGGCTTAAAACATAGGTCCAGATTTCACAGAAAGGTGCAGCACAAACCTACTGCCCACCCATGCACACACCCGGAAATACATATTTTTAGAGTGGAATGGATTTCCACAGCAAGGTTCTGCAGAATCGGAGCAGGCTTGCCATTCATCCATCCATGTACACACCAGAGGAGACATTTTTAATAGGATACTAATTTTCCCTGCAATGTTTTGCAGCATCAGAGCAGACTTGCCTCCCAGTGTTTGCTGTGCAAAACCTGTGAAATATTAGTGTCCACTTGAAAATGTCTGGGCATGGGTTGCATGGCTGCCCTGATGTGCAAGGATGGTGGGAGGCTCCCCTACCTGTGCACAGTAGAGAGCAGCCATTTTCATGTGGACATAGTCTAATTAAGTTGTTTAAGATGACTTTCTGGGCTCTGCACCTTACGGCTGCCCCCAACAACCCTCCTTCCCCTTTGTCCTCCTCTCTCTCTCTACTCTGACTCTGGCTGCATGCCCGACCTCAGTGTCCTCATGCTTTAGCTGGGCCATGTGACGCACAGATATCTTCCCCATGCAACATCATTTACCTAGGCTGGGTTCCTCCTCCATTAAACCTCTTTGCCAACCAGCAGGTGGCTTGAGATGAAATCATGCATGCGCCTAAACAGGCTGACCAGAGATCGCAGTCTTTCCAGCCGGCAACTCAATCTAAATTCCGGTATTGTTGGGTGATTTCCGGCAAGTTCCCAGCTATATCCACCACTTTTTTTTAGCCAGGTGCGGAAAATGAATGTCGAAATGAAAACTGAAGACACAGATAAAGCGTATCTCATGAGTCAGCCTAAACATAAAATGTTTGATTGGAATATTCCTTGTATGCTACAAAATGATATTCAAAACTGTACTGGGAAATTCACCACCTCTGTCTGATAGAACTAGACAAATACTAATCATGAATAATGAGATAAAACTCAGTATTCAAGACTAGCACCTCCTGAACTAAAGTAGAATCCATTATGTCTTAAAACTAATTGTTTCACGTCAAGCGACAGTTCGGGGAAAGATACTACAAATCACCGAGGGGTATTTCGGCAATGTTCAGTATTCAGATGAAGTTCTGTAAACAGGTGTTTAAAAGGCTCTACGATGTCGACGGCAACCACAGTGCAATCAGTGATTTGTCACTTTCCCCAACTGCCCTTTGTAAATCTCAACCGCAGTTCATTGCTGAAATCAGCATGTTAATCTAATATTAACAGTGTTTTGCTTCTGTAATCTCTCATGGTATCATCGCCAAATCAGGAGAGGCTGATACAAAGATAATGACTGGGTTTCTTTTTTAGAGAACATGGCTAGACTTGGAGAATCACGTCACTTGGGAAATAGCAAAGATGGATAGAAAATGCCTGAGGGAGGCAAGCATCAGAAAAGAATGAGATATAGCTTAGAACTAGAATGTCACCACTTTTGAAATATTTCAAGCATCCATCCGTTTGATGATAGACATACAATCTCTTAGTACACTCTATTAGGAAAAACTGACAATTAATTTGTTAAAGAGAAACTGAACTCTGGAAGAGGAAAGCAGAACAAAAAGGCAAACAGAGGCACAAGTACTAGTAGTCAACAGTATTGTCTGTGGTGACTTGCCATGCCTTGTTCTGCACTGTGTGGAGGTGGCCATCTTGGTAGAGGCAGGGCCAGAGGCGTAACTAGAAACTTCGGGGCCCCTCTGCAAGAAACCATAAAGGGCTCCTCTACCTCCCCCCCCCTGCGACCCAGGTAGTTCCTTCTGTGGGCAGGGCTTTTCTTCCTTATGTCAGCCTCCAGCAAGAACAACAGTGAGCAGCACAGTAGTGATATCACCAAATCTCACTCCAAATTTCTGAGACTAGCTGTCAGAGGTAGCAGGGCCCTAGATATCACACTGCAGATATACAGCTAGGAGGCTGTAGGAACAGGAGTGTTAAGGCAAACTCACATACCAGGAAGTGCACAGCTATGTTTCAGGAGAAATTCTAGACAAAGGGTATATTTTACAGGTTACTGCTTAGGCCAAGTTACCCTGTTAAGCTTTCCTTATTAAATAGCAAATCTTAATTTTTTAAGTTCCATTCCACTTCAACTCGTTCAGTGGAAAAACCTGATTTGACTCTCAGATGATCTGCCTTTTCAGTATTGATTTTGATCTCTCAAGACTTATCAAGGCTACCTCCTCATGTCCAACGGACACTTAAATCCAATCAGAAGTGATATTCTAGTTTAGCCTTTTGGGTTGAGGCAGCCCAGTTTATTACATGTCTTGGATTCTCCAATAGCGAGATGCCCTTCCATTAATCCTGACTCTCTTTATGTCCACCTGGGCATTTTCAGTGTCCGCACCCATACTTTTCAGTTCCTCCTGCCAAATTCTCCATATTATAAAATAAGTTTAAAAATACAGTTGTCAGAGGGGGAGGCCCTCATAATGGTCACAGACGCTTTGCAGACCCAGGAACTCAGTGTGGAAATCTCACCAATAGAGTCCCTCAGAGATAGTCTAGTCTAGTCTAGTCTACTCTCTCATCTACCAAAAACTGAAAGCACTATTTTGAGTGGATTGACCCTTTAGTAACCTGAATTATACTGTATGATAAATAAAATACTTGTGAAGTGAAATATGCTTTATAAAGGACAGCACTTACACTTGCAAATATCCCCAACCACTTCCCTACTGATGACCTTTGGGATTATTTGGAACATGGCCTGCAAGCCAGGTCTTCTCATTTAATATCAGTACCTGACCTCACAAATGCTATTTTTGCATAAAGGAGTTGTAAAGTCCCAGCATATCCTATCCTGTTAAAATATCACCATTGCAATAGGAATACCGTATTTTTCGATCCATAAGACGCACTTTTTTTCCCCCAAAAGGAGGGGGAAAATGTGCCTGCGTCTTATGGAGCGAATACCTATCGCCCGACGCCCGGACATGCAGTTTCGGGCGCCGGGCGAGTAGTTTCTTTGTACATTCAGCCATGCTCCTGACAAGCAGAGCTGAATGTACAGCAGGAGCCGCTGCTCGTTTAATACATGTGATCTAATTAGTAATAAATCGAGCGGCGCCGGCGATCGTGTCCGCCCCGCAGTGGTTTTCAGGTTCCCCCGCTCCTCTGGGGGACCACGGCATAGGAGCTCACCATAGAGCCCCTTGAGCAGACGAAGAACATCGTTCTTCGTCTGCTCTGTGTGATTACTGAGACCGTCTGATTACTGAGACAGCGCCACCTGTCTCAGCGGTCACTGAACTGCGGCTTCTGTCACAGAATCCCTGTCACAAAATGCCTGCGTCCTATAGACCGGAGCGCCTTATAGAGCGCAAAGTACAGTACATACTAGAGTTGCTTTTGATAATCAAGCATACCTTAAAAAGTCCCTCATATGTACCGAGTGCTGCCTTCTGTCTGACCATGACTTATAACAACTTCCTGGACCCCCAGTGTGCTTTTCATCTCTTTCCCTGCTCCTTGATGTGATGCAATCTTGATTTCTTAAGACTACATATCCCATTATGCATTGCTTCCAGCAAGCAATAATAATGATACGTTATGGAAGTTCAGACACTGAGTTGTAGTTTACATGGCAGGCTTAGTAAAGTGGTGATACAAGGAAGAGCATATTCACAGGGCTGAGTGAAACTGTGTCAGTACAGCCTATTAGCATCTTCAATAACTAAGTTTACAAACTTCTAGATCAATATGGTTATTAGGAGTGGGTTAGAACTTAGGGGAATTCAATACAGAAATAATTTTTTCTAGTTTTTGACCATAGATACACTTTAAAGAACACAAATTTCCACAGACACACCCCAAAATCTTGTGGAAACTTTTCCCAGGAGAGTGAAGGTTGTTTTGGGCACAAAAAGTCAGCTCCATATTATTTCCCATAGCTTTAAAATGGGATGTCCAACAAGCTCTTATAGGTGTAAAGGTCAGTTATTTCCCATATAAAGAACCAGCATTCAAAAAGACGATCCTCCCAATATGACCTTATTTCCTTGCGGCATAAGAATGGTTACAAAAACACTGATGTGTTTCAGCCCTCGTCAGGGGCCTCCATCATTGGCAGTTTCTGCCATTGGCTATGACTAAGGCCTGTGACAAACGCGCAAACGCATGAGTTTTTGTACCCATTCTTATGCCGCAATGGTATAAAGATCATATTGGGAAGATTGTCTTTTTGAGTGCTGGTTCTTCATGTGGGAAGCACTTGTTTGGGTCTGGCAAAGACTGTTTACTGAGCACCGGGGTTCCAAGTAAGGATTTGGGTCCGAAGAGGTAGAACAGCTTCTTTTCTTTTGATAAAGTTCAGGTATCCCAAACTTTTGGCCATATAGCGAACCAGCATTATACCAGTACTTGTAGTTTACACACTTTGCCGCCCCTGACAGGTCCACTTTAAGTCACGTTACATATCTATCCCAGGCATCCATGGCCTGATTTCTCAATCTTTCACTGAATTTCGCCCTTAAACTTCGTCTTGCAACAGTCATTATGAACCATTCTAATTTTCCTTATCTTCATCAGCCATGAAATAACATAAGTAACGCAAATTCTTTTACATCCTTTTATATGTCGACTATTTTAACACACACATTTACTTTTTTGCTGGGAGGCACAGCAATTCATTTAAATATCTCTGTGCCAATCTGGAAAATCTGCATTCATTTGGCTGCAAGCTGTAATAGACAATTTCCCTGCACCGCGCTGGAGAGCGTCTGTGTTTTTATTGCTTCTCTTGTAAATGACATTTTTAATAAATAAACTTCCCAAAACAACATACATGAAATGGTCACGCAGCCCAATAAGAATGGAATTGGAATGCGCGTTCAATATATATATATTTTCTCTATTATTATTTTGCGGTTTCGGCTCAGTGAACATGATTTGGTTTCTTGGTTGTTAGCATTTTCTCATGTTTAAGAGAAATGTTTAATAAAAAAAATTGGAGTTTTAAAGTAAACCGGTGCCAAACCTTGGCAATTTATACTGAACATATGATCAAAAAATACATAAACAGACTTTTTCTGTAACATTCTAGTTTGGTTACAATTAAAATTGGTGTAATTAGGATTTTGTAGCACTTGATTTACATAACATACTAAACAGTTTGAAAGTGCATTTTTGGTGGCACAAAAATTAATCATAACGTTAAAATTTAGGCATATATAAAAAAACAATGGAAGCTCATCAATGGGCAAACAAACAACTTACACTTGCAATGAGGCTACCCCCGCACTACAAGGGCTGGGTGCTCATTTTATTAAAGGGATCCTATTAAAGCTGTTTTACTTACCTGATTCTCAGTCCCTCTGAGCTCCCTCGGGGCTGCTAGACTGGTCCCCACATTCTCTTCTCCCCTGAGCTCCAGCGGTCTGAGGACTTACCTTTGCATTGGAGCTCAAATAAAGCAAATATACTTACCTGATCCTCGATCCCTCTGCTAGACCGGTTTACAGCTGCTTCTCTCTTTGGCTCCGGCGTTCTAAGGAGCACTGACATCATCCAGTCTTAGGCAGGTCCATTGACCTCTATTAGAAGTGAAAACACCAAGGAAAATTCCAACATCCGGAGCAAAGGGGGAGAGAGGTGAGTGCTGACCTCTGTGGGAGCCTGGAACAGGTAAGTAAAACTGCTTTATTGGAGCCCTCTAGAAAAATGAGCACTTAACCCTTGCAGTGCATGGGTAGCTCTACTGCAAGGGTAGGTGTTTTTCTTTGCCCCGAGATGGTCTTTAATGCAGTAATGTGTTCATTCAAAAATATTCTAAATCATTTTTTGAATGCAAAAGTACCTGATTGTATCTTGATATTGGCCCCCTGTAATCAGTAGAGCTCACATTGAGAAAGGGAGGGATAGCACTAGGGGCCAGTCAGGTGTGTTGCACTGCATATGAGCTGACAAAGAACTTTCTGGTTGGGGGAAAGAGCAGAATGAGCAGAAGGAGAACTGATCACTGTGCTGATAGATAGATAGATAGATAGATAGATAGATAGATAGATAGATAGATAGATAGATAGATATATAGGAACCTACTTAGCAATTGCATTTTACATACACTATAAAGAAACCTTTGTATTGTTCTTAATATGTTCCTATATCACACATAAACATTTAAACAATCCCATGACCACAAAAGTTCTCATAACCAATCATTTTGGCATATAAATAAATGGTATGAACAATGTGACAGGGGTGTAAACGTTGCCTAAACACATTGTTGTGGAAAGCGATTTCTAATCTCAGAACGTTGTACGGCCATCTTGAAGGATTAAACCCTCGCGCTGTCTTGCATATATCTACTGCTAGCAAGCAGTAGATATATGCAAAAACATTAAAAAATAAGTTAACAAAATGGGTTAAAACTTACCTGTGTCTCCACTGCTCGCTCCCATCCGAAGATCTGAAAATTCTCGGGTGGCCACAAAGGATGATGGGGTGGGTGCATGCACAGTAGCAGATCTTCAATCGGGAGAAGAGGAGAGACACAAGGTAAGTCAATGCAGGCATCGTGCACCCGCACAGACCCTGTGGGACAGGAAGAAACAGGAGTCGGTGCTGGAGAGACTCCTGAAAACTACTGGAAAGAATATGGTCGGATCAAGAGGCATCATTTAGGTAAGTCCTTACGCCACCATTTTTCATTTTAGGCTTTAATGTTACTTTAAGGCTTTGTTTACCTTAAAATGGTGAAATATTCCAAATCAGCCTTGACCCTCTGGTCCCGCTATGACTCTGCTGTGCTGAATATCCTCTATTCAGGACATCCTCATAGCACACTCTGGCACAAACGTTCTGCAAGTGCTCTAATTTTTAGCACAGGGAATAATGCAATAGTGTGACTAGTGTCATTGGCCATCATGTGCAGAATTCTTAGTGCAAAGTGAACTCATGGAAATGATCCCTTAGATCACTTTTCTTGTGCTAAAACATCCTCCATAATACCCCAAGGCTGTGTATGAGAACACTGAGCATAGCTCCAATGTACATACTTACTAAGTACCGAGGTGAGCAGCAAAGTGATAGGGTATCTTGACCCACAGACCTGGTTAGTGGAGCTAATACTGCCAGCACCAAAGCACAGGCAAATCTAATTAACCCTAATTAGATAGGAAATAGGCTACCTCAGTCCCAATTAGCTTGCGGCAATTCTAAGTGCTGGAGAAGAAAATCGAGAAAAAGCAAAGTGATTTCTTTCCAGGCTGCCGTTGTAGCTTTTTCTAATTAAACCTGTGGAGGACATTGGGATAAGATACTATTAAATGCTCCTTGTCTCTTTTGCTTGCTTCTCCAGTGCAGTCAGTCAAACAAATTAAATACATATAAGAGCACTTAGGGAGCCACCATCCCCTGCCTACGCTCTGCGCGGTGTTTCTTACCTCCAATCTGGCCTACAGGCTGAAAACTTAAACTTTCCACAGATTCTGCAGTCACCTGGGCCTAATAACCTACATATAATTGACCTGACTGCTGAGATCTACTTTTTTAGTTGTTTCCTAAAATGCCTTTTTGTGGTTTATAATAATTGGGTCTGGAAATATAATTGGACCTCGCAGGCTCATGCCTGTGGGCCCCCGGGGTGTGAGGGGTACCTGCTCCCAGTATAGACTCCCCACATACATTATTCTTATCGCCAATAATAGCAGTGTATGTATAACTAAAGCACTTTTTTTAGTAAGATAAAGTGTGGAAGGATTTAAACAAGCCAAGCTTTAATTGTTGTCTGCTCACCCTTTCCATTTAACCTTGGTGACCATTGTTTCCAGTACAGAAAGTGATGCAAAATGGTTGAGTTGAGGTGGGGGGGAATCCTTCAATAGGGAAACCTGTTCTGGTGACAGCTGTCTGAAGGGGGAATAGCCCTTTACTTTTAAGAGGCCCAGTCTCACTTCCTACTTTGTCTTTGTAACAAGAAGTAAAGAGAAATCAACTTGATGGGATACATTTGTCACAGAGACAGAAGGTGATGGGAAACCCAACATTTCCTGGTTGTCACCAGCACTTTGTTGTCTGTTGATGCTGGACGTCCTCCAGCCAGGAAATTAGATGGGCCCTATGTGACTTGCTGCAGCTGCTAATGCACATTGTGAGAAGCTGACAGTGTGCAGTGAAATCTGAGTAAGCAATTTCAGTGCACAAAAACAAGAGAAATTGTGCAAGACCGAAAGGAGGGATGGAGTTCAGCTTTAAAGAAGAACTTTACCTACCTAGCCAATCTGAAATTTCAATTCCCTAACAATTGTTACTGTATGGAAAAAAGTGCAGTGTTGTCTTCCTTGCAGATGAAGTTCACCTTGTGCTGCTTTGCACCCATGCCGCCATCTTGAAAGGAGATTTAGCACCTGTGCAGACACATTGCATGTCTGCTCATGCGCCAGATCTCAGCCCCTGCATGTGCATATCTGTGCATGCACAAGGTCTTGCAAAATGAATGTGTAACATAGACATCCCAGGAGGCAGCAGGTGCCAGGATATATAATCCTCACCTAGGTGAGGATTCAGGAAGTAAAACTATAAATAATTTTAAAAAAAGGGTATTTACATAAAAAATGTAATTGTACAAAAGGGAGCGCAAGGAGGCAGCTGAGCGGATGTTATATAAAGAATTCTGGCCAAACAAAAACGCACCCTTGCAGTGGGGCTACCTCCCCACTGCAAGTATTAAGAGCTTCTTTTGGCTAAGGGACTCAAATAAAGCAGATATACTTACCTGAGCCTAAGTAATGAAGGTCCATTGACTTGCAATAGATGTGAGGACACTGAGGGACATTCCCCAGCCCGAGAGGAGGGGGATAGAAGTGAGCGCTGACTCCTACAAGACCAAGGATCAGGTAAGTAATACAGCTTTATGGGAGCCCCCTAGAAAAAATGAGCATGCAACCCTTGAAGCATGGGGATACCCACACTGCCAGGGTAAGTTCTTTATTTCCTGGAGTTCTTCTAAAATGGGGGAAGTTAAGTAAAAAAGGAAAAAATAAACATCCCTTTGGCTATCTGTCATGGTTGACAATCCATCTTTATAATAGTGTCTGGAATATGCAACACGACCAACATAGAAAATGATAAAGACCAATTTTTAAGGATTATATAAGTTTCTTCTATACATACATCATAGTGGACGGTGGTAAAGGAATGCTGGATAGAGAGGTTTGGGTCCAAGAAGAGGAACTGTCTCTCAAAATGACATAAAGCCTGAAGCCATGCTGAGACGGACCGTCCTGACCGCTGTTTTCCGCTTTCTGTGTTTGCCAATGAAGTTTCTCGCTATTCTCTTGCTGTATCTCTTTCCAATTTATCTATATCCACAAAGTACTGGAGATTCAATCAACACAGTTTACGTGGGTCAATGTTACTATTGATTATGTCAGAGGCCAAGTCCATGGCGCAACGCTTTCTGGAACACCAATTATAAACACAAGGAAGGTACAGCATACATTAAGAGCAATATCAATGAAATGCATCAGCGCGCAGATCAATGTGAGATTTACTGCTGACTTTCCATATGACCTATCTATGCGCTGCCTGACATACATCACAGAGCGGTGTCACATGGGCACTTTCCGCTTTCTAAAAGTTCGATGACTTTCAAAAATGATCTGCTTTACTGCATGAGAATGGTTCCCCTGGTTTGTGTACAGGTCTTGAACACAATATCGTTTTATTAAAAGGTCAATGCACCCAAATGTAAGATTTCGGCTTTAGGTCCATTCACCGCCTGCCATCTTCTGCCTCTTGGGGGAAATCAAGATCTCCTTGACAAATCTACCGCCCACCTTTTCAGGTAGTCACAGATGGTGTGGTTATTGCAAGAAATGCCACCAACTTTTTTTTTTTTTTTACCGTGGTAAACTTTTATAGCCCTTTCACACATAGTGTGGTGACCTGTGCCGATGGGCTGGAGAGTGTTACAATAATGAGTGTCTGCAGCAACAGTGAAGCGTGGTGGAGGTTCCTTACAAGTCTGGGGCTGCATTTCTGCCAATGGAGTTGGAGATTTGGTCAGGATCAATGGTGTCCTCAATGCTGAGAAATACAAGCTGATACTTATCCATCATGCCATACCATCAGGGAGGCGAGTGATTGGCACCAAATTTATTCTGCAGCAGGATAACGACCCCAAGCATACAACCAATGTCAGTAAGAACTAACTTCAGCATAAAGAAAAAAAAGGAGTCCTGGAAGTGATGGTTTGGCCCCCACAGAGCCCTAATCTCAACATCATCAGGATTACATGAAGGATTTGAGGCAGCCGACATCCACAGAAGATCTGTGGTTACTTCTCCAAGATGTTTGGAACAACCTACCTGCCGAGTTCCTTCAAAAGGTGTGTGCAGGTATACCTAGAAGAAGGCAAGGGTGTCACACCAATTATTGATATGATTTGGATTTCTCCTCTGTTCATTTAATTTCCATTCTGTTCATTGATAAAAATAATCTATGAACACTTTTATTTCTGAAAGCATTCTTACTTTACAAAAATGTGTTCACACCCGCCTACATTTTTCTCACAGAACTGTATATATTAGTTTGAACCAATGTGCCACATTGACTGACTGACCCCATTTTTGCTCATCGTATTGCAGACTTTTCTATTCGGAAGAATAACCAGTTTCCAAAGGCGTTCCATTTGTTTAGCATTTTGATCTAGTGTGCAGTATTTTTTTTACAACAAATATAAAGATTCATGACTAACGAGGGTGCTCTGTAGTCTTTCCCTCTGCATCTCGATAAAAAAAAAAATGAATAGTAGGAAAAGCAGAGCCTGTGCAGGGTAGATGGGTCAAATTGATTTTTTATATCTCCACTCAGCATTTGATTTGATGATCTCCTTTCGCCAGACAGGTGTTGAGCCTGGTAATAACGGAGAAAGATTTCTCATATTGTGGAGAACAAATGGGAATGTATCAATTTCACTTCCTCCAGCTCGCTCTACCTCTCCACCCTCCTCTGAGCGGGCAGGATGAACCTTTCCTTTCCTTATTCTAGTTGGTTTTCAAAAGTATTTCTAGGCAACAACTGAACAACTGAACAGCACAGAATTCATATTTCCATCATAAAGTCCACTTAATTTATCTTATACATTCAAGTACCGGAACTATTAACAAAAATGTATCTTATTTGTGTATCACTCGGCTGTAGATCCTCAAATATTCTCTGAATTGGTGCTGACACTGCCCTTCCTTCTGGAGGGGGGCTACTTTTGTTCCCCATGGTCCCTGTGTGTGTTGTAAAGTAGTCACTGCTCCAAGCTCACTCCTGTGATGGACTACAATCTTATTACAAATTTGTAAACCAAACATGAGTTTGTAGTGCATCATGGGAGTGATCTACTTTACAACACACACAGGGACCACGGGGAACAAAAGTAGCCACCCTCCAGAAGGATTGGCGCATCTGCACTTTTTCTCACCACACACCAGCGGCCATGCATTTATCACAGCTGGCTTGTGTGAGTCAGCACTATCAGTTTGCTCCTTTTTGATGGACAGCTTGGCCTGCATGTAATTGTGGAGAAAAGCATTACAAGTATTAAAAGAGAACTATGGGGTAACCTTTTTATCCCATAGTTCTCTTTAGGGTCATGGTAGAACATATACGAACCTCCTCCCGTGATCCAAAGCTCAGTATATAGCAGGCTATTGTCTGCTATATACTGAGAGCGCCACAGCCGGGACGGATCCCGGCAATACTGTCGAGATCCACCCAGCTGGCTGATTGACAGCGGGCTCTGCCTATCTAGAGGCAGAGCCAGCTGTGCCTGCCCCTTCCCCGTAAGGCTGCGTTTGACCTGCTTTGCTCGCATTTCAATAGGACAAAAACATAGCGCAAAGCAATGCAACCAAAAGCAGGTCTTAGCCTCTGACCTGCCAAGTGTACTACTCAATGAAAGTCAATGGGATTCTGCTGACCTGCATTTGATGTTTGATCGCAGGAAAATAACACTCATCGACCAGCTTGCTGCCATTGGAGGCAACGTAATGATGCATGGCGGTTTATTTTCCTTTCGTGTTATTTTTGGACGCGCAGCGAGTTCTGTGTGTGGGAAAACATTGCTTTTCACTATAACACTAACTTCTGTTGTGATAATATCCTTAAACTTTTCCATATTCATGCCCAAATGTTATTAAAGCTGATTTACATAAACCAATTTATGAAAATTGTGTCATTTCCATCTCGTCGTTGTGAGGAATCTAGCTGGAAGTGATCCAGGAGATATGAGGGCTGTGTATACAGGGAAGAAGAGGATGGGGGGGGGTGTTCTCTGCTTCTTCTGACCTATGTTTGTGAAGCAGCTTGGAAAGATTTGATAAACAATATACAAATTTTGACTTGGATCTAATGGAGCAACGTTGACTTGTTTTTAACTGCTGCGGTATTTTGGTTAAACAAGATCTCGGCATAATAAACATTAACCCTTGCAGTGGTGATATCCGCTTAAACGATTGTTTTGGTTTAGGATCTAAAATAAAGAAGATATACTCACCTGATCCTTACTCCCGCTCACCTCTCCGCTTCTCTACTCTGGCTGTGGAATGTCCATCGGTGTCCTCATGTTCAGTGCAAATGAATGGATGTGATGACGTCATTGGCCCTAAGACCACCGGAGCCTGGGGGAGAGGAGACTGGAGGGACCGGTCTTGCAGCCGGGCAGGACTGAGGATCAGGTGAGTTTTTTTATTTCTATTGTAGAACCTAGACCAAAACAAGCACTTAACCACTAACAGTACATATACAAATATATATCTATATATATATATCTCTATATATATAGTAGATATACAGTAAACACTCCATTATCCAGCATCCATGAGAATTGGTAACTTCCAGATAAATGGAGTTTCTGGTTGCCTCAGAGTTACTATTAAAAATAGATTTAATTAATGCCATACCCCATACTATACCATTCCATAACATAAACTCTGTATTGACTTCATATTAATACTGAATTAAAGTAATCAAAAGCAAATTTAGACAAACAGACACACAGTATTAGTGCTGTAATACAGGTGCTGTAATGATGTGTGCACTGAGGCTGCCTGAGATTGGGACCAGAGATCAGTAGTATATATTGTAATCTATGAGCAATACAGTGCAGTACTGGAAATGATCACTAGGTGGCACTTGTTTACAGACAATAGTTCCCAGACAATACAGCACTTTTCACAGATCATTCAGACACTCGCTCCCAGGATAATACAGCACTTTGCGGCCCATTTCATTACCTCCCCATGCTGCAGAGCCCTCTCTCCCTCTTCTAGAAGGTCGTAGATCAGCAGAACAGTGAGTGCACAATGGATTTTTTTCACCTGCCGGTTAGATGAGAGTTCCGGTTAGTTGAACACCGGATAACAGAGAGTTTACTGCGTATATATATATATGTATATATACAGTACATATATATGCAAAAATGATTGCAATGGTTGAAATACACTTTATAAATACTTTGAAATTCACTTTAACCTATGTAGAGAAAGTGCTGTCACTCCTCTGACTGTGGATCCGATTGCTGCAAGGCAGAAGTGCTAACCAGCCCAGTACGCACCATACCTGTCAGCCAGGCAGCGCAGCTTAGTGATTAGCACTTCTGCCTTGCAACACTGGTGGTCCCTGGTTTGAATCCCAAGGAGGACACTATCTATATGGAGTTTGTATAATCTTCCTGTGCTAGCATTGGTTTCCTCCCACACTCCAAAGCCACGATGGTAGGATCTTGTCTAAAACTGTCCTGGTATGTTTGCATGTTAGGGACCTTCAGTTGTAGATTTTTTGAGAGCAGGGACAGATGTAACATGCTATATGAATTGTTGGCACTATATAACTACCTATAATAAATTAACCACAAAACTAGCTGAACAGAATTTGATGCCAAGTTATTTTTCAGAATATATTTTTTATATACTGTATGTATATTCAGCTCTGTATTTAGCTTTTGCCTGGATCATTTATCTTTAACTACCAACAGTAGATGGATAAAGGTATTTCAAAAAATGACTGCCAAAACCATAAGTACAATCAAGCGTCTCCTCCGTTTAACGCACCCTTGCAAAGTATGTCAAAACTTTCTTTCACTTTGAGCAGGTAATGGACTGCGGAGATGGGGCTGACCATATTGTACACAAGGTTGGTACAGGTTATCACGTCTCAGAGAAATCCATTAAGTCTCCATTGTCTCATTAAATGTATGCAGCCAGAAAACCCAACACTCATTAGGGAAGCTATTTCTGTAGAGTAATGATTCCTCGGCCTTCACTATACCAATGAATGTCAAAAGGGCCTTAAACAACACAGGGTAAATGCTTCAATAATTACTCAAGAACTTTTCTTTCAAAACTTGATAATGTTACACCTGAGATAATTAACCATCTTAAATACTGCCAACCACACAGCCGGAACATTTGTGTCTAAACACAGAGTATATCTTTGTATACAACTACCTAACAAAACAGCCTTTCTCAATCTTAATATCCATGAGGAACCCTCGGAATAATCTTCAGATTTTGGGGAACCCCGCTTAAAATGACTATACGTACAGATCATGGCTCGTTAATGTGATAAATAGATTGTAGGAAGTTCTAAATAAAAAAATAACAATTGTAGGGTACCTAAGGCTGTATTTGACACCCAGGGTAGACCCCCCCATAAAAAACATTTTTAGTAATATTTTTTTTCCCCTGGGTTTAGGGTTGGGAGGGTTTTAGATTGTTTTGGGTTTTTTTTGCTTCGCTTTAGTGGAGACCCTTAAAGGGAAGAATGGTTTTAATATTTGCGGAACATTATATGGTGGTTTCCTAACAATATTGTTTGTATATGTATACTTTTGTATGTATTTATTGGAAAAAAAATAATAAAAAATTATTCTACAAAAAAAAAATAATATATATATAGAAGAATGCAGACAGTAAAATGTGTGGTGCAATGTGGTAAGTGGGAAAAAAGAAGAAAGTAAAGTGGGGTTCCTGAGGGCCTATTTGACACCTAGGACAGACAGTTTAATTTTCCCCTCCCCCAAAATAACTTTAAAAAATATTCTCGAAATGAAATTCATAATAACAGAAAAACACAGTCAGTAAAAAGTGGTATTAGTGGTCAATGTAGAGATGACCCCTTACATTAGTGGTAAGTGGGGAAAAAGAAATAGTAATGTGTGGTACCTAAGGATGTATTTGTTGACATCTAGGGCAGCTAATTTACCCCC
>NW_017306374.1:1975316-1975901 GCF_000935625.1 Nanorana parkeri
CCCCCTTTTCCCAATCATTTAGAGTAATATTATTTAAATTCAATGAATAATAATAGAAAAACACACTCAGTAAAAGTTGTGGTGTCCTCTCATAATATTGGCCAATGTAGAGGTACATTGATGGTAAGTGCAGAAAAAAAAGGAAAAGCTATGTGGGGTACCTAGGGGTGTATTTGACACCCAGGGCAGATCATTTAATACCCTTCTCCCAAATAATTTTCAGTAATATTCGTTAAATGAATAACAACAGAAAAACACAGTCAGTAAAATTACAGTGTCCGTTAATGTCAATGTAGAGATGCACTTAAAATGGTGGTAAGTGGTAAAAAAGGATTAGTAATGTGGGGTATCTAAGGACATATTTGTTGACAGTCACCCAGGGAAGATAATTTAATCCGCTCCCAAATCATTTTCAATAATATTCTTTAAATTCAATGAATAATAACAGAAAAACACAGCCATTAAAACTGAGGTGACATGTGGTCAATGTAGAGGTGAAGTTTGTTGTAAGTGAGGAAAAAATAATAAGTAATGTGGGGTACCTATGGATGTATTTTACACCCAGGGTAGGTAACTTAATTACAC
>NW_017306374.1:1975928-2006226 GCF_000935625.1 Nanorana parkeri
TTTTCAGTAATATTCTTAAAATTAAAAGACAGTAAGAAAACTTTCCCTTGCACTCGTGGTCAGTGTAGGTGGGAAATCAATTGCTCCATGAACCCTTGACAACCTCAGGATGAACCCTAGGGTTGTAATGAGAAACACTGATCCAAAATATTGCTGGAAAACACTTTAATTAGAGAGCAACTCTACTTTGGGGTAAAAAATAAGGCACTTATTCTTCATTTTAGAAAAGTGGGCGGGATGAAAATCATTTCCATTTTGTATCTGGGCCAACTTTACATGCAGAATGGATGGGTTATATCACAGGTATGCCCTAATATTATTCCAAACTGCATACATTTATTTCAGATTTGTTGTCCATCATCAGTGCAGTATATGGAAACCATGGCTTCTACGGACTAGGGCTGTCCTACTCTATTAAATGAAGAAATCAGGGTCATGCAGACAGGTGTTCTTGACAAACACAGCCTTTTCTAGTTGTAAGCAGCCTGGCTTAAGTACCCATTGACAGAAGTTTCCACAACACATCTCAACACTTCATGTACGGTGCAATGCCTTGCCGTCCTTTGTGAATAATACCCCTACCAACACCATAGTGCATAATAACACATATACCATGCATTGTGCTGTTCTGCATTGTTAAAAAAGGATTGCATGTTATTTTAATCTGCTGTGGTGTGTTGGCAGCCATCTATGATGCATGGAGCCAAGACCGGTATATGTTACTAAACTGCAGCAGAGAAAAATCAAGTCTTCTGTTTCGGCAGAGCCGTGTAAATATACGGACTGGAGGGACAGAAATACAAATCCTCTGCCAGTTCTCCTAATATGTATTTCATCTGTACATTTAGCTGTCACCCCATGAGTCAAGCTTCAAGAAGGCTGCACTGTGCTTGCCACTGATTTAGTGGATGGCTTCTAAGGCCACCTCAACGTGACTCGTCTGGTTCTACTGCTAAGTGCATTAAATTATTGCACTTCTACATGAAAAAATCGAGGTGCATACCTCTGTTGTGCAGTAAATTAGGTTTATACCACCCAAGGCTATTATTGTCTTTGGTTAGACTTGGCGCATGTGCAGGATTTCAAAGAATTTTGGATTACATTCACTCTGCCCGGCCTCAGGCAGAGTGAATGTAATTTTCTTCACAACGGAGGTAATAATAAACCTATTTGATGTTTGATGCATTTACTCCTGTGGAAGACCTGAGACCTATCAAATCCTTGTTTTATTATTACAATCATGTGGAGCACCAAATTATTATCTTTTGGATTGAGTGCTGGTACCGCTAATATGCAATGCATAACATACAGTATACACACATACTGTGTATATATATTTCCTTTTAATGTGTATGGAAGGACTGAGTGCATCTCATCAAAATGAAATAAATAGAAACATAAAATCCTTTCCTATATATCAGTGCTGCTGATCTCCTTCAGCCCTTTCAGTTACTTCCTATGACCTTGCTCCAGAGTTGGCTGTACATCATTGCTCTGAACCTGCTTCCCATTCGTGGCAATGGTGAAATACTGTATACCTGCGTAATGCAGTATCAAAAAGAGAAAAATCAGAAGGACAGCGGCTTGTCTTCGTGAAGTACATTTTATTGATGCACTGATAAAAGAAGTAAAATATTAGTCACAAAGCCCATAGGGCCATAGACATATCACCGAAAGAATATCCACTTCCACCTACATGAGCTTCTTACTGGACCTATACCCAGCTGGACCAGCCCGCTGAAAGTCCGTATTTAACTAACGCGTTTCCGGGGGGTACCCCCTTCATTAGAGTTCAGAGCCTAGATAAATCAGCCACTTATATATAGGGATGAGCCGAACACCCCCGTGTTCAGTTCTAACATGGAAAAAGTTCTAATTCGAACTTAGAACTCAATGCAAGTCTATGGGGGACCCGCGGTCGACAGACCGCGGACATCCCATAATGTTCGGCGTTCGCCAAACGCTAGAACATGCTATGTTCGAGTCGAACATAGGTTCGACTCGAACGTGCAGCCCATCCTTACTTATATATAGAAAAAAAAGGTGTAAATGATCCTTGCACAGCCCATCCTTTTTATACACTCTCGTAGGCGAACCCAGCATCCATCAAATGTGATGTCATCAATGACCACTGGGAGTAATAGAATGAGGAGACCCAGTGCCGCCGACATGCGTGTCACAGCCACCGGGAATGATACCATCAGCTTCAGGGTAGCTAGGGAACCCAACACTGCTAATCTGGGTGTGATGTAATGACGCTAAAAACGGGCGCATGCCCCTTGCCTCATTATGTCCAGACTCCGTTGAAACTGGCTGTGTACTTGGCAGCCCTAACCCTACCCAACCTGGGGTGCAATGTGACATGGCAGACATCTCAACTCTCCCAGACATTCCAGGAGTCTCCCGCTATAAGATAGTGGCTCCCTGATGGCTGGGAGAGAAACATTTTATCCCGGAAAGGTTTACTCTGCTCGATCTAGCAGAGTAAACCTTTCCCTGCCTTTTCCTGATCCGGAGTAAAAAAACAAACAAGCAAAGAATCAACAGACTGCATGGGAATGAATAGCTATACTGTTTTTGGCTATTTAAATTTGTACCTGCCCACTCCTGCTGTCAATCAGTAGATGTTGACCTGAAGATTCTCCTTCAAGTCCTCCTCTGCTGATCGACAGCAGCAGTGGGCGGGTGCAATACTCAGCCTGCTATTGGCTATTACAAATTTAAATAGCCAACAACAGCCTAGCTATTCATTCCCATGCAGTGTTTTTGTTTTATTCTGACGGCAGGAGCTGTCAGAATACAAAAAAAACCCAGCAGTTAGCAAGGGAAGCATTAGCTCCCCTGCTATCTGTCATCATTTCAGGGAGGAGCCCTTTGCCCCATCCCCCCTACCCAGATGGTGGGGTGGAGGGAGAGGACACCTCCCTGAAATGAGAAGGGCACCTCCCTGATAATAATTTTTCTAGTTGGGATCCCTGACATGGTGGCAATTCCAGAGCACCGCTGGGAAACAGTTGTCATCCATAACAGGAAATGCCTGAACAAGGACCTTCATGGCAGGATCACCAGGTATCTCTTGAAGTGAAAGCTGCTCATTTAAAAAGACTGAACACAACTTTTGAAATGATATTACCATGTTGAAGATGATATGAAATTGTCCTGATTGGCTTTAGGTCTGCCTCGACTTCAGCGTTGCAAATATGTTATTTAACTTTTATAACTTGTTTAAAATAAATAAGATACGGTGTAGCTCTTGCTTTATCTAAATGAAGGAGAATAAAAAGACAGTTTAGGCTTTACAATACACTATCAAAGCATTCCAGGGACTCTATATTACAGCTGTCGTCTCCCCAGGTAGATCTTTCAATCATTTAGCCTTGCTTAAACTTTAAAGAGGAGCTGGAGATGATTGTTGTTTAAACTTTAAACAGGAGTTGGAGATTACTGAAAAGGCGTGCTGTATTTACCCAAGAAATGATAGTTCTAAGAAAAACAGAGAGGGATGGAGGGGGGGAAGGGGGTATTTTTGAAACTAAGAAAAAAGGTTTCTTATCCCTTTCAGAAAGTAGGAAATCATGACCTTTATCGGAAAAGCGCAACACACATACACACCTCTAATATCAGCTCTGGACTGTCTGTGCAGCCTAAAGCTAGTCATACACTAGGGGGCGGATTTATTAACAATTCACAGATCCATTCACCCTGCAAAACTCTGTGAACGTTTGTTCTGTGCAAATGGAGGCAACAACGAACATTCTTGATATATTTTCAAGTTGAATGTAAAATACTGTAATATGGCCAATAGATGGAGCTGAAGAGCATAGGATATAAATACCTATTTCTAGGGATGTTCAGATACCAAGTACCATACTCGGTACAAGTACAAGTACAGATACTTTTACAGCTCCAAGACAAGACTAGAGAAAATATAAAACGTTAGGAGGCAGCTGTCATTTGTAAGGAGCACACAGAGCTCCTGGGATTTGTACATCTGTTTTAATGTATTTTTTATAAACATATATTAGGGACGCACGTACAAGTACTGATACATTTTTGTTTATTGTCATGTGAGTTTTTCTAAAACAATAGACAAATGATTTCAGGACAGTGGTGGAGCGCCAGAGCCAGGTCCCAGCTGCAACCCTGGTAGTTCTCATGAAAATGTCAAGTATCGGCACTGGAATCTGAACTAAACTTATTTCCTATGCTCCTCAACTCCATCTAGTGGCCATATTATAGTATTTTCCTCATATTACATTTGACTTGAAAATATGCTAACAATGTGCCTTTTTGCCTCCATTTGCACAGAACGAATGCTCATAGAGTTTCACATGTGAACTGTTTATAAACACACCCCTAACTGATTTCTTCCTTTCAGCCCACGGGCTAAATGAAAGAAATCTAAGAGGTTATTCACAAAAGGGTGAAGGGTTTGGAGAAGGCAGGAAAAGTGAACAATCTAGGCCAAAATAGCTGATTTGGGAGAATTCTCCAATTCAGCTCACTTTCCAGCTTTGCCATCCTAGATTGTTCACTTCTCCAAACTCTTCACCCTTTTGTGAATAACCCTGTAACAGACACTTCAATCCACACTAAACAGCACGGATGGATGAATCTCACCCGCCGGGCTATTGCATTCGGAATCAGGTGCAATTCTAACATGACCAGCTTATACCCCAATGCTGTAATCACATCACTGATCAATGGCACCGATAGACTGGAAGTAAGTGGTTGCCATGGCAACATCCCTCTTGCTCTTATTCCAGCCCCATCCTTGCTCATTGGCAGAACATAATAATAATAATAATAATATTGTTGTACTTGGATATACTATGAAATGTGATTTAAGTGCCTCAAAGCCCGTCTTTCTTCTCTATGTTGGTAAATTCGATTTCATGGGATGTGGTACCCTATAAATCAGTGGTTCTCAACCTGTGTAACATCAGGACCCACATTTGTCCTTGGTCATTAAGGCCTTGTTCACACCAAATGCAGACCAGATCCGGTCAGGTTTCTGCACACGCAGTGTAGTGGCTTGTGCCGCGTTTTAGACGCATTTTTGATGCGTTTAGGGCCTGTTTTGGTAAAAAAAAATAAAATAATATATATATTTTTTTTAAGTTTAACATGGGCTTTCAGGCACTTGCATGCGTTTTTGATGCGTTTTAGATGCGTTCCAGACCAGATCCAGAGCAGGTAAAATAGGGCTTGCCGCATTTTTTTCATCCGGTCTGGATCTGCACACTGCGATGTGAACTGGAGCTCAAAATACCATAGGAATACATTGGACGCAGTTTTGATCCGGTCTGCACCTGCTCTGGTCCGGATCTGCTCCGCGCTTGGTGTGAACAAGGCCTAAGTCGTAACCCAAGTTGCACCACACTGGAACGCACAGCATTGCGGTACCGTGTGTTTTCCGGTGCGGGTGATCAATGCAACGCACCTCCTGCACCAGAATGCGCGGTAGGTGCGATAGCGTGGTAAGGTGTGTTAATCGCACGGGACAGTGCGATTAACACACTGTACTAGTGTGAACGGGCCCTCAAAAACACTGACACACACACAACCAGACAAAATCTCACAGACATTCTCACACACACTCCAAAACATTTTAAAATTTTTGTTCTTTTTATAAGATCCACCCAGTCTCCCCATCTCACTAGAACTGGAGTGGATCCCCAGCCTTGGGGTCCAGTGTGGGCTGTTGTGCTGTGATGGAGCACCATCCATATGTGTAATGCTTGTACATCTCCCTTGCGCACCTTGTAGAGGTGCCAGAATGTGACGTCACTCCGGTCCAGGCACCTCTACGGGACACGTGAGGGAGCTGTAAGCTAGTGGAAGCCTGAGCAGCCTCTCACCTAGAAAAGTAGAAGGCATGCGGTGGCCCACTGAACACGGAGTCCCGACCCACTTTCGGGTCACGACCCACCAGTTGAGAACCAAGGCTATACAACAACCCAGATAGATATTAGTAAGCAATTTCTAAAGTGTTTGCATGCTCCAGGTCAGTGATTTGAAATGTATTGCAGACAGGGAATTATATATTTCAGAAGGTGGTCATCAGTGGCCGGCATTTTTCCATCAGCACAGGTACATAGAATGCCACTATGGTAGGTCAGCTGGCCATACGCTGGTAGATTTTCCTACGACGGTTCATATGAATAATCGTGTCAGAACTTTCAATAATGCCATTAGAGTTGATGAAGGACCGTCTAAATTTCATTTCATTCTGGAATGAATGGAGTTTCTTGAATGTAAATCACATTCATTTGAGAACGATTTTCCATTCTGCTCCCTTAATTTTTTTAATCACTTTGGCTGAATCTGATGGTAAGATTGACCCCCAATAAAGTCAAAAGGTTTTTAAGCTATTTAAATGGTAATTTAATCACTTACAATGGATGGATGAACACTGGCCTTGATATCCTGTCTTAGGGTGGCTCCTTACCCTTGCAGGGGTTCTATGGAGCCACCCATGTGTGTGCTAGTCAGCTGTGTGTGTCTCCACAAACACACAGACACAGCAAGGCCAGCCACTTCCCTGTTCTCTGCTCCTCTTCCGCTCTCCAAGTAGATGGACATTTGATGGAGACTGGAAAATCAATGGAGTTTCCTGAACGTAAACCACTTTGGGGGGGAATTTATCAAAGCTGCAGCAGACAAAATCTGGAGCAGATGGCCATGGCAACCACTCAGCTTCTCTCTTTCATTTTCAAATCTTAACTGAACAAACTGAAGACACCAGCTGATTGGTTGCCATGGGCAACTGCTCCAGATTTTGTCTGCTGCTGTTTCGATAAATCCCCCCATTGAGTGTGAGAGAAAAAGGTTCCGTCCTGCTCCCCCTACTATTGCTTCATCACTACAGCTGAATCATATCTTCAAAATTGACCCCGTTAAGGGCCCATTCACACCGGATGTTGCGCTAATTGCACAGCGTCTGGTGTGTGGCGCCGTGGCATAGTGCTGAAGCGCTGATCCCAGTGTACTTTTTTTTTTTGTTAGAACTTTATTGAAATGTAGGAAGAGGAATCACCAGCACTCAGTAGAATAATCCAACCATTTAGTGGACATAGACGTCACACAATCACAAGAGCCAACGTTTCGAGACCACGCAGGGTCTCTTCATCAGGGCATAAAGAGTGACTTTTCACGCAGGGTCTCTTCATCAGGGCATAAAGAGTCACTTTTCATGCCCAGATGAAGAGACCCTGCGTGATCTCGAAACGTTGGCCCTTGTGATTGTGTGACGTCTATGTCCACTAAATGGACATGTTGGATTACTCTACTGAGTGCTGGTGATTCCTCTTCCTACATTGTGTCTGCACGGTGCCATCCGTGTTCATCACTACAAGCACCATTGTCTACATAGGCCTGGATTGCTGGAAGATGTGCGGAGGATTTCCCCTTCTATCCACTTTATTGAAATGTGACATTACATTCAGTTCTATGGGCACACCGTGGTGTGAGGTGGTTGTACCACATTGCATTCCACTGCATTGAAAAAGGTAATGCATGACTTACTTTTTTTCAGCACACACCACCACGTTCCTACCACAACACAGCGCTGTGAATGGGCAGCATTCGTGACAAGGCAAATTGTCCTGTGTTGCATTGAGGCTGTGCTGGAAACAATGGCCAGCGCAGCTCCACGGCAGATGGTATGAATGGACCCTTAGTATTCATTGCAGGAGTGTTCAGAAAACGACCGCTGTCAAATGAAATTCCAACTGCGTATACCCAGCTTAGCTCCTATTTATTTACCTTTCCAGCTGGCACCTCCTTAATATACTGTTTGGTGACACCGGAGGCCAGAGGCGATTTTGTAAACCTCATACATTTAATCCATACATTAATCCGGACAAAAACTAAACTGTGCCCAGAGAGACAGTCAGATCGCGGCGGATCAAACGCCCCATTTTTTAACAGGCCCGTTACTGCCAAAAAAAAATGACTCTCGCTATGTTCTGCAACACTGAAGACGGAATATGATGTGCGGAGCTGTTCCCTCTCTCTGGCGGCCTAACTAGAAAGCCGTTCTCAGCATTTACAGACGCAGGGAAATGCAGAAATACAAGACTTGGTTTTACTGTTTAATAATAACCAAACTGAACGTTCGGGAGTAAAAAATACAATTCATTTCTCCAAAATGCAAACAAAATGCTGCACGACACAGCCAGCGGCAAATATTTTTGAAGCGGAGCAGTTCAATGGAAACAAAGGAAAGCGTTTTGTTTAGGCAGCAAACAGAAAATCCCATTATTAGGAATCTTCCAGGACAGCAAGTCAACTTACACAGGTGGTTGTCCTGGAAGATGATTGGGGAAATGAAGAACACAGCCTGCTAATTCGATGGGAAACAATGACATCATGGAGGATATGATATACTGGCAGCCATTTCACCATTCACTCATGGTGAATCAATCACTCATTTGAAGCATATGCACCAGGAATATTCACCTGCAATTAATGTTTGGTATATGTCAGAGTCACAACTTTGCGGGCCCTGTCACACCATCAAGAGTGCATTCTGCCTCCGGAACGCAACCTGGCCGCCTCACTTTGTTTTGGGGTGGGAGGGGGCGTGGTGGTGCATTGAACACAATGGCACCGAAGACACCCCCCCCCGCACGCAGTGCGATTGCCGGCACCCGAATGCGTGGCACATTAGTGGCTGTGTTCCGGTCCAGTGCGATCTGCAAAAAAAATGCTGCATGCACTATTTTTGCAGTGCATAGCTGATAGAAACCTGTTCCCATAGACCCTATCCATAGACCCCAAGGCTGTAATTGCTGCCAAAAGTGGCTCCACTAATTACTGCATTGAAGGGGGTTTACACCTGTGCAGTCAGTTATTTTGTGTTTGTTATTGTTATTAATTGAAGTCACTTTGCACAAATCTGCTTTCATTTTGACATTAAAAAGTATTTTGGCCTCATGCCCTAGAACGTTCTTCAACAAAGCTGTCTGACGCATGGTGTTCAGGGAGCCATTGTGTAAGGATGACAATATTTACAACACTGCAGCTTCTAAGTTGGCTTTGAGGTTGGAGCTATGGCTTTGCGATACTGGCATCCAGGGTTCAAATTCAACTAGGAAAACAATCAACATGGACTTAGTATTTTGCCCTGTGTAGGTTTTCCGTGCTTCACTTTCATTCAATGAGCCAAACAAATGTAAGAAGATTGGCCCTAATGTGTGTATCTGTATGTCTGTGAATAGCAGACTAGATGGTAAGCTCCTTTGGGTCTGGTATTGATGAGAGCAGGTCAGTGGTTTCCGGAATGCTTTCATGAAATCTATCATACAATGACTGTCCTTTTAGCTGTGTGGTAGACAGATCTACTTCAAGTGCTTCAGGACCACCGTACAGCGTCCTGAAGCGATTATACCCAAAACACGACTGCTGCAGGTACCGTTTTAAACAGCCGGTGATGGCTGGTGGCTATAGATCTCTGCACACTCCCCGGCATCATATCACTTGTATGGTGCTGGAGAGTGTGCAGAGATCCGCTGATGAGTTGAAATTCTAATAATTTTCTAAAAAATTGAAATAGTTTTTTTTCTTATTTTGATTTGATGTTTCACTAAACTGTACTGAAGTTGTCAATTTATTGCCCAATTTTAAGTTCACAATGGACTGAATTTTGGTAGTTGCTCAAATCCATGACAATGACTAAGATTAAGATATCCTTTGTACATATTCATACATTTTTCCTTTATTCCACATTGCAAAGTCACCTTCTCCCTGCTACAAATCAGCCTCTCTACAACCTCGCGCTTTAAATCACTCTATGAAGTGTGGAGACTCTGAACACTAACAGGCATGATACAGATATGCACATTTCATCCTTGAAAGCTTCCCTGTGTTCATGGTCCGGTTTCCACAGGTTTTGACTAAGAACTAAGCCAAAGTCATGTGACTTGTAAAGCACCATTCCCTGTGGTCCAGGGGATGACTGCTGTATCAAACTGTACCTGAGTGAAAGTGGTACCATAGACTGGCTCCAGCAGTTGACTAGTTTGGAAGCCAAAAACAACCAAATCAGTTTCAAAGGTCATAACTTAAGGTGTCTATGACAGTGAAAGCCACAGTGTTCATAGTGCTATAGGTGGATGCAAATAATGATCAGTCTTCATAGTACAACAAGGTGGATGCTAGACAGGATTGGTCTCCACATTACTACTACAAGGTAGAGGGTGGGAACGATCCTTCTCAACAGTACTACTACATGGTGGATGCGGAAAAAGATCCATCTCCATAGAACTATTACAAGGTGAACGCCAGGAAGGATCCATTACCACTGTACCACTAAAAGGGGTATGCTGAGACAGATCCATTTTCATAGTAATACTACAAAGTAGACAATGAAAAAGATCCATCTCCTTAGTACTACTACAAGGTAAATGCTGGAATAGATATGTCTGCATCTTAAGAGGTAGATGTTGAAAAGGAGCCATGCCTATAGCATTACTAGTACTACAACGTGGATGTAGGAAAAGATTTGTCTCATTGCTGGAGAGGCCAAGAGAAAGCTGACTTTTTATATAAAAGCTAGAAACTCCTTAAAGCTCCATCCAAACAGCGCAGAGTGGGGCGGTACAGGTGCGGCCCCACTCTACTGTCCATCCTATCTGCGTCCGAGTACGGACAACCACACACGCACGGATGTGCAGCTCGGGTGAGCGTACAAGTGTACGGTCGCGTCTTCCCATAGGGAAGAACAGGCTGCTGCGTACAATCACACGCAGCACCTGTCCTTCCCCGGAACGGCCCCATACGGCCGTGCACACTGCACAGATCTGTACAGCCCCAGTCCACGCTGTGTGAATGGGGCTTAATACTTGAAAACTGCTCATGGTTCTGTTTTGGCCTCAATTCACACTGCACACATTCTGTAACATCTGTTTACATGCATTTGCTTTAGACAGCTTCTACAAAACATAAAGCCCAATTGTATCCTCTGTAGTTATTAGTCAAGCAAAACAAATGGCAAACACACTCATCAATTTGTTACCAGCTTTACAGCAAGGTGCACATGGAAGGGCTTAATACAGTAAAACAGCAAAAAGCTTCCTAGCACGCTCACCAGCCAGCATGCAAAAAAACTTGTCTTACCAATAAGGTTAAAAACGGAGGTTTAGATACACGTCTTCTGCAGAAAATGTGAAAGCCGTGCCAAGGCACCTCTATATAGTGCGTTCCTAACTCTCCATCTTGGAGCACATGTGGCAAAAGATCAAATTGGGTGCAGGTTTGTCAGGAGGAAGCCCAACCTACCTTAAAGGCACAGGGACGCACAAGGGACCCAGCACATAACAACGGCAGCTGAGGCCCCCCCATGCGTCACTGCACCAAATCAGTGAAGCAAAACAAATGGCAAACGCACTCATCAATTTGGTGCAGTGACGCATCTGAACCTCTGTTTTTAACCTTAGCGGTGAGAGAAGTTTTTTTGCATGCTGGCTGGTGAGTGTGCTGGGAAACTTTTTGCTGTTGCTCTGTAGTTATTACACACCCTCAAGTTGTAAATACAGCAATAAATACTTTGCATTTTTAGGTTATTTTATTAGGTTCCTAAACCTGGGCTGGACAAATCCCAGGACCCAGGTAGCCAATGCTTCTTCAAAACTACAGCTGGTGCCCAAATTTTGAGGTTTTCTCTAATTGTTAATGGAGCTGGCTCCTAAAAAAAAAAAGCTGCTGGCTCCAGGATTAAATAGACTGGCTCCTGAATTCCATAGTAATGTGTCCATCCCTGTCCTATGCACAGTGTAGCAGCATCTTGAAAAGTTGGAGCACTGCGCTCGTGCACAAGCATTGGCCTGGGTCTCCAGTGGTCCAGTGCCTCCTGCTCCAATAAACAGAGCTTAAGCAGTCATTTCTTATGAACAAAATCAGGGCACTGCATGTAGACATCACCCATTGCAACCATAAATAACATTTAGGGGAAAAAAGGGAAGGGCCAGAACAGCAAAATGACAAATCATGCAAAAAAAAAGGGAAAAGAATAGTATATAAATATAATTCAGAACATGAAGAACATACAGCAAAGCAATATCGGCAGTATATGTTAGCACTTCAAAACTGCCACAAACCTAGGTGAACATATGATGAAAATGTGTAAACATATAAACCTTCAGTGTAAACTGCATGTTAAAGGGATCTGTAGATAGATATGTATAAAAAAAAAGGTTGGGAACATCTGAACTTTTTCAGTAAAAACAGAGCTTGGCACAGCCTCTCACAGCTTTTTACTGGTCAGTGAGAACAACCCTCATGTTACAAGACCAATAGAGAGCCTGGGGACATGGAAATGGGGTGGAACCAAGTACAACTTTTACTGAAAAAGTAGAGATTTACATATAAATTCACCTTCCTGAAACTACCAATGTTGTTATAATTGAATGTAAACCTTTTATGTGGACCTTTTTTTTTTGAAGCATATGGCAGGTTTGAATTGGCCAGGTTAGTGACAGCTTTACTTGAGGCAGACTGACAGGACATCATCCTTGCGCTTCTAGCAAGAGACGTCCATCTGTAAACGCAGACACAAGATCATTACCTTTTTACAAAAGATAAAGTGGCAAGACAGGAAGGCTTTAAAAAAAACAATGCTTACGAAAAAGAGCTTAGCAGTATCGACATATTGCTTCGTAACATGTCCACCATTTTTGTACTTGTTACACAAATTAGAAGTGCAGCAAATTTGGCAAAAACAAAGCTTAACAAGACAAACACTCCAGCTGCTGAGTTCACGCGCAAATCAGCTTCGCCAGTCCTGATGTTGGTGTATAAACAAGTATTCTCAGATGTCTGACCTGATCCGGAAAGGTTTAAGCAGATACAGCTGTATGTTTTGGTTCTCGCTCGGAAATGGAGGAGTTTTCTAGAAAGGCCGCAGCTGTTCGTCGTCCGAAGAATGGCGCAAAAAAAAATGAAACATGAAAGTAAACACCCAGACTTAACAAAGCGTCACAAGTTTATTGCACACTGTACTTGGCCTCTCTCCGCTCTTCATTCTTACAAGACTTGTTAATGTCCATGATCTTCTCGCAAATATATTTGTTGACTTTGGAGAGCCGCTGGGCGATTTCATTCTCGTCCATTGTCTCTTGTGCTATTCTGTCGTACACGCATTCTATGGAGAAAAAGAAGATGGGAAATTAGAGGCTGGTCATTGGAAGCCTACAGGAAAAATATAATGTAAAGAAAGAATGAGAGGAAGAACCAGATGTGTTTCATGTTTCCAGTACAGCATGGGAGAATGAACGGTTACCAAGACATTTTTGTTTCTTGTTTACCCAATGCATTGTTATGAGGCAATGGAAGCCTCCACATTCAATGCCAATTTACGGATCGTCTTTATCTCTGCTCTGGTAAGCCAGAGAAGAATGCAGCATTCTTAAAGCTGAACTCAAGCCTTACATTCAACAACTATGGGGTGAGTGAAATGCACTCCTCCCCATAGTGAGATCTGATGTGTGACACTGCAGCTGTCCCTTGTCAACTTTATTGATCGCAATCACAAACCACCGATCACTCAGTTCATTATCATTTCCCCGCAGGGATTGACCCCTCCTCTCTCCGATCCTTCAGCGCTGACTGGAGGGACAGATGGTGGAGGGGGCGGGTACAGCTGGCTCTGGCGAGGCAGAGTCAGCTGTCAATCAGGCAGCGGGGCGGTTCCCGACAATATTGTCGGGATCTTTTCCTTCTGCAGTGCGGCTCTGAGCTGTCAGCATGTAGTGGGCGATAGCCCGCTTTATGCTGAGTTTTGGGTCACAGGAAGACATTAGTTTTCTTTCTATAAATTCTTTATTTATGTCAGTTAATGTCCTCCTGTGACCCAAAAGAGAACACCAACAAAGGTTTGGCCATAGTTCTCCTAAAAGTCTTGCTCGGCTGTACAAATTTCTCTCCTGTACTGAAATTGCTTACTCTGATTTCACTTAACACTGTGATCTTCTCACAATGTGGATTAAAAGCTGCATGTTAGATAAAGCCTGCCTCATTTCATGGCGGGAGGACATCCAGCAGCATCTAACTCTATCCTCCCAGGCCTGTCTCTGGCCTGCCGCTTTCATTCGCTGGATTTCATTTCTACCAATCGTTGGAGGCTCAGCATCATACGTGGGTGTTACCCAGGATGATCTGCTTGCAAACAAATCCTGCCTAGGAACATCCACTCCTTCAGATTGACAGCCACCCATCAAGACAGTTTGATATTTAGATAACTCCACCCAAGAGCCAGTCCACTGCTTGCATCGGGACTGAGGGCTCTTGAGAGGAGTACTGGGGCAAGGTGCTGGGATGTTTTCAGGAAGCCATGTACAGCACCCTGCATTTTACCTGCCAGTGCAAGGTCGATGAACAGATACTGCTAATACAGGTCCCACTACAGAGCCAAGGGAGAGACCAATGATTTAAGTGACTACATTTGTTGTTTGAAATGAAGCACACTTTCAACTGCAGAAAAAATGTGCATTAATTAAGGGGCTCTAATAATCACTAAAAAAATCTGAACTGGTGATATAATATAACCCCAAATTTTACAATGGTAGCAAGCCTTTTTGTGACACTAACAGGGTTATTCACAAAAGGGTGAAGGGTTTGGTGAAGGCAGAAGTGAAACATCTAGGACAACATAACGGAACTGGAAACATTCTCCAATCCAACTCACTTTCCAGTTCAGCTATGTTGTCCTAGATTGTTCACTTCTCCTGCCTTCTCCAAACTTTAGTGAATAACCCTGTAATTATTAACAGTCACTAATGCATTTGCGCATCAGTACCTGTATGTTTGCATTATCCTTCACAGCATAATACAGTATATCTAAGCAGGTCTGAACCAAAAATGAAATCACTGCTCCCACGATGCAACAGCAGCCTCCCCTCTTTTCTTCTGTGCTAGCAGTGCTGTTGCATCGTTAACAGTGCAGTAGTGCAGTAGATAGGCAGGCCCTGGGAATGTGTATTAATTCCTCTCCCATTGAAGGAAAAAAAAAAAAAAGTGAAAGGAGGATGAATATTGATTAGAAACAGTGAACAGTGATTTCAATAGCTTTTCATTTTGAAGCCAAAAGCAATATACCGTTTTTTTTTTTTTTACTAAAGGAAAGTCCTTTCCTTAATTTGAAATACATATGTTACCTGCCTACACCTTTCACCTGAGTAGACTTGAGTTTATACTGCAGAGCTGAAACCTGTGCAGTCTGTGGGAATGCTCCCTTAAACCCGTCTCTTTGGTGGCATTCATCAGAGAGTGAGAGGAGTGCGCTGTGTAAAGATCAGCGCTGCAAGAAGCTGAACTGAAGACAGGAGCAGTGAGCAGTCTCATTGTACCGATCAGCCAAACTAGCTTTTAATGTTCTTTAACTTCAATTTAGCTTCTTCCCGGGGAGATCGCTGCAGAAAAAGCTGGTCTCACTCTGACAGATGTCACAAGTGGATTACTGTTCTTCTAACATCTTAAAGTACCTTGCGCCTAAATTACAAGTTGCACTGCAACAGAAATTATATCCTTTTTAAATGAAGGCAGAATTTACTGCGCAGACCGATCAGGCCAATCCAAAAAAATCAGAGGGTTTATTAATATCACGAGAAATATACGTTTCTTGTCCTTACTGATATGAACTGAAAAAAAATGACACTTGAACGTTTACTGGCGGTTGTTGGAAACACAGACACATGTTATGTATGAGGCCTAGTGTAGGTATACTGGTGTAGAAACCAGCAAATTGCAATGATTGTCTGACAGCATGACACTTATACTCTTCCCAAGCTATATCACCAATACAGCACCAAGAGAATAAGCTGCAGTATTTTTACTTGAGTCTATATTCATGACAGCATAGATTTCCAGGTCATTTGTGGACCAATGTGTTCTTACTATGAAATGGAGTTATTGCCCCACAACCGCCAATTAAAGTCAGACTACTTAGGACACTAAATGTGAATATGTTTAGGAGTAGAGTGTAAGTACAACAAGTGAAATGTCATTTTAAGGTATCATCTAAGACTTCTACACAGGAATGCTAGGTTCCATAGTGGATTTGCTGCTTGTGCTTTAAATCTGCTGAGCTGACCTGAAAGACTACCCCCAACGGGAGGAGAAAAAAATCTATTATTCCAACATTAATTGGAAGACACAGCACTTCATTATTATTCCACATGTTGGATGGCCGAAAGCAGTCCTAAATGTGGGACATTGTGCTTCATACTAAAACCTGATGAAGGGGACCCTGCATGGCCCCAAAACATTGTTTTGTGACAGTCTGCATCAATAAAGAAGATGGATTATTGACACAAGTAACATTGTAACATTTATCATATATTTAAAGATACACGGCGCCATCCGTGGTTACTACAGCACCCTCCTTTATACATAGGGGTTCCGGTAAGGAGTACAGCAGTTCTTCTCCAAGATTCCAAATGTGGGACAGCCATGGATACATAACTATAACAATAGGGAAAAAGCTGCTGCAACCCAAGAAACATTCAACTGCGAGACTGGACAGCCACATGCAGGCCTTTGCATCTGAAGCAGGTATCTGTAGATGCACCAACATCCACTCTATGGAACTTAGTAGATTAACGTCAAACAGATGCCATCGATACAGGCCCTTACAAACCTGGCAAACTGAATGCTATACTGTGAAGGGGTATAGCTCACCCACTAGAAGGGGCTGCCCCTTTTTGATTTGTCCAAGCCTCCTGTAGGTACCAATATGCTCACACACAGAAGATATTGAAGTGCAATGTTCTTTGGTGAACACTAAAGAAAAGGGGGTAAGGCAGCAAAGAGAATGGAGGCCACAGTGTCAATGCCAACAGACCCAGAAGCTGACACTCATATTAACACAGTCCAATGGAACAGTGATTCCGGACGCCCCATTTGGATTCCGCTACATGAAGCATGATATAAGCGGTAAAACCACATTACATCATTCAACATAAATTCTTATGCTCTTGGCTGTACTGGAAAAATGACACTTGGAATGGGACTGGTTGTTATCTGATACAGATATTTGTTTTCAGACATGACAGCTATAATATAACAAATTTAGAAAGGTCCTCATTCACAAGACTGTTGTGTATAATTATTAATATCTGTAGCAGTATGTAGATGTATCCTCTATTCCATACAGGAAGGGTAAAGGGATTGACACAGCGCACCTCTGATAACGCTCAGTTTGTGGGGTGAGAGGGGAGGCTTAGGACTTGCATCCTTTTTTTTCTTTGTTGCCACGCCGGTGACACTACGGTTCTTCAGAACGTCAGTTCCCCAAATCATAACTGCCAGGTTCTTGGTGTATTTGGAGTCTCCCTGTGTGGCTTGTAACTGGTGCCATTTTTCCTCATTCACCCACACGCCACTGCCCAGGTGAACCTGAATGAATACATAATGAGCATAAGTTCATAATCACTGGACATAAAATATACACAAACACAGAATGTCAAATACCAACAAGCAATATCTGTACTATGGAAAACTTGTATAACAAGGGGTCGGGGTGGGGGCATTTAAAAAAAGAAGAGGTTTCTCTAACAGAGTGGAAAATTACGCAATGCAGAAGGTGAGGAAGGGTCAGAAAAAAAAAGCTATATTGGCAGTTAACCAGCATGCATGTAAAATAATAGAGAAGACGTTATCTACTATTTACCTTCCCATTCTCTAGAATGTATTTATCTAGAACTGGGGCAGGAGTGGGGTAGAATGAGGAAGTATTGGCCTCTTCATTGGTCAGTTTCTGTATTTCGGGCTCAGTCTCACATAAGTCTGAAGACTCAGCCTTCAGGTCAATGATGAAACCTGGAAATGGGAAGAAAGAAGAGTATGCGATAAACAGAGTATGATCAAAACTAGACATTGAACTAGTCACAAAGCTCTTCATTTTACTAAACAAGTACAAAAGGGAGGTACCAAGCTATGCACAGGGGACTATTGTTCAAGGACGGAATGAAAGTTCATTATGAAGAATTGTGGGCCCCATCTCTAAAAACTGTTCTTACAAAACGTGTTTTACTTGCCCAGGCTGCAACAGGAAAATGTTTTCCTAGTGAAAGGAAATTGCTCGGTTAAAGTGTTAACTTAAAGTGACACTAAACTCAGAAGTTTAATCTTAAAAATACATTCAAGTACCTGAACTATTAACAAAAATGTATCTTATTTGTGTATCACTCGGCTGTAGATCCTCCAATCATCTCTGAATTGGTGCTTTATTGTCACTTTAAAACAAGCATGTAAATTCATAAAGCCATATATAAAAAAACAACATTCAGTACATCTCTGCAATACATGCACCTTTTCCTTGTTTTAATCCATTTACAACCTGTTGATATGCCAGACATGCAGTATGCTCCTAACATCCTGTTTGGGCTGAAAACACGGTACCTTTGCTCTTCTGAAATCCCCACCTGCCCTATTGCTATTCAGCAACTAATACACCAAAGGGAAATTTCAATTTCGGTCCCAATACAGATCTTTGTGGTGACTGTTTGTTACATCCAAGTACTATCAGGAGTTGAGCTCTGAGAAAGGGGAATTATCTGCCCCCCGAAACGCATTGACTGTTTTTATATGATCTATTTACCAATAATTAAAGTTGGACTCTTATCATTTTTTTCTTTTGGACTGGTGCTCTTTTCTGTATTTCTATCCCCGATACCTATCTTCCCCATTTCCTGTAGATTGCTTACACACTTTGTGTACGAAAGGGGCTATTGGGAGATATAGTTCTGGGTGGGCTGCCTATGATGTTGACCTTGCAAGAATTTTACAAGCCTATTGATTATATCAGAGTGAGCCATTATAGCCTTTTCACACATATTGCACCCTCAATTCACCAATTCCCTGCCTGATCTTCGCATTCTAAATGAATACATCACCTTAGATATGGTCCAATACAACATATTTATACATTTTGTGCAAATTCAGAAATGGAAACAAATTTGGGGATCATAATTGACCGCAGATTGAATAACAGCACGCAGTGCCAGGTGGCGGCAAACAAAGTGAGCAGAGTACTGTCTTGTATTAACAAGGGAATGTGCTGTAGAGACAAAGCAATAATTTTGCCACTTTATAGATCGCTGGTTCGGCCTCATCTTGAATATGCGGTTCACTTTTGGTCACCAATCCACAGAAAAGATGTCCTGGAGCTGAAGAGAGTCCAGAGAAGGGCAACTAAACTAATTAAGGGGCTGGGGGATCAAAGCTACGAGACAATGTTGCTAAATTTAAATTTGTTTACGCTGGAAGTGAGGAGATTAAGAGGGGACATGATTTTGATGTACAAAATGATTAGTGGTGATGACAACATCAGCAATAAACATTTTACTGTAAACAAAGACTAAAGGCCAGCACCTAAAATTGGGGGAGAAAAGATTTAACCACAAGGGGTATAGGGGCTTCTCTTCAGTTAGAGGGGTTACATTTTGGAACTCTCTGCCACAAGCAGTGGTGTCAGCAGAGAGTATTGAATCATGCAAAAATCAATTAGATTCCATCATAAGAAACCGTAACATACAGGGGTACAGGTTCACTTAAATACTAGACCACACAGGGACTCTTATACACACACACACAAAGGTTGAACATGATGGACCTGTGTCTTTTTTCAACCTCAAATACTATGCAACTATGTAACACAAGGTAAAAAAATGAAACTAAAATAATGCTTGTCCATGACCTAGAAGAAGAGAGGGAGGTTGGTGGGTAATTTCAGGTAATGCCTGGACATTTACTTTAAGGGAAACCCCATAAAACCCCAAAGTCTGTACTCATTTAACATACAGTATATTATAGTTTTTCTTTGTTGTGCACTTTGCAAAGCACCTTAAGATCAAAATGCACAGCAATATGTGTGGTATATGCTACTTCTGGTATGTGGGAATAGTGGGCACTGGTTATGATGGCAGTAAGGCCTTGTTCACACCAAATGCAGAGCAGATCTGCTCGCGTTTCTGCACACGCACGCTAGTCTTTAGACGCGTTTTTTTTTTCCAGGAAGCTAACAATGTTATGAGGTCATTTCCTTTTACCTCTGACCTTTCATTAGCTGTTCTGATTATTTCCTGCTTCCTCTGACCTTGTCTCACATGTAAAATTGTTGCAACATGGATCCATGGGATGCAGGCATGCTCCTGGTGATGGTTATTATACTGCTACGCCAAAGTGCTGTAAGGAGACGTCGTTTTTTTGGTGCACCCACTGATGAGTGAAAGAGATCCAAAGGGCCGGTTTGGGACTTTATATGCAGACCTTCGTGCACACCCCGACAAGTTTTTTTTCATACACCTGCATGTCGATATCCAGGTAGTAATGTTTGCTTGTTATGTTTTTATTGTTATTTTATTGTTTATTTTTTATTGTTTTTTCCACAGACAGGAAGTGACCAAGGAAGATTAGGTCATCACAGATGACCATAGAGTTTTTTTTTCTTTAAGGTTAGTTTTTTGCATTGAATTGCATTGCGCTGCGTTTTTGACGCGTTTACATGCGTTTTTGATGCGTTCCAGAGCAGGTAAAATAGGGCTTGCTGCAGTTTTTTTATCTGCTCTGGAACGGAACGCCGCAATGTGAACTGGAGCTAAAAACACCATTGGAATACATTGGACGCAGTTTTGATCCGGTCTGTAACTGCTCTGCAATTGCTCCGCGCTTGGTGTGAACAAGCCCTAAAAAGTATATGTGAGTTGTGTCAATACCGTAGTCATAACGGAGGATTTTTTTTTTAAACAACCGGCAAGCCAGATTAGATAGAGGCCAGATCTTCCGCAGAATTTCAAAAAACATGCATGCTCCTATCCTTCAATAATAAGCCCTACCCCAAACCCACAAAACTCAAGCCTATTTAGGACATCAACTACACCCATGTTTTTCTTTTTAAGGCCCATCACTCCAGGGAAACAAAAGCTGGAAGTGTCTCGGCAAAACAAGGACAGTTGTGAGGTATGAAATTTTCCTTTAGAACAGATCTGTGGCTTACAATAAAAAAAAGGTTTTCTGCAGTAACAGTGATTTAAGCCTGGACTTCATCTGCAGAAATAGCAATCCTACACCTCAGAGGGTTTTATTGTACGGTGAAATAGGCAAATAAAAAGAAGAAACAGAGAGTGCGAAGGCAAGAGGGAGACATCGGCTATAGCAGAGGAGGAAAGAGAACTCCCAGAGCAGCAAATAAGGCCATGCACTCCATAAGGCCTGAGGAATTTGTTTCCTGACACAGGCGAAGCGCCCGATCGCCGGGTTCACAACGTAAACTGAAGTCAGAAATGAGACGAGTAAAAAACATTGCTTAATCCCACCCCAGATAACTGAGAACTGCACAAGAACCACAAAGAAACTGCTTTACTATTTCTCGTTATTTGTTACTGAAAGAAAGAGATGAAATATTTATGAGATTATTCAATTCAAGATTAAGGAGCACTCATCTACAAAAATGTCTTTCAAAAGAACTGCCTGTTTAACCAATCAAGTTCAAACCTCCATTGGAAAATGGCAATTTAAAGCTGAAGTTCCGGTGTTCTATCGAAAGCTCCAACTCATGGTAATTTCCAACTACCTCACTTCCGGTGCTCAGAAAGACTGGAGCTCTGTACAGTTGCGGTGCGCATGCGCGCATAGCGTTTTCAGAATACTCGTCGAGCTTGCCACCAGCTGAATATTGTTAAAATGCAGCTGTACAGAGCTCCGTCAGTCTTTGTGTTTTGCAGTCTAATGTTGTCTGGTCAAAATCTACAAATTGCAAGTACCCAGCAGCAAGGTCGTTGGAGATTTTCGACGAGTTGGAGCTTTCGATAGAACACCGGAATATACTGTAAGCTTTCATTAAAAGATAAAGCCGTACTTGTGAACCTGCTGTGCAAGGATCTCCCTGCTACTATATCATTCCTTCCTTAATCTGTGCTTTTTAAACCTCTCCTGCAGCTTCTGAAATATTCCCCCACTAGTCATCAGTGGGCACAGCTGACGTTAGGAAGCATTTTTTTTCTCTGCTTGCATTTTTGGGCACAGCTTCCACAATACAGGCCTTTAAAGTGAATTTGTCAAATGCTAAAAAGTATTTACGCTAACAGCACTGCTGAGGTGTAGGAACCTTGGTGTCTTTAAGTACCTGATTTAAACTACAGATCACTTTCTTTGCCCTTGTGGATCCCCTGAATCCTAGCACCAGGCTGTACACTCTGTATCAAATTTGGCCAGGTCTATAAAAAGCCCCCTACCCTCAAATGCTAGGTACGACCCTGTAATCCAACAGACCAATGCCTGAACTTCATTGGCCAATATAGGCTGTAACATCTGATTACTGAAAAAAGGGGGCAGGTCTTAATGTAGACATGGAATAAGTTCATGTCCCACGTACAGCCCAGTCCTAGGATCCAAGGGCTCCACAAGAAATGTATTTAAAGACAAAACCGGCTACATAAAGGCATCCCAGGGTGCCAGTTCTTAAGTTTAGTTACTTCTCAGGGCCTCCTAGGCTTATGTAAAGATGAAATAATTTGGAGGGGGTACAAAATAGGAAAGTAACTCTTCACAAGCCACACAAAGAAATGTGTCCTCCATGTGAAAGTGAAACAACGAAAGAAGGAGCGCTACAACCCTGGAATACTGGGTGTTTAACAGTTAAACAGTTAAAAGATATAGTGTAACTATTGATGCAGACTCACTTTTGCAGTAGGTTTAGAGGCCCTTTTGTTTCATCTCTCAAAATCCTCCATCAACCACACCCAAGCACAATTTATCATGGAATGCACCAAATTTACATTGAACCACAACTATTTCTCATTTCTGGACAAATTTTACTTACAAACGAACGGGACAGCCATGGGCGCTAACTATGCACCCAGTTACGCCAATCTCACTATGGGCTATTGGGAAGACCACCACATATGGCAAAACAACCCTTATGCTAAACATCTAGTCTTCTATGGGCGTTATATAGATGACAGTCATCATCTGGTACGGTGCACCAGAAAACTTACTAGAATTTGTTCAACATTGCAACAACAACGAATTAGGTCTGTCCTTCACCCATGTCATCAGCACGAAAGAATTAGTCTTCTTAGATCTCGAACTTACCACCAAAAATAAACAGATCATTACCAAAAACCATACAAAACCCATGGGGGGGAATTCATATCTGCACTATCACAGTTGTCATCACCCCAGGTGGAAAAACAACATCCCCAAAAGCCAGTTTTGTCGACTGAGCAGAAATTGCACTGATAAATCAGACTATACTGCGTCCAGTCTACTTCTTACCAAAAAATTTAAAGACAAAGAATACCCTGATGAATTAAAATTAATTAATTATATATATAAAATAAAAGAAAGTTTTTTGTTTTTTTTTTTAAAGTTTTTTTAAGAAAGTGCTTTGAAAGTTTTTTTAAAGCTATTTAAGGTTTTTCCATACTGTCCACACCTGTTGTGCGCTCGTCACTCCCGTTGTTTTTAACCTCCATGTGAAAGGAATATTTTCTTCCAGTACTCAGCTTTATAAATTCTGACAATGGTCTTGTATTATTTAATCATTTGGAGGGGAATCTGACCTTCGTTTGTTCCAGCTAGATCTGTATTTTCTGCTCCTAGTGCCACTGGAGGGGAGCCATGGATTCCATTTGTTCGATAATTCCATGAAGACACTAAATAAAACAAACATATACCATTATAAAGGACATAGAAACCAAAGACGTTTAATATGTAGTAGCTGAGTAAACAAGAACTGTAACATATATAAAGAGTAAGACACAAATTGATTCTGGGGTGAATGTACCTTATGAATTAAAGTGTATCTAAACCCAAGGACAAACATGTAGTGTATTGAAGCTTACCAGTCCTTGATAAGGTGTCTGCATTTGTTTTCCTTTTATTTTCAAGCATACGTTTTCCTTTATTTTAACCTGGTGATCCTGCCAGTATCACACTTCCTGCACTAGGGTGACAACACTTATTCACTGTACTGTACCTATGATGGAGTATCAGTTTCACCACTGGACAGGGCTACCTAACACCTCCTTCTCCTCTTTTCTCCATAACATAAAGGTGAAGAGCTGTGTTGTCCAAAGAGAGTGCTAAGAACAATTTAACTGATAACAAATCAGTATAGTGCACCAATGGGAGGATCAAAAGTAGGCAGCGCATGCCACATCTGATGCACTCTAAGGGGGAAATGAGAACTGTATTTCCCATGACACCGCGTAGGGTTTCACAGGCGGTGCTCAGGGCTGATGCTCGATTGTGGGTGGGTCATGACCAGGTTCTGTGCGGAGATCACACCAGCCCACAGAAGGAACACGTCACCACACTGTTGTTGAGAAAAACAGCGGTGCATGGTTGCACAAACAGGAAGGTATCAGAGGAGCATTGATACATTATATATGAAAAACTAAAAGGAATGTCTCATGTTCTTACAACATACGGGCAAGTACCTTGATAACAGTAAGAAAATCATCCTGGCTGGAGGTCAGAGGTCTATAAAAAGCCCCCTATCCTCAAATGCTAGGTACGACCCTGTAATCCAACAGACCAATGCCTGAACTTCATTGGCCAATATAGGCTGTAACATCTGATTACTGAAAAAAGGGGGCAGGTCTTAATGTAGACATGGAATAAGTTCATGTCCCACGTACAGCCCAGTCCTAGGATCCAAGGGCTCCACAAGAAATGTCCACAGGAAACCAGCATTAACATGCAAACTTCATGAAGACTGCCCCTTGATGGGAACAGTACCAAGGACTCAAGTCTATGGAAGTGCTAACCATGAAGCCACCGAGTCGAGATTATGGTAATATAGTCAAATCTTCATTTTATTGGTTGGAAGACTGAACATTGCTGGTCAGTAAACGTCAAAGCAAAGGAGATTAAAGAAAAAAAAAGCAGAACATGCCTGTATGGTCCTTTAAAGAACCTTCCTTCATGTGAAAGCAAATTTTTCCAACTGAAACTACTAGTTAAAAAAAAAAAGAAGAGAGAGAGAAGATGGTGTGGAGTCAAAGACCGCACACTTGTACAGGCAGAGAAACGTTTTAATGAACAGATGCATTTTATAAGGTTTCTTTAAAGAGCGACCACTCGGTCTTCTCCTTCAGAAGTGTGGGAGCAGGTACATCAAAGCTTATGAAGTGAGCTGGGCCCGCGAGCAGCCGGAGACTTCATCTGATTAGAAGTTAAAGCTGATAAATCCAGTGTTATGAGTTACATGAATCCTGGGGAAAACTCCAACAGAAGCTAGTAGGAGCTTTGTCACTAATGAAAGCAAATGAAAGAAAGCTACAGGAATCGGATCACGCCACGGAACTGAACATGTCTTATGTTCTCATTTTCTCGGGTAAATCATGTTGTTTACCTTGAAGAGCTTGACATTCCTTAAGGAGGTACGGTCTTAAAGTAGATCTCCAGCCCAAACTTTTTGTAATATTTTGGACAAAAACCAGAGAAATGTAAAGCTGGCTATACACCAAGTAGAATATTTAAACAAAAAAAATAAGTTTTTAGTACGTTTGTGCGATTTTCTAATAGTTAATTGTGTATAACTGACCATCTATTTTGACCGTAGTGACTAGAGATAAAGCTGGGTTTGGAGCAAACTTGATTCATGCTCCTTCAATTTTAAATTCTTACTTGCAGTGTTTTTCCTTTTTCAGAAGTTATTTTGTATTGACTAGCAATGTCCTTTTGAACTTGCTAGAAAATTTGACTACTTCAAAAGAGTCAGTTCACTTGAAAAAACAGAAACAGGAACCATACCGCACTCCTTACCGGGATTCCCACTTGATGAGGATGGGTGCTCGAAATGACTGCGGATGGCACCGCCACACATGAACAATAGAAAAATGTCACCAGCACACCATAAGTTGAAAAAGCAAAATATTTTATTGCTAAGAGCTGTATCTCATTGGCAAGCGCTTTCGGGGCCTTGCAGGGTCCCCTTCATCAGGCTTAAAGATAATCTAGGGTTCCCTAGAAAAGCCTCCTCTCTACTTGCTCCTTCAATTTTGAACGTTTGCTCTATTTTCCAATAGTTAATCGGGTTATTTGACTATCTAGCTCGACCGCAGTAACTAGAGATGAGACTGTGCTTGGTGCGAACCCGATTCACCTGATTTCACCCAAACCCACTCAAAACTCTGACTGCCACTCCCGACCCAATCAGTGTCGGCAGTTGCAGTGGGGGCATTCCCTACCCCTTGTGACGTATAGCTGCAGGGCAACTGATTGGGTCGGAAGGAGGGAGTAGCAGTCCGAGTTTTGAGTGGGCTTGGGCAAACTGGGTTCATACCAAGCCTGGTCTCATCGCTAGTTACAACATTCAAGATAGATAGTCAAATAACCTAATTAACTATTAGAAAATCGAACAAACGTTCAAAATTGAAGGAGCAAGCAGAGAGGAGGCTTTTCTAGGGAACTGACTCTTTTGAAGTAGTCAAATTTTCTAGCAAGTTCAAAGGGACATTGCTAGTCAATACAAAATAAATGTATGAAAAAGGAAAAACACTGCAAGTAAGCATTTAAAATACTTGGTATTTCTGTGCTTTTACCTGCAATATTATAAGTTGATGACATGTTCTCTTCAGGCCCGGTGCAGACCTACTCGATCCGGGATCGCACGGTCCTGCACAATTACCTGTACTTTTTTTATTTTGCAATACACGACGCGCGGCTGTTTCAGAACACCGCGATCTGCCCGGCGCGACTGGGGTGCCGTTAGAAAATAATGGCACCCACAGCGCGATCCGTGCACACCTAGGCGACTCCTCGTGCACGATTACTGTGCGGTGAGGTGTCGCCTGGGTGTGCACCGGCCCTTAAAGGGTTTCTAAACCCTTTTGTTAGCAGTAGATATATGCAAAAAGTTTTTTCTAAAAAACGCTTTAACAGCGGTTTAAACTTACCCCGTTTTCGCCGCGCGCTCCCGCCCAAGAATCCTAAACTGCTCGGGCTGCCACAAAGCATCTTGGGGCGGGCGCATGCGCAGTTTGGATTTTCGGCCGGGAGACGAGCAAAGACGCAAGGTAAGTCTATGGACGCGTGCACCCGCATGCAGACACGGTGGGATCGGAAGTGCCAGCAAGGACAAAGTAGTCAGCGATGGATCGGAGAGCCGCCGCCGCACTGCAGGAGGGACAGATGAAAACATCAGGAAAGAAGAAGAGGAAGATCGGATTAGGAGACATCATTTAAGGTAAGTGCTGACATTAACATTGGGGGGAGGGAACATTTTTTTTTACTTTAATGTCACTTTAAGTGCTACTAAATGGCTGTGTTTACTACACCTTCTTAAAATGCAAGTCCATAAAGGTGGCCATACAGCTTACAATTATCGTACGATTTCTTTTGTCCCGTCATCGCACCCATCGCTCACAAACCGTAGCCCCCCCAACAGTAAAAACGGCACTTTTGCCAAAAAGGCTGCCGAAAAAGTGATCATGGACTCTGTGTCCTCAATCTCTTTTCCTATTCTAAAAGGGAAATATCAGGGGTCTGTTTAGACCTCTGATATTTCACCGAAGCCCCCCGCTGTAAAGTTAAAAAATTGAAATATTTAATTAAAATAAATAAAAATAAAATCTAAAAACAGGTTAAAAGGTTATTAAAAAAATTATTTTCGGTTTCGGTCTGACATTTATTTTTATTTTCGGTTTAAAAATTTTAACCTCTATTTAAAACAAAATATTTGACATTTCAGAAACGTTTTAAAGAAATTCCAAAGAAACAGTTGTCCAGACAGAAAATATTTATAGCTTTTAACGACGGATGAAATTATCTTCAACGCATGAGTCGAATGATAAAAATCTATTCTCCTGATCTTTAACATTCCAGTGGCTATTATTTGATCAGCATAGCACCGTATCAAGGTGCTGACAGCTTCAAAAGAATCTGTACTGGGGGAAGTAGCTGACACCCCCTAAAAAATACTACTCCCCTGGCTGTTATTTCTGGTCCAGTGGCTTCAGTAGTTTCTGAGTCCCTGACCTGGAAAAGCTACGCACATTAGGAGTTCTCACGTCACTTCAAATGTCTCCAAGAATTAAAGGTCACTAAAGGAGTTAAATCTTAAAAAAGTAACCTATCAACAGAGATCACTCAGCTGTAGATCCTCAAATCATCTCTGAATTGGTGGAGACACTGTCCTTCCTTCTGGAGGGTGGCTACTTTTGTTCCCCATGGTCCCTGTGTGTGTCGGAAAGTAGTCACCGGCTCCAAGCTCGCTCCCATGATGGACTACAATCTCACTTTTAGTTTACTAATTTGTAGGGATGCACCGATACCGATACTAGTATTGGTGCCTATGCCGAGTACTCGTCCAAATGCTCCGATGCCTAGCCCGATACTTTCTGTATCAGGAAGCCAGGCAGCACGTCATTACACGCTGTCCGGCTTCCTGATTGGCCGGGAAGCCTGCTCCGTGCTCCCTGTCATTCTGATCGAGCGGCTTTAGTAATTTCGGGGTCACTGACCTGGAAAAGCAACGCACATTAGGAGTTCTCACTTCCAATGTCTAGGGCTGCAGAAATTTTCATAACCAATTAGTTGCCTGATTATTTTTTTTCAACTAATCGATTGGTTGCATTAAAAATCTCACTCTCTCCCCTCCTCCCCCCAACCAACTAACCGATAATGAGAATAGTTGCCAACTATTCTCATAATCGATTAGTTGTTGCAGCCCTACTAATGTCTCAAAGAATTAAAGTGACTGTAAAGCTAAAAATGCCCCCCCCCAATACTGCTTTAAGGACTTACCTTATGTGATGCCTCTTGATCCGAACAGTTTCGTCCTTTCAGCGTGGTGCCGGTCACCGATCCACCACAGACTCCTCGGGTCCCAAGGTGTCTGTCCGACGTGTGCTCCCAGCTGCGTCCATTCAGCTTCTGCGTTGCTCTCCTCCTTTCCCCTCCTACGCTCTGGACTGTGCAAGCACCCGCCCACACTTCCTTCTTCACAGCGTTCGTGAGCCGGGACTTCTGCAGCAGGAGCGAGCGGCACTGACACAGGTAAGTTTGTTGATATTTGCCAACTTTTTTGGGGGTTTTTAATGTTGGGGCATATATCTATGCTTACTAGCTGTAAATATACACCAAAAAAGAGACTTTAATTCTACTTTAAAGCCAAAGGATGAGATTTGGATTGAATGGGAAAGATTTGGGCAACATTCACACTTGCCAATTACTCGATGAGACTTAAGTGAACAGCTGCGATTACCTACGGATGAGTACTCGCCCAAATCCTCAGTATGAGCACCGATACTAGTAACGGTATCGGTGCATCCCTAGTAACAATGTAGCTGTGTGCATGGGCCCATAATATACATTACTGCTGTGTTCAGAGTCCTAAAAAGCTACACAACGTACATATCAGACTGCAGCTTTTTTTTGTATATCCGTATGCCTGAACCTTTATATGTCATGATGTATTCATACTTTTATTTGTTTGCTTTATAATTGGATCATATTTCTTTTGCACATACAATAGTATCCTTGGCAATGCACGAGCATCCGATGCATGAGGCCTTGGATATTACTGTTATTATTATATGTTACTTCTCCCACTGCAAGGTAAGAAGATAAAAGTGTTATTTGCTTCTATGTGTTCATTTTAACAGGTTCTCACTGCAAACCAATATCTTCAATCAGCTTGGAGTTTTTCTTTATTGAATATATGTTTTACAGATAACGAGGATGCTGAAACCTGTATTGTCCCAAGAAATTCCTCCTGGAGTCGGTTTCCTTGGTGAGAATAAGCAGAGCGCAGAAAGCATTTTGTATTCTGATCCCATCCAGCTTTACATCATCTAATATGGCACTGCAATGTGATGAAGACACTTCAAGGACTAAAATGAGGGCTGAAAACTGATCTAATATACACTTATAAAACCTATAGGATTCATATCACAATGACAGCTATAACTCAAAGGGAAAAATCATAGAAAAATACAGCATCCCTATAGTATGGGGGCTCCTATGTGTACAGCCATGGAGGGTAGTACACAGGGTAGTTTATTCTTGTTCTGCATTTGATGTGTATGCATCATATAAAATTATCACTCCCCATCTCCCATACTGCCAGTAGTTAAAGCAGAACTTGTAGCAAAATGTCAGGTCCAGCCAAATTCCCCGGGCCCCCTCCTTCTTTCAAATGACTTACTGTTAGTAAGAGTAATTGCAGTCCATTGAAAGAGCATCTACTTGTGCGATTTCATCGGTCCTGCATTCCTCAGGAAGGAGTGACATCATGGCAAGCAATGCAGTATATGCTTGTGAATTGAACATTTTTCTTTACAAATACACT
>NW_017306374.1:2006270-2032889 GCF_000935625.1 Nanorana parkeri
CATTTCACTGCAAGGTCCACTTTACCTGCATACATTATGGTGGGTGGGAAACCCTCCATGTCAGTACATGTAGGAACCTCAATACCATAGGTATGCGAAATCTTACGAAAAGACACTCCAGTCCATTACAAGAGCATCCTCTTGTGAGATTTTAGCTGCTCTGTATTCCCCGAGATGCAGCCAGAAAGAACGTGACATCATCCTCACCTACAACAGCAAAACGTTTCCCAGCACACTCACCAGCCAGCCTGCAAACAAACCCCCCACTGTCTACCTGCTAAAGGTCAAAAACAGAGGTTTTAGATACACGTCTTTAGCAGAATATGTGCATGCCGCACTGCCTCGTCAGTGCCCCTCTGTGTAGTGCGGTCCTAACTCTAATCTATGAGAGCAACTAAAACCTGTTTTTAACCATAGTAGTTAGACAATGATTTGTTTTGCATGCTGGCTGGTGAGTGTGTCGGGAAACTTTTTGCTGTTGTACTGTGTAAAGCCCTTCCATGTGCACCTTGATTTATGCTGATGAATTGATGAGTGCGTTTGCCATTTGTTTTGCTTGTTGGATTTGGTGTGGGGAGACACTGGGGGCTGAGTTCCTTGTGTGTCCCTATGCTTTTAGGGAGGTTGGGCTACCTCCTGGCAAACCTGCACCCAAATCATCCTTTGCTATCTATGATCCAAAAATGGAGGATTTCATAGATTAGAGTTAGGACCGCACTACACAGAGGGGCCTTGATGAGGCAGTGCGGCTTTCACATATTCTGCAGAAGACGTGTATCTAAAAACCTCTGTTTTTAACCTTAGTAGTTAGACAGTGGTGTTTTATTGCAGGCTGGCTGCAAAAAAAAAGTACTCATACTCGCCCAAATGCTCCGATATTATTCCCGATACCGGAACTTCCGGTAACCAGGAAACCGGGCGGCAAGTCATCACTCACCAAGGGCTTCCTGATTGGACGGAAAGCAAATAGTTTCCTAGCACACTCGCCAGCCATCTAGATTCTATCTCTATATCCCTATATAAGAGCTGGTGAAAGTTGCCTGTACTGTGTACCAGTGCGTTCCGCCAGAAAAAAAAGCCCAGGTCTTTACAGGTACATTTTACACCTATTAATACTATATGACATGTTAAGGGTGAGGAGCCCGGGGCAGACCTTGCATTGTATTGGGAGATTTGGTTAAAATAGAAGTCCACTTTACACTACTGCTGCTATAAAAGTAAAATGATTCCGATAAAGAACAACTGTATGTGAAGACCGCACAGAAATAGCAGATGTAACCAGCAGAGGCCACTGCATACTGTAACTGAGGATCTGCTACTACACATATGGTGTCTGGAGCAGACACGGCATTCCCGGTTTTCCAGAAATCTGGTGTCACTTTTGTATGTGGAACTTCAGAGTATGTCATGGGATGCCAGGTTGACAACACATTGGTGATAATCCTGAGGATGTGAATCGTCCTGCAAAATGTTGATTGAACATGTGCGATTGCTTTTATGCCTGTGTAAGACTCTGCATAGGTTTCTAGTGTTCTTCAATTTATTTATGAATTACAGGTATTCATATGGCGCCAACAAGTACCCGTACTCGACCAAATCCTCTGATACTATTCCTAATACCGGAACTTCCGGTATCAGGAAACCGGGCGGCGAGTCATCACTCCCCCAGGGCTTCCTCATTGGACGGAAAGCCAGCTCCATGCTTCCTCGTCACATGGTGACGAGGGAGCATGGAGCCGGCTTCTCAGCCAATCAGGAAGTTTCCCAGCACACTCACCAGCCAGAATGCAAAAAGAACTTGTCTCACCGGAGGTTGGGCTTCCTCCTGACAAATCTGCACCCAATTTTATATTTTACTGCATGTGCTCCAAGATGGAGGCTCTCATAGTTTAGAGTTAGGACCAAACTATATAGAGGTGCCTTGACGTGGCTGTGCGGCTTTCACATTTTTTGCCGAAGACGTGTATCTAAACCTCCGTTTTTAACCTTAGCGGTGGCACAAGTTTTTTTGCATGCTGGCTGGTGAGTGTGCTGGGAAACTTTTTGCTGTTGTACTTTATAAAGCCCTTCCATGTGCACCTTGCTCTATAGCTGGTAACAAATAGATGAGTGCGTTTGCCTTTTGTTTTGCTTGACTGATTTGGTGTTGTGTAATGACTCGCCGCCCGGCTTCCTGATTGGCCAGAAAGCTGACCTCCATTCTTCCTCATCACCAGATGACAAGGGAGCATGGAGACGGCAGGGCAGCAAGTCATTACCCACCACCCGGCTTCCTTAATGGAACTTCCGGAATCGGTATTCTGTATCAGCGACTACTGAAAAAGAATATCAGTACTCGATACCGAAAAACCGTTATCGGTGCATCCCTACTGATGGGTACTATACAATGTTGTTTATTGACATATGCAGCAGTAATATTGAGATATAGGGGTTGATTTACTAACCTTATAAACACACCACGAACATGTATACACCTCTGTAGTGTGTTCCCTCCCAGCATGATCTATGGGTGGAATCTAAACACCTTTTGTAGTGTGTACACACCCAGCAGGTGTGTTGTGCAAAGCCAAGCATGAATTTGCAAGGTGATGTTGTGTAAATTAGCTCTATGTTGTGTTGCTTGCGTTGATGAATGCAGGAATGTAAATCCATGAGCTAACCATTTTTGTCTAAACTGTGAAGCAGCATTATAAATCAATCATGTGCATGATTTTTCCATATATGGCATTAGTGGAAATATGCTTTTAGAGACTTTTTGGTTGATAAATAAGTTTTACTGTGTAAAAATCACACACACCTAGTGCGTGCGTGTGTTTAGGTTAGTAAATCACCCCCATAAACTCTCTCCAGCAGGAAGTCTGTTCTTATAATGCAATACACTATCTAGTGTCCTTCTGATGTGTTTTAGCATCTGGACCTGATCTGATTAATCCGGCAGCCATAATAACAGCTATATCTGTGACACGTCTCTAATTTACGATCACCTCTACTCTGCTGATCATCATCGTTAGCGGAAACACTCATGACCTGTCTCCGTAATGACCCAATACTTCAACACAAATTGTCTGCTGCTCCCAATACTGGAATTACAGGTGCCTAATCCCCTTCACAGCGCGATTATATTGATTTCTACATAAATATTATAATGCCTTCCTGTACTCGGCATACTCTACGTAAACTGGAAGGAAGCGCCAGCTGTTGTCTTTCATGACATTTCGGTAACCTCGGCACTGTGCACATGCACTATCAGAGACCGCCGCTGCTTCACAGACCACCTGAGAGCAAGGGAGGATCACAGAACCATCCCAAACTTTACACATCAAACGCAGAGGCGGCACGAACGATCTGCAGAAAAACCTCTGCAAGGTCAGCGGGAGGTGAGGGCGTCCGGCGTTAACGAGAAACGCTCCAAAATATGGGAGAGAAAAACGAGGAGAGGAGGAGAAAGGGGTCTCCCTGAGCTATTGTACCGAGAGAAGAGATGTATTATTACAGCTTGTTGGAGACGCTCTGTCATGTTACATTAACTTAGTCTATGCAAGCTCTGATAGTAGTGGTTATTAAAGTGTAATACAATCCCAACTGACCCTTCCAGTGCTGCAAGTCATTACTGTAAAAAATGTTACATACAAAATTAGTTCAGTCGTACTATTATGTACAAGATTGAATAGGCGACCATTTCATTTCTTTATGATTTGGAGTCATTGAGCATTTTAGGTGTGCTTCAGTGAATGGGACACAATTTACTGCAGTCACATTCAAGTCTTATAGTGTTTTTTTATTTTGCAACTTCATAAATAAATCAGAAGAAAATTAAAAAGGGAGAGAGATTTTATTTTCTGCTTAAAAATATTAAAAAACAGGTTATGATGTTATATTGGGTTGTATTTGTCTAAATGTAGTTATGATGTTGAATAATTTAGGTTTTTTTTAAATTTCTTTTTTGGGATGAGGATTGTATATTTGTATAATTTTGATTTGGTATTTATGTTAATCTTGTATATATTATGTGTGGGGTGCTACATGTTTTGTATAGTTGTACATAAAAAAAAGTTTCAATAAAAGAAGGAAGTAAAAAAAAAAAAAAAAAGAGAAAACAAATGTAAAAATAAGTGTTAAAAATGTTAATACGCAAACGAAAATGCAGGAAAACAGCTCACTAGCTCAATCGCCTAGGTGTGAACCTAGCCTAATGTGAATGTGTAATTAACGGTAATGTATAGTGGCTATGTACAATATTTCTTTATTATAATCAGAAGTTTAAAAAAAAATAATTACCCCCCAAAAAATCATATACAGTAATACCTTGGTTTAAGAGCGTTTTGCAAGACAAGCAAACATTTCTGAAAAATGTTGCCTTGATATACAAGCAAATGTCTTGCAATAAGAGCAACATTTTGTAGAAAGGCGCCACCTGAATAAGGCTGTAGCAGTGCGAGCGATGATGAGACTGTTTAACGACAATGCAATGTCACATTGAATAGATTCCTTGTTAAGGTTTCACAAAATGAAAAAGATTCCATTGAGTCAAGAGGTAACAGTGATTCCGTTAGTGATAGTGAAAGTCGTCCTGCACAATAATCCCCCTCTCTCTTGTCCCCCTCACACCAACCACGAAGGTACCGGTAATTGGTTTATTTTTCTTTATATTTTGTACAGTATTATATTACAGTACAGTATTGACATCATTTTATATGAATATTTTTGGGTTGTGGAACGAATCATCTGAGTTTCCATTATTTCCTATGGGGAAATTCGCTTTGATATACAAGCGCTTTGGATTACAAGCATGCTTCCGGAACGAATTATGCTCTTAAACCAAGGTATTACTGTAGATATACACACACACACACACACACACACACACACTATATATATCTGATTCTTTTGGGTGGTAATTATTATTATTTTTTACTTCTGATTATAATAAAGGCTAGGTTCACACCTAGGCGATTCAGCTGGTGAGCTGTTTTCCTGTGTTTTCGTGACCGTGTTTTGAAAACCGCACGGTTTTCAATGCATAGTGAGGTCTATGGGACCCAATCCATGCGACAACCGCCCGAAAATAGCTCCTGCACCTTTTTGTGCGAAGGTGATTTCATCCGCGCAACAAACCGCAAAAGGTGTGAACATCCTCCATTAACTTCAATGCTAATCTGTGCTTTGGGCGATATCGTGCGACTCAATCCGCGCAATAAATCGCCTAGGTGTGAACCTAGCCTTAATGTGTGTACAGCTGTGCATTTGAAAATAATAATATGTCAACACATGACAAAAGATTCCAAGAGCACTGCAGATAACCAAAAGAGACAGCTCACCAGTCTACCATGTGGGTGAGAGTCACTGCCAAGTCATCCACTTCTGTATCTAAATTTCAGCTTGAGCTATTGGAGTCTGCTTTTTTTTTTACACCAAACTGTGAAATAGGAACATTTGAAAAGGAGCCTCTGAAGCTTCACCTGCTGACTCAGAATTTTACTCCTGATCGTAGTAAAGAAATATTGTACACAGCCACTACAGATTTCCTTTAACACATAAATGAGTATACAGCAGTGCATTAAAGCGTGATTGTGATTACTATAAGACTTTATTGCATGTTTTTCATTATCCAACACTCTTAGTTCCAATGTCAAACGATAAAGCTGAAGAGGAGGATAAAGTGTTGTAGCCAAATGTGAAATTCAGTAAGCAAGCTTTGGCCCTCCAGCTGTGGTGAAACTACAGTTCCCATGAGGCATTGCAACTCTGACAGCCCCAGCCATGACTTCCAGAGGCAGATGCATGATGGGACTTGTAGTGTCACCACAGCTGGAGGGCCAGAGTTTGGCTACCCCTGCGCTATACAATCAGCCTTTATAGGGGCTAAATGGGCACTGAAGTCACTGGAGGGTTCCTTCCACATCCCATAGGAACTATTACATCATTGAGTTTAGGATTCAGTGCATAATCTACAAAGAATGCAGACTGCAGAGAAATAATGTAAAAAATAAGACACTGTGACTAGGATTGCTCCAGATGTGAAATCATGGTCAGAACTTCCATTGTTAATGTTAATTCATATTACCGCCTCAAAAAAATGAAGAATCACATCTGAAATACATTTTATTGAGACATTCTGTATATGTAAAACTATCCTCCAAGGAAACGGATAAATATGTGCAATCAAATTACATATACAGTATGCACCAACGGTCTCACCTCCCAAAGGCTTTATAATCCTTAGACTGTACAATGGGATGATATAAACACAGATTAAGGTATTATTTAAGAATTTATTAAAGGATTAACAAATATAGAACTGGATAAAAGTTTGTTTATATCGGTCTGTTCTCTTTAGGTACTAAATACACCCTTATCTGTGCGCCCCTATGACACCCTTCACTTACTTTTCAAGTGACACTAAACTCAGGAGGTAATCGCACTGCACTGGAACGCACGGCATTGCGTTACCGTGCGTTCCAGTGCGGAAGATCACAGTGTGGGTAGGACGTGTTTTGGTGTAATTGAAATGAATGGCCCTGCAAAGCACCTCCTGCAGAAGAATTTGTCAGGCCGAAACGGAAAACTACTTTTTTCCCACCTTTTATAATTTTTTAAAAAATAATTGTATTGTAAGCACATGGCGCTTCAATAGCTTCAGCCACTCAGGAATAGCGGCTGCCAGTTGCAAGATTCGGCAGACGGCAGCTGAATGTAAATACAGCAGGTAGTGGGCAGGTGCAATAGCCAGCCTGCTATAGGCCATTTCAAATTGCAACAGCCAATAGCAGACTGGCTCTTACACCCGCCCACTGTTTGCTGTACCCTCCTCCCAGCGTCGAGGAGAGAGCAAGGGGATCCAACTAACTCATCGATAATGAGAATAGTTGGCAACGATTCTCATATTCAATTGATTAATCGATTCGTTGGTTGCAGCCCTATGTCTCTCATTGTGACAATAGAGAAAATAGGATGATGTTCTTACTGCAAAATCCTTTTCAAAGAGTCCATTGAGGGACACAGCTCTGAAGAATTCTGAGATGCTGCTTCTAGGAGAAATAGAAAAAGTGGCATAACCTATGTCTCAGAATTCTTCCGAGCTGTGTCCCTCAATGGACAATAGAGAAAAATATGGTTTACTTCTGTATAAAAAAAAATAATTAGTAAATAAGGGTTAAAAATACAGATTTTCTTTTTGTTTTCATGGCCATGTGACTGCTTTCTGCTATGTGTGTTGATTGGAGCGGTTACTTGCAAAGGCAACGCAGTGGGGGCGGAACACACAGTAATGAAGGTTATCAAGTGCTTGTACATTGATATACGAAGTTTGTTTTGGGGTTTACCTACCCCAGGGGTGTACAAATTAATAATGAATTCAGGGGCCACTCAGTGTAATCCAGGAGCCCGCTCTATTGGCGACAACTAGAGAAAACCTCAACAGTTTGCTGCAAACTGTCATTTTTAAGGAGCATTGGCAACCTGGCACCTGGGATTTGTCCAGCAATGACCTACACTTTAAACCCTTGGTTCTCAACTGGTGGGTCTGTTTTGCTTGACCCAAAAGTGGGTCGCGACTCTGTGTTCAGTGGGTCACCACGTGTCTTCCACTTTTCTAGGCGAGAGGCTCCTGTGCATTGTCTATTCTCACGCCAAGCAGCCATTCAAAATATGCTGCCCGGCGCCGAGGTGGGATGGGGCTATGGCCGCAAGGGAGCTCCAGCCATACATGCATTACTTACAGCTCCCTCGCATGTCCTGTAGAGGTGCCTGGAGTGACATCTCATACTGGCTCCCGGAACCTTTACAGCAAGGGAGCTGCACCTGCAATGCACATATGGATGGAGCTCCGTTACAGCACAGCAGCCCACACTGGACCCCAGGCTGAGGATCCACTTTAGTTCTCGTAAGGTAGGGAGACTGGATGGACCTTAAAAAAAAAAAAAAAAAATTTTAGTGTGTATGTGAATGTCTGTGAGTGTGTAAGATTGTGACTGAGGGTGTGTATGTGAATGTCAGTGTTTTTGAGGGCTCGTTCACATTAGTACAGTGTAATAGTACCGTGTGATTAACGCACTGTATCACGCAATCACACCTACGGCGCCTTCTGGTGGAGGAGGTGTGTTGTGTTGCCATTCATTTGAATGGTACCCCAAATGCACCTCCCACAGTTCGTACGTCCGCACCACAATGCGCGGTACCCTAATGCTGTGCCTTCCATTGCAGTGCGACTTGGGCCGCGACTTAATGACCAAGGACAAATGTGGCTCCTGAGATTACACAGGTTGGGAACCACTGACTTAAACGTTTAAAATGCCTGATAAGTTTACTTTAAGAAAATAAAGCTGCCGGGAGATACAAGATGATTGACACAAAATAACCATTCTGGGCACTGGAGTCTACAATACAACCTGCACATAAACCCTGGATAATGTAAAGCGGCACTTGTGCTGTGGAGCAGACAGGTCAGCAATGTACTGCGGTCAGCAGGATTTCCAGGTTATTCAGGCACGGGGCCACTGACAGCAGGCTGAGATCTGTTAGATTTGTGGGTAGCCGGCAGGGCCTGGTGTCAGTTTATAGATTACCGGATTCAGTTGGAGTTCGGTGCTCAAAATGAGAGGAATAAATTGTGCAAAGAGGGGGCACTAAAATGGTTTAAGGTTCTTATGATGTAGATAAATCAGCTCGCATTTAAATGCCTAACGTGATTAATGTTCAGAGGAGAGCAGAGAGGGCACAACTGAAAGACTTAGCAGAGATTTAAGAAACAGCCAGAAGAAAATCTAACTCAGAACAAAGAAGTTTCCAAGGCAAAGCACAAAACTTCTTTACCGATATTCACCTGATGTGCACGGAGGAATAAATGTCAGTCTCTTTCAAACAAAATGATATCTCCTATGAAGGCATGACCACATTCAAATGATCACTAAACTTAAAACGCTTCGACTAGGCGACGCGGCATTTCGTTACATTACAGGAAATCATGATTAAAATAATTCTGCCATTGAAGAAATTAGGGATGCACTGAGGCCGGTATCGAGTACGAGTACAGATATTTCTTTTTTCGGTACTAGCCGATACTGAATACCGGAACTCCCATTCAGGAAGCCAGGCGGCGTGTAAAGACTTGCCACCCGGCTTCCCGATTGGCAGGGAAGCTGTCCCCATGCTTCTCATCACTAGGTGACAAGAAAGCATGCAGCTGGCTTTCTGGCCAATCATATAGCCAGCTACCCGACCAATCAGAAAGCTGGGTGCCGCGTCATTACACAGCGCCTAAACAGCAAAAAGTTTTCCCGACACACTCACCAGCCAGCATGCAAAAAAAACTTGCCTCACTTGTCATTACACAGCGCCTGGTTTCCTGATTGGCCAGCTTCAGACCAATCAATGACGCACTGCCCGGCTTCCTGATACCGGAAGTATCGGGCTAAGCATTGGAACATTTGGGTGAGTACTTGCCCAAATACTTGGCATCGACACCGATACTAGTATCGGTGCATCCCTAGAAAAAATACCTAGCCTGCTATTGCTGACCTTCTAAAAAATGCACCTTGCCTGGCTGTGTAGGTCATGCATGCAGATTATGACCAGCTTTTAACAGAGAGAAGGAGGAACAAGTGTGAGTCAATCGAGCTATAGTGAATTACAAATAAAAACTCTGGGAGCTTGCTTATAGGAGGGAGGCTACACAGATTCAGGGGCGAGCGATTCCTATCACCCGACACCCAGGACATGCAGTTCTATGCGCCGGGCAAGCAAGGGAACATTTTTGGTACAACTGATCTGGGAGGCTGTACAGCTGCCCAGATCACTTGTAGCAGCCTGCTTGTTCACACCCCACCTGAGACAGAAATGCTGTACCCACACCGCTTCCTGTCTCATTTGTCACAAGGCGGGCTGCACAGGAGATAAAAAACAATGCAGTGCACGAGTGTGTGCCCCAGAAGGAGCCCCTGTGTGATAGCAATAAAGTTGAGCGGAAAAAAAAAATAAAACATTGATAAAAAAATAATAAAATAAATTAAAAAAATTTAAATTAAAACCAACCTTGCCGCCCCCGCCATCTGCATGTGAATAAACACACGCGTAGGGCATTGTATGCGTGTGTGACCTGAGTGTTGCCCCCATTCCACTGTGTGCCATATTGTGGTAGCCGTGCAACAGCACTCTTTAACACGCACAATGTGCATTAAAGGGTAAGTTCTTTCCCACGTAATTTGGGAAAATGGAATTACCCGCTAAAATCCCCCGCTATACTTACCATTCCGTGAACAGTCCTTCCCCTCTGCCGTTATAGGTGTAATATCTGTAGCCCTTACAGTCGTCCAGCGCAGCCCTGTGCTATGGATTTTGAACTTTGCTCGCAAATTGTAAGTGTTCATTGATCAGCAAGGTCACCTGAGATGACCTCATTGATGTTTTACTGTTACTTCATTATCCAGTTATCAGGCTGGGGGAAGGGAGGTCACTAAGAAAGGAGAACTTTAGCAACTATCTATTCCATCCATCGTCAAATATACCACCACGAAGAACAAGGGTGATGAGCTGTGGAGGACAATAGTTGTGGAGGACAGTGATGCTGAAAATAAACGTGGGGAACAAAGCTGAGATTAGGAAGATTTACTGGGGAGTTTCTCATTAGGACCATCACTCTAATAAGATTAAACATCAATGAGCTTGGAGTTCTAGTGATGTTCTGAGCAACTGAATACTAGTTAGACCTGGAACACCTTAGCCTCACCTTACAATGCAGGCATGGTGATAAATGAGCAGCATGGAAACATACAGGAGTAGAGCAGACCTTAAAGGATATCGATAATTGTAATAAATATGAGCCTACATGCCCCCCTTACCCTCCCCATGCCATCAACAGTTCCCATTACAGCTTACAGATCAGCAAACACCCAACGGTCATGTTCTATAGCAAGCCTAACACTACTTTAGTGTGTATGGAGAAAAATCCATGTATGCATAGTATGTCGTATCCCCGTTGGATTAGTGGAGAGGGTTGAAGAGCTGACCAACCCCATGTAGGACATGACTCTAGGACGAGCTGCCTGCTGATATGAGGTTTGTAGTGGGAACTACTTAATTTTCAATACAAGTATCAGTATTCTTTAACCCCTTCATGACTGAGGCCTTTTTTTCATTTTTTGCACCCATGTTATATTCCACATTTTAGCCCTGAAAATTACTTAAAACCCCCCAACATTATATATTTTCTGAATGCCAAGACCCTATAAAGTACTTACCTTCCCTTTCCTCCTACCTTGTAAGAGCAAACCCCAACTGTGCAAAGTTAATTAAGACTGGAAAAGAGAATCTTACAGGCTCAGTAGCATGGGCTAGCATAGCTCAGAGCTCGGGGTGAGTATAACTTTTTGATTTCTGAACCTAGATAAAATCAAATACTTAACCCTTGCAGTGCAGGGGGTAGGTTAATAAAACATTTTCCTGGAGTTCTTCTTTAACCAAACTGGCATGAGGATGAGTGTGTGCTTTTATGTCGTTGATAAGCTCAGTTCAGTGACTTACCACTGCCCAGTCGAAGCAGTAGCACATCCTGGAGTCTTCTGTTCAGGACCCGAAGCTCCTTTACCTCCGTCACTAACGTCCCATAATCTTTCAGCTTTTTTGCCTGCTGAACCAGCTGCCTCCGAGTCCTTTCCAGCTCATGCTGTATGTGTCTCATTTCCACTTGTTGCTGCTGGTAACTCCTAAGCAATTCCTCATACAGGACTCGAGGAACCAAAGCTTCATCCAATCTGTCCATGTGTGCCGTCACATGACACGGGTCCATGAATGTCTCATCACAGCTCGAGTTGTGACTCTGTCCAACTCCATTCTGTTTCTCAAGACGGGCCACGACGGCTTCAATGCTCTTTCGAGTTCCTTCCACGTGCTTCCGTCCGTCTGGTCTCTACATAAGAAAAGGTTATTTCAGACATTGTTTCTGTTGTGAGAAGAAAGCATGTTAGTAGGAGTTAACTAAGGTATCTGTGGGGTAGCCTCAGTCACCCTGATCCTCTACCATGTAGAGCCTTGGCTCTCAACTGGTGGGTCGTGAACCCAAAAGTGGGTCGCGACCCTTCATTGGGTCATGTTCATTCATTGGGTGCCTTCCATTGCAGTGCGACCTGGGTCACGACTTAATGACCAGGGACAAATGTGGGTCCTGAGGTCACACAGGTTGAGAACCACTGAAGTAGAGGATCGAGGCGACAGCCTTTTTGGAAAATTGGGAGCCAGCTACACTCCCATTACATAATGTCAGGCATGTGTCATATGATTCAGGCTACTCTCAATCCAAAGCCATGATTTCACACAGTAAGAGGAAGTAGATATGTATCACGAGGTGAAGAAAGACTGATTGTTACACATAGTTTGCGGGTCAAAGAAGAATAGGGATGCGCGGATACCGTTTTTTCGGTATTGAGTACAAGTACCAAAAAATGTTTCCGGTTCTCACCGATATCGAATACAGATACCAGAAGTCCAGGCGGCACATAGTGACTCGCCATCCAGCTCCCCGATTAGCCAGGAAGCCATCTCCATGCTCCCTCATCACCGGGTGACAAGGAAGCATGGAGCCGGCTTTCTGGCCAATCAGGAAGCCGAGGGGTGCGGGTAAATACTAACCGCCTGGCTTCCTGATTGGCCGGGAAGCTGGCTCCATACTATCTCGTCACAAGGTGACGAGGAAGCATGAAGTCTGCTTTCTGGCCAATCAGGAAGCTGGGCGGGTAGTCAATACACGTTGCCCGGCTTCCTGATTGGCTGGAAAGCTGGCTCTATGCATTCCTGGCCAATCAGGAACGAGGCAGCTTGTAATGATTCACTGCCCGGCTTCCAGATACTGGAAGTTCCGGTATCGGGATAGGCATCGGGAGCATTTGGGCAAGCACGAGTACTAGTATCGGTGCATCCCTAAAAAAGAAGACCAGGGCACCTGAGATTAAAGCAAACCTGCGCTTTGTTCATGTAGGTTTGCTTTAATGCCCTCCAGAGGCAACACATACCTCACCTTCAGGTTCACATCATTGTGGCCCCGTGCTGTCTCGGTCAACCACAGAGAGCAATGAAAAATACTTTGAGCATCAGGTGCATGTGACACCCTTCCTCCCATAATGCAGTGCTGGGTGTCTTAATGACCAATCAACAGACACCAGTGCTTTCACATGTGGGCAGGTAGTAAGTCATTAGCTTTGTATGGTATGTGTTGTTTGTATTGCTTTGTATGTATGTCAAGGTCAGAGCTCATACAGACAGATCAGAGCTCATGCTCCCGCAGATGAGCAAGGGAGCAAAGAAAAAATAAGTGTACACAGCTATGGGAGGCATCAGTCGAGAGGACATGTGGTTCCCTTAATGAGACACTTAATGAGACACTGTCACTTTGCCTAATCATGAAAAAGGAACAATGTCTACACATGGGGGAGGTCACTTGCTACCCCATAGCCAAAGGCCCAGCTCCCTTGATGAGGGTTCTGGTGGTGCAAGGAGGCGACGTAGAAAAGTGGCTAGTTACCTGCAAGGGGAAAAGGCTGAGTGGGCAAAGTGACAGTGTCTCTTTAAACATCATTTGGAGTCATACTGTGTCTGTACCAGCTCCCACTACTGCAGCACTATGATGAACCCAGGTAGGAAAGCACAAACTGGATCATGGGAAAATAACCTTTTTATGTTGCTCCATTAAAGATGCCTGCAATACGCTGCTGAGGAGGTACAGGGCCAGAAACAAGTCCTAGTCTTTCTCATTTTCCTGACTTGAGTGACAGAACCAAAACGAACCCCACACATTTGCCTACACCACATTATGTGAAGAATTTATAAATATTAGGGCAGAGCTTGACAAATTTTCTTTTATTTCAGAAGCCAGCTAAATAAAGTTAGGAGCCAGGTTTTTTTTTTCTTTTCCGCAAGGGCGTTTCACGGGGGACTTTTCCTTTTTTTGGTACTTTTAATTTTATTTTTTACACTTTTTTAAATATTATTTCTCATTGGAGATGACAGGTTCTCCTTAAGGTGACATTAGAAGTCTATTAGACCCCTAGTGTCACCTTTCCACTTCAATAGCTTTAGCTGGGGAGTGACAGCTACCTGCTGAGACAGCTGAATGTAAACACAGCCAGCAGTGGCTGGGAGCAATAGCCAGCCTGATATTGGCTATTTCAAATTGCAATAGCAGGCTGGCTATTGCACCCACCCACTGCCTCCTGTCAATCAGCAGAGCAGGGACCTGAAGGAGAACATTTTCCTTCAGGTCCTATACTGCTGTTTGACAGCAGGCAGTGGGCGGGTGCAATAGCCAGCCTGCTATTGGCTACTGCAATTTAAAATAGCCAACAGCAGGCTGGCTATTGTTGCTGGATTGAAGAATTATCGTGGCCAGCAGCAAGGAGGGCAGCGGGCGAGAGCCAGCGAGCGGATGGCACAGGGGGAACTGAACCTCTGTTTCTTCTCCCACCGCATTAAAAACTCTGCCTTCTCCTCCCTGCTGCAGGCTCGCAGACTGTCAGTGGTCTCAGAACGCCGACAGTCTGAGTCTGCAGAGAGGAGGAGAAGGCAGGGTTATTGCGGCGGCAGGAGAAGGACTGGAGGCGCTGTGAGCGGGCTGATAAAAGCCCAGACGCAATTTCTAGTCTCATTCGTCGAGCCCTGTATTATGGCTACAACTTGCTGCCCAAAAGGACAACCACAAGGTGAGATCCAATACCTTAATACCCAGAAATCTAGTGCCATTTAATAAGAAACAGGTTTGTTTAAACAGGAAAAGAAAAAAAAAAAGATGAATTAAGGTGCAATTAGTTAAAGCAATGCTTTATGTGCGAGTAATCAAGTTTCAGAGATTTTTGGCTTGAACACATCATTAACCTTCTCTCTGGCAGACGTACAACAGTGTGAAATACGGGGTTATAAAGACTGTGGGTGAATGCACTGCTGCCTGATTATTCCAACCATTTCTTATACAATTAACAAGAGAATGCCTTCAATGTCTAATATCCCCAGTAATATAGACATTCTAGTTACTATTATGCAGAAAAGTTTCTCATTTCATTCACACTTGTATACGTATTATGTCTATAAGGGGAGCCATCATAAGGCAAGTGTTTTGAATCTTATTAGCACTTGTAAAATGTGCTTCTGGGTGCACCTCCATAGACCAGCCTTTCTTATTCTTTTCACCATGGAGGAACCCGTGCTAAAAATAAATAATCATATTTTTTTTTTTTACACCCTCCTGCTTTGAACAATATTTTTAGTAATAATCATGAAATTAAATGAATAATAACAGCAAAAGAAATGCTGTCAGTAACAACCGTGGTGTCCCCTCACGTCAGTGTGGTCAGTGTAGAAGTGTCCCTTAGCATCTGTGGTCAGTGTTGGTATTAGGTCAATTCGCCATTACTTAAAGTGACACTAAACTTAGAAGTTACATCTTAAAAATACATTCAAGTACCTTCACTATTGACATAAATGTATCTTATTTGTGTATCACTCAGCTGAAGATCCTCAAATCATCTCTGAATTTGTGCTGACACTGTCCTTCCTTCTGGAGGGTGGCTACTTTTGTTCCCCATGGTCCCTGTGTGTGTTGTAAAGTAGTCACCACTCCAAACTCACTCCTGTGATGGTCTACAATCTCATGTTTAATTTACTAACTTGTATTGAGATTGTAGTCCATCACAGGAGTGAGCTTGGAGCAGTGGCTACTTTACAACACACACACAAAAGTAGCCCCCCTCTAGAAGGAAGGACAGTGTCGGCACCAATTCAGAGATGATTTGAGGATCTTCAGCCGAATGATTCACAAATAAGATACATTTCTAATAATAGGCTACTTCAATGCAGGAACGTGCGGTCAGGGGAGGCAGGTGGGCAGAGCCTCACCTAGTATTATGGAGGAAAAAGCAGTCAGCTTCAAGTCTGAAGCGGACAGCTTTTTCTCCATTCAGATCGGCTTTGCGCCGATCTGCACCATTGGTCCAAGCTGTTCAATCATAAAAAAAAAGAAAAAAAAAAGAAACCAGTGAGGCCATCAATCTCGATGCCTCCGCAGTGATGAGCAAGTGAGGGACAAGGAGGCTCCTCCCTCTATTACGCTAACCGAGCCTTTGTTGGGATGGGACGGGGCTTCAATTGGATGGGGCGGGGCTGGGGAATGCCTCATCAAGAAGCGAAGGTATAGTACATGACTGCTTGAATGTATTTTTAAGATCTAATTCCTGAGTTTAGGGTCACTTTAACGAACCCTTAGCAAGCTCAGGAAGAACCCTTGTTGGAAAGGCAGCCATAGTCCACGATGTGAGGGAATAATGTTTTAATACGTTAGGGAAGTACCACTAAGCACGGGTCAATTAAAGTAAGAGCAAGTGTGACATTTTCATAACGATCATTATTGGTTATTTTTTTAAACTGTAAATCATGTTTTCAATTCCCTAAATGTTTTATCAGGTGGATCAGTCAAATTTACTGCACGCACATTACATTATTGATTTTTGTAGCATTGTGTATGAAAAAAACAATTCACACAAGATTATTGCTCTTTAAAATACTCAGGGCTGGCATTAAGAGTCCCCTCACACACATGTGCATGTTGCTTTAAGGAAGTCCATTCATTATAAATAGTACCACAAAGCAGAGCTCTAGGATGTATTCAAATTAACCCTTGCAGTTGGCTATCCCCACACTGCCAGGGTTAAATGATTGTTTTGGTCCAGGGATAAAAATAAAAAAAATATGCTCACCTAATCCTTGGTCTCCGCAGCCTCTTTTTCCCAGGGCTCCGTCAGTCTAAGGACCCATGACGTCATCACATCTAGTTCAGATCCATTAGACGCGAGGACGCTTAGGGACCAACCACATTTGGGGCAGAGGGGGAGAGCGGCAAGCGGTCACTCCTGTAGGACCAAGGATCAGGTGAGTACATCTTCTTTATTTTTTCTCCGAGGCCAAATTGAGCACTCAAGCCCTCCAGTGCGGCGTTAGCCCCGCTGCAAAGGTTAATTTAAAGAAAACCTGGAGTTTTTCTTTAACCTCTCCGCGTCCACTGACGTACAAAGGCAGCGGGCCTGTTTAAACAGACTCCCAGTGGCTGACTCTTTACATTTGTAAAGCCAGTGATTCTGGCAGCTCAGAATCCACCCCCCCCCCCCCCCCCCTACTTTCCCTGGTCCCCGCGCACTACAACTTGCTGCCCAAAAGGACAACCACAAGGTGAGATCCAATACCTTAATACCCAGAAATCTAGTGCCATTTAATAAGAAACAGGTTTGTTTAAACAGGAAAAGAAAAAAAAAAAGATGAATTAAGGTGCAATTAGTTAAAGCAATGCTTTATGTGCGAGTAATCAAGTTTCAGAGATTTTTGGCTTGAACACATCATTAACCTTCTCTCTGGCAGACGTACAACAGTGTGAAATACGGGGTTATAAAGACTGTGGGTGAATGCACTGCTGCCTGATTATTCCAACCATTTCTTATACAATTAACAAGAGAATGCCTTCAATGTCTAATATCCCCAGTAATATAGACATTCTAGTTACTATTATGCAGAAAAGTTTCTCATTTCATTCACACTTGTATACGTATTATGTCTATAAGGGGAGCCATCATAAGGCAAGTGTTTTGAATCTTATTAGCACTTGTAAAATGTGCTTCTGGGTGCACCTCCATAGACCAGCCTTTCTTATTCTTTTCACCATGGAGGAACCCGTGCTAAAAATAAATAATCATATTTTTTTTTTTTACACCCTCCTGCTTTGAACAATATTTTTAGTAATAATCATGAAATTAAATGAATAATAACAGCAAAAGAAATGCTGTCAGTAACAACCGTGGTGTCCCCTCACGTCAGTGTGGTCAGTGTAGAAGTGTCCCTTAGCATCTGTGGTCAGTGTTGGTATTAGGTCAATTCGCCATTACTTAAAGTGACACTAAACTTAGAAGTTACATCTTAAAAATACATTCAAGTACCTTCACTATTGACATAAATGTATCTTATTTGTGTATCACTCAGCTGAAGATCCTCAAATCATCTCTGAATTTGTGCTGACACTGTCCTTCCTTCTGGAGGGTGGCTACTTTTGTTCCCCATGGTCCCTGTGTGTGTTGTAAAGTAGTCACCACTCCAAACTCACTCCTGTGATGGTCTACAATCTCATGTTTAATTTACTAACTTGTATTGAGATTGTAGTCCATCACAGGAGTGAGCTTGGAGCAGTGGCTACTTTACAACACACACACAAAAGTAGCCCCCCTCTAGAAGGAAGGACAGTGTCGGCACCAATTCAGAGATGATTTGAGGATCTTCAGCCGAATGATTCACAAATAAGATACATTTCTAATAATAGGCTACTTCAATGCAGGAACGTGCGGTCAGGGGAGGCAGGTGGGCAGAGCCTCACCTAGTATTATGGAGGAAAAAGCAGTCAGCTTCAAGTCTGAAGCGGACAGCTTTTTCTCCATTCAGATCGGCTTTGCGCCGATCTGCACCATTGGTCCAAGCTGTTCAATCATAAAAAAAAAGAAAAAAAAAAGAAACCAGTGAGGCCATCAATCTCGATGCCTCCGCAGTGATGAGCAAGTGAGGGACAAGGAGGCTCCTCCCTCTATTACGCTAACCGAGCCTTTGTTGGGATGGGACGGGGCTTCAATTGGATGGGGCGGGGCTGGGGAATGCCTCATCAAGAAGCGAAGGTATAGTACATGACTGCTTGAATGTATTTTTAAGATCTAATTCCTGAGTTTAGGGTCACTTTAACGAACCCTTAGCAAGCTCAGGAAGAACCCTTGTTGGAAAGGCAGCCATAGTCCACGATGTGAGGGAATAATGTTTTAATACGTTAGGGAAGTACCACTAAGCACGGGTCAATTAAAGTAAGAGCAAGTGTGACATTTTCATAACGTTCATTATTGGTTATTTTTTTAAACTGTAAATCATGTTTTCAATTCCCTAAATGTTTTATCAGGTGGATCAGTCAAATTTACTGCACGCACATTACATTATTGATTTTTGTAGCATTGTGTATGAAAAAAACAATTCACACAAGATTATTGCTCTTTAAAATACTCAGGGCTGCCATTAAGAGTCCCCTCACACACATGTGCATGTTGCTTTAAGGTAGTCCATTCATTATAAATAGTACGACAAAGCAGAGCTCTAGGATGTATTCAAATTAACCCTTGCAGTTGGCTATCCCCACACTGCCAGGGTTAAATGATTGTTTTGGTCCAGGGATAAAAATAAAAAAAATATGCTCACCTAATCCTTGGTCTCCGCAGCCTCTTTTTCCCAGGGCTCCGTCAGTCTAAGGACCCATGACGTCATCACATCTAGTTCAGATCCATTAGACGCGAGGACGCTTAGGGACCAACCACATTTGGGGCAGAGGGGGAGAGCGGCAAGCGGTCACTCCTGTAGGACCAAGGATCAGGTGAGTACATCTTCTTTATTTTTTCTCCGAGGCCAAATTGAGCACTCAAGCCCTCCAGTGCGGCGTTAGCCCCGCTGCAAAGGTTAATTTAAAGAAAACCTGGAGTTTTTCTTTAACCTCTCCGCGTCCACTGACGTACAAAGGCAGCGGGCCTGTTTAAACAGACTCCCAGTGGCTGACTCTTTACATTTGTAAAGCCAGTGAAACCCCCCCCCCCCCCATTCATTTTCCGGGCTACGCTGCCCCTCCTGCGGGCTCGTAAACCTGAACATCAGGTGCCTGGCAGGAAGCTGGGGAGGACAGAGGGGCATACTTCCGTTCACTGATCTCCTCCCCGCTCTATGGGACCGGGAGAGACGAGTATTGCATCACATCCGGTCCCATAGCTGTCATTGCCAGGCTCCTGAAGCCGAGCAATAAGCTATTGAAGTGCGATCTGCACACCTTATCAGGCAGGACAGGAAGTGAGGGGAAAGCAGTAAAAACATGACCTCCTACACACCCTATCCAAAATGAAAAACAAATGGCTCTACATACACTTTAGTTTCATAACAGGTTCCCTTTAGTAAAGAATATACCCAAAGAACCATTGCCTCCTTGTGAGGCTACGACTTTTTCCTTTGTAAAAGTTTTGCAGAAAGAAGAAAAGTTTCTGAACATACCTTGCTATGCCGGCGCTCGCTGTCCTCCTCCTCTTCATACTCTTTAAACTCCCAAGACCCTTCTGTTGAGTTCAGACACAGCTTGGGGATTTTGATTTTCCTCTGCAGTACGCACTTTTCCAGATCAGTTTTGTTTTCTGAAAAAAATGGAAAGCACATTAAACAGATTAGACTTGGCTTCTCTTGAAGATCAAAATGGGCTTTGTGCTGCAAACATTAAGACGATGCAGCTTCTAGAAGGTGAATATTTTTCCCAGACTTCTGCAGACTATTTTATGTTCCTACAATGCACACAGAACAAAGGACAATGTGCATCTCGCTGCATATGATTTCAGGATTCATGTATTCCAAAAACTTATTTTTCCTGCATATATTTTCTCTGACTCAGAACTTCCAAAATAGCAAAATAATAAGTCTGTGCTATGCCTTCACTTTCAAAATATCCAATGAATGTCCAAATGGATTTCTGTGTGTATGTAAGAGCCCATACACACAGAGAATGTTGTCAAGATGAAGCGGTATGTGCACACTGGAAAACTGGGGTAGGTTTCCCTATACACCAGTCAGCATGGCGGCTCCTCCGGTGTGCTCAATGCTGATCACTTTGACGATACATTCCTGTTAAGGTCCCCACACACCTTACGATATTAGTACGATAATCGTGGGAAATCCGGCGATCGTACGATTATCGTAAGGTGTGTGGAAGCCGTGCGACCTCTACTACTGTAAGGTCGCACGACTTTAAACTTACGAACATGTTTGAAAACCCGCCGAGCATCGTACGATGTTCGGCGGGTGTGTAGCATGTTTGTAAGATAAAAGCCGGATGGGCCGGTGTGCGCAAGCGCACACTGCCCGTTCGGCCTTGCGATCATCGCAAGTACGATCTGCCTATGCAAGATGGGCAGATCGTACGTTTTTTTAAGTACCTTACAACCATCGCAAGACTAAAGTCTTGCGATGGTTGTAAGGTGTGTGCCCAGCCTTAGCCTTCGAGAAACGGCCAGCCCGTACTGCGTGCACGGCCGTATTGGGCCGCTCCCGGGAAGGACAGGTGCTAAATACTGGCCTGATATAATCTTAGACGTCTAGCTACATAACAGCCAGAATCCAACACAGTTACCTACATGTTATCATCTTTCTACTACTATGACAAAACACTCGCCTGGAACACAAGGCGTGTTATTAGTCAGGGTTACATTTGTGCTGTCTTAGCTTTCGTGGCCCTTTGAGAGATCCCTATTGCCTGCTTCACTTATGCCTGGAAACTGTGTTGTCCTGTGTGACTGCCTAATACTTGTTCTTCTTTATTAGATGTCAGCAATGAAAATCAGATCACAGCTGGGCTCCGGGGCACTCAAACTACCTTTGATGGTATGCTGCTTACAAGGTAAAATGTCTTCTTTCTTATATATCCAACTGCTCCTGATCAAAAAAAAAATACTAGTGGAGTAGGGATGCACCGATACTAGTATCAGTGCCGAGTATTTGGGCAAGTACTTGTACTCGCCCAAATGCTCCGATGTCTAGTCCGATACTTCCGTCACCTCATGACAAGGGAGCATGGAGCCGGCTTCCCAGCCAATCAGAAAGCCGGGGGCGCCGGCTTCCTGATTGGCCGGAAAGCCGGCTCCATGCTTTCTTGTCACCTAGTAACGAGAAACATGGGGACGGCTTACCTGTTAAGCGGGAAGCCGAGTGGCGAGTCTTCACACGCTGCCTGGATTCCTGAATGGGACTAACAGTATTGCTATTCGGGATCGGCGAGTAACGAGAACAAAAATATTGGTACTCATACCCAAATACCGGTATCGGTGCATCCCTAATTAAAACGAATGTAAGGCCTCGTTCACACCATATGCCGTGCGTTCCGGTCCGATTCTGGCCATAATGCACTGCCTCGCATAGCGGCCGGCTAACTTTTTTGCCGAGCAGGAGGGGGTGTGGCAGGCCATTGAAGTGAATAGCACCTTAGCCACGCCCTCCAGTCGCAATGCTATCGCCCGCACGCACTATTTTGATCGCACCGCACTGCAGGCACAATGTGCCTTGCAATCCCGTGCGGGCGATCGCATTGCGGCCAGAGGGCGTGGCTACGGTGCCATTCACTTCAATGGCCCGCCACGCCCCCTCCAGCCCGGAAAAAAAAGTGAGCCGAGCGCCATTTGAGGCAGTGCGTTCCAGCCAGAATCGGACCGGAACGCACGGGCATATGGTGTGAACGAAGCCTAAATCCAAAATATTTGTTTTCAGTCTGTTTGCCGTCATCCCTCACTGTATACAGTTTTTTTGGGGGGGGTTTTGAGAAGCTGTTGCAACGTTTCCTGCCAGTAATTGCATTTCCTGTTGCAGACTGACAACACTAAGGGCCTGTTCACACGACGTCCGTTTTGTGTGCTGACCAGCTCCGTACGCTGCTGCACTCAAAATGCATCCCAATGTATCCCTATGTGTTTTATGGGCTCCAGTTCTCACGTGCGCAGTCCGTTCAGCTTACGACAGAAAAAATACTGCATGTCACATTTTGTCCGGTCCGGAAACGCAAACAAAACGCAAACAAAACGCATAAAAACGCATAAAAAAACGCACTGGACTGCAGCTAACATACTAACAGCCCCACTCCAGCGCAAAAAAAAAATTTTTTTTTTTTTTTTTTTACTTGAACGCATCAAAAACGCACGGCATCAGTCTGCAGATCCGCACCTGATCAGGACCTGATATCATGTGAACAGGCCTTAAGGCCTTGTTCACACCAAGCGCGTTCCAGGTGCAGAGCAGTTACAGACCCGATCAAAACTACGTCCAATGTATTCCAATGCTATTTTGGGCTCCAGTTCACACCGCAGCGTTCAGTTCCAGAGTATGTAAAAAAAAAAACTGCAGCAAGCCCTATTTTTCCTGCTCTGAAACACAGGCAAACGCATAAAAAACACATGCAAACGCCCTGGAACGCACTGAAAGTCCATTTTAGGCTAAAAAAAAAAAAAACACACTGCACTGCGTGTGCAGAAACTCATGCAGATCTGGTCTGCATTTGGTGTGAACAAGCCCTAAGCCACAGACTCACAATTATCAGCCGCACTGTCACCCTCTCGTACACATTCCTTCAATTGGCCCTTAGCTAGACCTGAAAGCCAGCCCAATGGACAACAAGGAGTGTTCATGGCAGGGTGCAAAGCTGCTGCAAATTTCTAACGCAGTGGATAACCAATGTCAGCCTGCGACAGGAAGTGCTGTTACTGGCAGGATCTCCATGTAAGGAACTTTGCAACAGATTCACAAAAGAATTGCTTGAGAAAACTGCATACAAGAAGGCGTAATGCACGACATACTGAAAGATAGATTTGGGGTTTACATACACACTAAGCCTGGGCTGCCTGTTGCATTACTAATACTGAAATGAAGACCGCACTTATCCTTTACTTATTAATACCTAATATCATTATGAATGTATTACAAGCAATATCATTTTTGCTAATTAGTCATTATGGCCTGTACGATTGCACGGTTGGCTGCCTTGCAGACAAGCTGAAGTTGGATTGGAAAAAAATATTTTATTTTTCAAAAATGAGCCAAAATATTTCCTGTGAAGCCGTTTAAAACATACAATTGTCTTCTGCGTTTCTGTTCCAGCGGTCACTGTCCTGACTTCATTCATGTTGGAAGATGTCTCACTGACCACATTTCCATCTGCATATCAATCTCACTTTGTTTTGTTAATAGGGATCTCTCCAAAGGGAACATGAAAGTTAGGGATGCACCGATACCACTTTTTTAAGACCGAGTACGAGTACCGATACTTTTGATCAAGTACTCGCAGATACCAATTACCGATACTTTTTCTTAAAGGGACAGGTCACATTTTTTCTAAAGCAATACAAACTAATGCTTTAAGGTCACTTTCTTAATATTATGATTCATGAGATGACGAGGGAGCATGACGCCGGCTTCCCGGCCAATCAGAATGCCGGGCGCTGCGTCATTACACTGCGCCCGGCTTCCAGATTTGCTAGCTTCCTGACCAATTTGGGAAGCCGGGCAGCTCGTCATTGCACGCTACCCGGCTTTCTGATTGGCCGGGAAGTCGGCTCCATGCTCTCTCATCACAAGTGACGAGAGAGCATGGAGCCGTTTCCTGGCCAATCAGGAAACCGGACAGCGTGTAATGATGCGCTGCCCGGCTTCCTAAAACAGGAAGTACTCGTGCTAGGTATCGGAGCATTTGGGCAAGTACGAGTACTCACCCAAATACTTGGTATCGGCACCGATACTAGTATCGGTGCATCCCTAATGAAAGTTACCACTGAATGTGACTGAGATCATTTCTAAGGTAGCCACAGTGCTAAAGTACAAATGGATCCTAAGGGCCCATTCACACCGGCGTTCTGGGATTCCTGCGGCAAGAAGCTACGGATTCTTACCGGGGGGAACCCTAGGTGTCCTGTTAAGATGCGACCACTGTACCCATTGAAATTTAAATGACAGGGTGACCGCAGCCGCAACTCTCAGGCTGGGTTCACACCATTTTCCGGACCAGATCTGGAACGCAGTGCATTGCAATTTTGCTGCGTTTGGAAATTAAAAAGAAAAAAATGTTTAGCTTTAAATGGTCTTACAGGTGCATTCCATGCGTTTTTGATGCGTTTCTATGCATTCCAGTGCGTTCCAGACCAGATAGTATGAGACATGCAGTATTTTTCGGGTCTGGAACGGACTGCGCTTGTGGGAACAGAGGCCAGAAATAGCATCGGGATAGATTAGGATGCATTTTGGGTCCGGAAACAGTCTGGTCTGGTGGTAATCTGGATGTGGTGTGAATGGGCCCTCAGCGGCCTCACATTATCTCACATAATACAATGACATCCGGTTTGGGATAGTTGATCGTTTCTGGATGCGAGATAACACGTGGAATGCCACTGAGAGATGCGGCCGCTGTCACCCTGTCATTTACTTCAATAGGTACAGCGGCTGCATCTGAACATGTACACCTGGGATTCCTGCTGCAAGGGGGTAAGGTATCCCTTAGACCACCAGGAAATATAAGGGACACCTTCCCCACTAGACCACCAGGAAATATAAGGGACACCTTCCCCACTAGACCACCAGGAAATATAAGGGACACCTTCCCCACTAGACCACCAGGGAATATAAGGGACACCTTACCCACTAGACCACCAGGGAATATAAGGGACACCTTCCCCACTAGACCACCAGGGAATATAAGGGACACCTTCCCCACTAGACCACCAGGGAATATAAGGGACACCTTCCCCACTAGACCACCAGGGAATATAAGGGACACCTTCCCCACTAGACCACCAGGGAATATAAGGGACACCTTCCCCACTAGACCACCAGGGAATATAAGGGACACCTTCCCCACTAGACCACCAGGGAATATAAGGGACACCTTCCCCACTAGACCACCAGGGAATATAAGGGACACCTTCCCCACTAGACCACCAGGGAATATAAGGGACACCTTCCCCACTAGACCACCAGGGAATATAAGGGACACCTTCCCCACTAGACCACCAGGGAATATAAGGGACACCTTCCCCACTAGACCACCAGGGAATATAAGGGACACCTTCCCCACTAGACCACCAGGGAATATAAGGGACACCTTCCCCACTAGACCACCAGGGAATATAAGGGACACCTTACCCACTAGACCACCAGGGAATATAAGGGACACCTTACCCACTAGACCACCAGGGAATATAAGGGACACCTTCCCCACTAGACCACCAGGGAATATAAGGGACACCTTCCCCACTAGACCACCAGGGAATATAAGGGACACCTTCCCCACTAGACCACCAGGGAATATAAGGGACACCTTCCCCACTAGACCACCAGGGAATATAAGGGACACCTTCCCCACTAGACCACCAGGGAATATAAGGGACACCTTCCCCGCCAGAGAGGCCTTAAACAGTGTTTACCATGTTTCGGGGTCCTTTGGGTGCCCAAGAAGAGTCTGGGGGCTCCAGTTAAGCCCCCTGCAGCAGATTTCCACTCCTTACTGTGTGAAAGGTTTAGCTGCAGACTCCAATGGTGAGATCTGTCCGCTGACTTCTGGCAGCCATGATGATGTCCAACAAGTGGACAGGCACTATGGGAGGGAGATCCCAATGCCAAAGACATATAATAGGTCATCGTGTCACACTGTCTACCCCAGGCTCCACCTACAACTAACATACCATTTCAAAGTGGACAGACACTTGAAATCTGTGCTGCCCTCCGGGGGAACCACCCCCACCTCCCGGGCTTTATTTAATCCCCCTCCCCATGTCACTCCTCACCTGCCAGGGCCAAGATGTGAGCCGGCTGCGCTCCGGCCTCCTCCTCGGGGCTCCGGTACACGGCATACACCTTCCTGTCATCGAAGTCCTGCGGGGAGCTGGGCTGGAAGCCCCGGACCCGGGCGGCGGGTAACGTGTCGCAGACGTTGTCCTCCAGGAAGCGGACTAGAGCGAACATGGTCCGCCGCCGGGGCCCGGGATTCGGCGATCGGCAGGACGCGGCTGCCTTGGC